>NC_059080.1:54027014-54342740 GCF_020497125.1 Mauremys mutica | reverse complement strand
GCAGGACATTTTGATGAAAAGAAAAATATCAATTTTTAAAAATTTCTCATGACAAATCATTAGCATTTTTCAAACAGCTTTTCTTAAAACCAACTTGGGTGGGGGGCAGCTGTCAGCAGTGAGCATCACCTCGTCCCTCCCGGATGTCAGGAGAAGCAGAGGTTATACAAGCACCTGATCCGTCAGAATCTTACATGCTCTGTTGTTGTAGTCGTGTGGGTCTCAAGGGTATCAGAGGGACACGGTGGGCGAGGTCATATCTTTTATTGGACCAACTTCTGTCGGTCTGTTGTTCTTCAGGAACTGAAGAAGAGCTCTGTAAGCTTGTCTTTCTCACCAACAGAAGCTGGTTCAATAGAAAATAGTACCTCACCCACCTTGTCTCTCATGTTGTTGGGTGGGCATTTCTATTTTGAATATTGTATGTAGGGTGCGGGGAGTGGAGGGAGTCAAATATAACTCTCTGATAGAATTCAAGAACCCCTGTCCTAGAAACACTCTCTCATTCTTTGGTTCTTTCTTTTGGCTACAAGATGTTTTTTATTATACATTTTAAATTAAAAATTAAAAAACCCAGAGAAGTCTGATTAGATAATTTTTCCCATAATTTCAAGTGGAACTGATGTCACTAACCAGACAGTTTCTCAAATCACTGCTCACAGTTCACCCTGTTCTATCTACAGCAACTTAGAAAACGCCCACTGCTCAGCTACCTTTCCCTGTGGCCTCTTCTCTTATTATTTGAACTTACTTTAGAGAATCAAATATTTTGGCTCGTCAAAGCCTTATTCCTTTGATGTCTGGATACTGTTTCTTCTAAATGCGATTTGGAAAATTGGGTTGACTTTGGCAGAAAAGAATATTACAGATGTGAAAGAAAAAATTGTCAATTTTGGAGCCTCTTTAGGAAAGCAATAAAGCATTCATTACTTGGAGTCCTTACTGAGGTGTCTCAGTGTTGCATAGACAAATGGCAACATTTGAAAATGACACTAAAAGGTATTTGTGGCTTTCCAAAGGACTAGAGGGAGGGACAAGTAAATAGAGTTTTTAATTGTATAAATGACTTTAATTCCTCTGCCAGCATTCAAGCAGGTAGAGTATTTCATCAACAAAACAATACTTGGAGTGTGGTGTCCATGAAGCGGCCCCTATATACTATTACCCAGACATCATCTTCTGACTGGGAAAGCTGATGACTTATAGGTGGAAAAATTAGGTGTGGTTTCTTCAAGGTAGAAGGGTAAATATCTTCCTTGATGTTGCTAAAACTACCACGCATGTAGGGGAAAAAAAAATCTTTGTGTTGTTTGCATTCATAATGTATTTCCTAGGCTTTAAAGCATCTGTTCTTTTGCCTGCTAAGTTACAGCTGAGCAAGGATCAGAAATGTTATTTTTTTCTTGGATTTTGATGATGCTAGGGAATTTCTGTCCTCCGTGTTTTCCAAAGAAGAATGTGTGTTGGATAACGAAGAACTCTCTAATTCCCTGTGGATAGAATTTTGATTCTTTTTCTTGCCGAGTGAGGACCTCAACCTTATTTTTCATGGAATCATAGAAATGTAGGGCTCGAAGAGACCTCAAGAGGTCATCTAGTCCAGCTGTGGCAGGACCAAGTAAACCTAGACCATCCCTGGCAAGTGTTTGTCTAACCTGTTCTTAAATACCTCCAATGATGGGGATTCCACAACCACCCTTATAGAATCATAGAAATGCAGGGCCGGAAGGGAATTTTTAAAATAATTCATGCTAAAGTTAGGACATTTTAAATATTCATGCTAAAAAAATTAGGAAATTTTAAATATTACCGCATTATTATGTGTGTGAATCTGCCTGCAAATGAATATACCAGTATGCACACACACATACACACTTATCTTTGTATATGCAATACTTTTTTATCCCCCACAATGCTTGGAAGTCTTCTCTTTTTTTTAGCTCAGCCTGGATTGTGAAAAGCCAGAAATGTTTTTTTATTTATTTTAAGCTAAACTCAGAATTTTGGGGCTTTGTTTCAGTTACTCATTCTTCCATATATTTTTGAAAATAATAAGAAGTAAAATATCCTCTAACATCTCGAAGTGCATGTACAGTGCCTAACGCAGTGGGGTAGTGATCCATGACTTGATGCTGCTCATCTCAATGGCATTTCTCTGTTGGTCTTTAACATGATAACTTCTGAATGCTGTGTCTGGTTAATTCCAGACTTCTAGGGTCTGTAAAGCTTCTCACCGGGCAACGCTATGCAGGTAGAAAAAGGAAGTGCCAAAGACATGCTGATGCAATAGGATATGGCTTGTTTAGGGGCAGGGAGAACAGTAAGGGCCCAGTCCCAGTTGATGTAACTCAATGTAGCTCCACTGGAGTCACACAGATCATTTCTATTGGAGCGAATGGAGCTGGGCAGCTGGCTCTTCCTGTTCCAGTTTTTCAGAGAAGTGGGAGTTGGAGTGCAGGAGATGGACAAGGGAATAGGAGCCTGAGAGGACATGGGGGGACCTCTGACATACAGACATGTGGGGAGAGAACACTGGGATGCTTCTATGTACTGAGACTGGAACGAGCACGTCCACATTGGGTGGTGTGAACATATCCTGGGAGCGGAGATGGCTAAGAGGAAGGCTATTAAACACTAAAGCACACACATGTACCCAGAGTGTCTAGCCAGCCTTTCAAGTGTGGGTCTTTAATGTTAGGCACATGAGTCTGTAATTAGTTACCTAAACTCGGTTGCAGGCACCTAACTGCTAATTCACGTACACACTCATTTAGGTAGCTGAGTATTTAGGGCCAGATTTACAAAGGCAGCTGGCACCTGAAGATGCAGGTAAACACCTTGGGGGGATGAGCTATCCCAGGATACGCACATTTTTACAGGTATTCCTGTGTCGACGCCGAGGGTGGGGTGTATTGCTTGGACAATTCTGACATAGTTAAAGCAGTACAACTCTCTAGTGTAGACACGGTCATAGGCCCCCTGGGTTGACAGTTATCTCACAGTAGATCTATAGCGAGGAACAGGGATACTCTGGAGATTACAGGCTCGATACAGCAGCCATTGAACAGATGAAACAAATGAAGGAATGGACCCAGGAGTGCAGTCCTGGAAAAGGGCACCAGATAAGCCATTTTTAGTCTTTAGGCTAAACATTACTGGCCCGAACAGGGAAGGGATGGAGGTGGTGACCCAGTCCAAAAGGAATGTGATCTGCCAAATCCTATATACGCTGGTGCCTTTATGGGGTTGGGAAAACAGGCATATTAGAAAGGACCCCCATCTTCTGCTGGGATCAGCAGAACTTGGGCGGGTTTCTGCTGGCTTTAAGAACCCGGTGCAGACGCCACATACACACACAACACACTGAAGAACATCCAACGAGCAGGGAATGTGTCCCCCCCACCCCTTTTACCCTCCTCTGTTTGTGTGCCAGCCTGGTACAATGGGCTCTTTGAGAAGGGGCAGCTGGCAGGGAGGCTGGCCGTAGAAATGTGCAGCTGGGGGAAAACCAAATTCATTTCCAGGAGCTGTCCCATAACGGATGCCAATTTCCAAAACAAAACCACCATTTCTCTGCCCTCATGGCAGTTGCCTCAGAGCTGGAGGGAGGCCGGACTGGGAATTTCAACTTAAAATGCTGCTAGGTTAACACTTTGCTGCCTGGGGCGGTGATTTACATAACACACCCATGCTTGCGATGGAGTGCTTGAAACACCTGCACTTGCTCCTGATCAACAGCGCCGATCTCAAATAACAGGATGCATCGCTGTGCAGCATGGCTTCTGCCCAACATTCAGAGACATGCAGCAGAAGTCTGGGATTTTAACAACCCCTTCCCCTTCCAATCTTTCCTCCCATCCCATGGCAGCACCACCACCTGTTTGGGGCGGTGTGTATCTTACTGCATCACCTGCATCACACGCTCCCTCACCTTCAAACACAAATCCTGGTGTGGCTCAGAGATCAACAGCTTCACTCTGTTTAAAGCAAGTCTGTAATTTTGCCAGGCTGGCTGACAGAACAGTTCAGGGAGGCCGGCCAGTCACAGAGTCAGAGATCAGTACTAGGGACCAAGGGGCCACCTCGGTCATCAAGTCAGAAATGTGATATCTTGGCAGCTCAACTCCCCTCCAGTGCCTACACTAATCTGACCATCACTAGCGATGCTGCCTTGCACACTTTTCCTTTACTAATTACTCTGGACTAATTCAGGCTGCTGGGTTTAGCCTGCAGATGCCGGGTGATGGCCTGTGATACACAGGAGGTCACTAGACACTCTGGTGACCCTTCTGGCCTTAAACACTATGACGCTATACTCCCCTGCTCAGTGTTCCTAATATCTCATCTAAACATCCTTCTTTAATGACAAACTATTCCTCACCTTTCTGTCCTACCATCTTGTATGGCTGGATAAATTGCCTTCCTTCACTGAGGTTTTTAAACTGAGGGGTTACAGTTCGCATTCCTATGTTGTCATTAATATTTATTATTTGTATTGCAGTAACAGCTAGGAACCCCACCCCAGGATCAGGACCCCATTGTGTGGGGCTATGTACAGACATGGCCAGGCCCAGGGAACTCAGTCTGCATGCCAGCCAGCAGGCAACGGGGGGGCACACCGGACCAGTGGGCGAGGCTAGAATGGGAGGATGAGTTGCCATAAAGCGAGCACAACGTCCCAGAAAAGCTGGTCACATGCCTTGCCGATGCCAGTTGAGAGGGATTTGTAGAGACACATTGTGGCAGGTATGTTTTTAAAACGGGATTTAAAAGAGTACAAGGTGGCAGCTTTATGAATTTCTTTGGGGACATTTCCCCGGGAATGGGTGGTGACGGGGGAGAGTGCATGGAGATTGTCGGGGGAGAAGTGGACAGGCAGGCTGGTACCGCTGGGGCCAACAGCTCGACAGGTGAGCAGATCGGATGGAGAGGAGGGCTAAACGGAGAAGGGTGTTAAAGGCCAAGATGTGGAGCTTGTGTTTGCTGTGGTGGAGGAGAGGGGCCAGTGGAGGGACATGGAGGCGGGGTGAAGTGACCCTAGCTGCTGTGTTTTGGTGGTTCTTTGACAGCAGCGTCTTACTCTCCAGGTTTGGAAATCATTCCATTCTCCCTTCCGGTCTCCGGTTATGCTGTATCTTTCCTATTCCAAAGACACCTGGCTGGCGTGAACTCAGCCCGGTCTGGCTGCCCGGGGCAACACAGGGAGGCACCATTACTTCCCTTGCTAACCCAGAATTCTCTTTCACAGGAGAGTGGAAACCCAGCCGCGAGGCCCAGGCCCACAGCCATCTCCCCTCACTTTGTCCACAAAGTGAACCATCCCTACCCTTCAGGCACTTCACCCCACCCGCCTCCATCAGCTGCAGTCACGGTCCTCTTCCCCCCCCCCAACTCCTCACCCCCAAAGCCATAGCTGAGGGGCTGAAAGGGGAGGGGCCTGCTGCCCCATCTTTGGCACCTAACTGGTCCTTCTTTGCTTGACTGACATCAGAGGACAGGACCCATCCCCTTGTCCATGCTGGGGAGCGAAGCCTCAGGAAAGCATCTCCCCCAACCCCCGGCCACGTATCCTGCATTACAATGGATCTGAGTTGTGTGGCAGGCCCCCGGGTCCCACTGCTCAACAAAAGCGAGGCTCTAATTGGCCACGATAGCGCCAGTGCTGCACAGAAGGTGACGCACATGCTTTCGGAGAGCTCCTCCACGTCTGCTATGCTGTCACACACGCACCAGTTGGCCTCGGAATTCCACCTGGTCCACGCCAACAGCAGTGACATGAGGGCAGGTGCTTGAGGGGGTCTGGGTGGTTTGTCAAGTAGCAGAGAGGGGGGAGTTCCACCACCTCTCTCCCACCCAACGTCTCTCCCCAAGACCTATCCTCAGGGCCGATTGGTTCCTCTTTTGCCCTCCGCCCCCCATACCCAACAGTCCCCCTGATCCCACCTCCACTAGCTCACTACAGGTAGTTCTGTCTGACCCAGCGGGCGCTCCTGGGACTGGCATTCTGCTCTCTCTCCCTGGGCAGAGCTGGGGAAAGAATTTCCTCATGAAGGATGGAGGAAAATTCCACTGCTGGAGGTAAAATCCACATGCATTTCTCCATCTGTGGATGGGCTGAATGCATGGTGCTGTCTTTGACTAACACCGGCCCCTCCATCATACGCCCTCTGCTATCTATAGCATCTTTCTTCCTGGTTCCACCTCCTACACTTGTCTGCAGTGCAGGATTTCATATGCAATACTATTCACCCTCTTTTAGTTCCCTCCCAACCTTTCCTATACGGATTGTAATGAAGGGATGAGATACACTCCGGAAGATTAGGGTCTCCTGGGATTTTCTTTGCTGGACAGGAATTAAATTGCAAGCAGCATGGCCTGCATGCTCAGATCCACGTCAGCCTTTGTGGCAACCGACCTGTTTTTTCTAGCCCTCATGAATAAGTAATAAAAGGTTCATTTATTCAGAGATAAGGAAAGCAGGAAGTTTACAAAAAAACACACCACAAAACCCCCAGTGCGAACTGTAAAATGACAGAGCTCTTAGCAACCACTGACAAGTGGCTCCCCCCTCCTCCTTTCTCTAATTAAAGGCTGTTTCCATGTCGCCAAAAGGCGGCTGTGTGCGGACACAGCGTTTACAGAGAGAGACTGTTCCAGGCCCACTCTCCAGTACAGCTGCAAGGCACAAACAGGAGTATTCTGTTCTCCCGCAGCTGGCTGCAGTTAGGCCAAGCACCCTGCTCCCAGCTCTCTGGTATGTGTTTAAGGAGAATTCACCTCGCAAATATACAAACTTGACCAAAATATTTTCCTGAGCTGTCTTGTCCATTTCCTTTCCCCGGGCTGCTAATCAGATCTGGTTGTCAGCAGAAGCCTGCTCCTTTCAACCAGCTTCCTCCCTGTCCCCAGCATATCCAGTGACATCATGCCCCAGTGGGGTGCCGTCATCGCTCCTGGATCAAGCTGTCACTGAGCGAATCAAGCAGGAGTACAGAGCTGCTTTCAGTGGAGAACACTGCTATTTACATACCAGCTACTTAGTGAGGACAGGACTGTTTCAGGGGAATATGCTAAACATTTGCAAGCTGCAGTTACATCAGTATATTTCAGGTCAGGAGTTGGGCTTTCTTGGCCTAACACTCTAATGATCACTATTTATTATTTTCACTGGCATGACGCTGAGAGGCCGTAGTCAGAATCCGAGCCCCATTCTGCTGGGTGCTATACAACCGCAGAGGAAGAAATGCTGCCTGCCCCAAAGAGTTTACAGTCTACTTGTTGAATATAACAATGGTGCATTGCTAGAGATCTTTGCTCTGAAATGATACTTTAGGGAAACAAAAAACGGAGGTGGATCTGTATGGTCAGATACCTGCACCGCTGGGTAACATTTTCAAAATCACTTACAGGACTTAGGAGCCTACATGTAAAATTATCAAAAACATCTCAGTGATTTAGGACCCTAAGTCCCATTTTCAAAAGTGGCAGGCACTTACAGCCAGATTTTCAAAGGTATTTAGACACCTGAAGATGCAGACAGGTGTCTAGTGGGGTTTTCTAAAGCATCTAAGTAGGTTTGGTGTCTAACCAATCCAATGAAAGTTAGGCACTGAGGTGCTTTTGAAAATCTCACTAGGCACCTATCTGCATCTTTAGCTGTTTAAATACCCTTTGAAAAACAGGACATAAGTGCCTAAACCACTTTTGAAAATGGGACTTGGGTTTCTAAATAACCAAGGTGCTTTTGAAAAGGTTACCTTCTGCCAATCAATATTCTGATTTCAGCTTGCTACCAGCCACAATTCACTGCCATTCCTGGAAGTCCCTCATTGGGCAGATATCTGAGAGCCACCATTTCATTCCCAGGAGGAGACTCTGATGGGAAAGCTGTCAATGCCACGCTTGGACAAATGGTCACCGTATGCTGGAGCTCACCTCGATCTCTAGGTAGTCGTGGAGCTTCTTGCAGGTAGCAGCGAACGTTTCAGTCGTGCCAAATTCAAAATACCACAGCTTGTTCTTCATCCTGACACACACAACACAGAGTTGGGAGGACTCATTAACACATTTGTCTGGAGACATGGCTCCATCCCTAACCCCCTCCCCTCCAGGCCAGGGTTCTCCAGCCCCACTGACAGGGGAATTGTACTGGCCTGCTGCTGAGACCCTGCCCACAAGCTTGTCTCCCAGGAAAAGTGGGATACCGTCACATGGAGTGACGCTGGCCAGCCAATGTGATACATACACATGCCCCAAGACCAACTGAATATGGGCTGTCGGGGCAGCTGGCAAGGCCCAAGAGTAGAGAAGTGGAGACGTTTCTGAAGCCCTGCATTCATGCCGGCGAGGGGACGCCAGCCGCAGCTTTGGATACACAAAATGAATCACTGAGCTTTGTGACGGGTTGTGCATACCCCGCACTGGAGAAGAAAGGGTTAACCCCACACTATGGGCGGTGTAAGTCCCGCCCTGCTGGCTGTGCTAGCCATACTCCAACTGCTGCCTCAGTATAAAAGGGAGCAGCCCAGCTCATTCTAGGTGGATGGCCGGAGGGGAAGGACCTTCAACAGAAGTGGCAGCTGAAGAGCTGCCACAATCCTTGCCTGTAAGAGCCAGAGACCCTGTGAGCTGGATTGGAGGCCTGGAGCCCAAGGAGCTCTGGAGGACCATCCACGCTGAGGAGCTCGGAGACCCTGACACCCCATGGACAGCAGCTTCTGGAACTACAGTAGGAAGTGATCTGGGGGTGTGTGTGACCGAATGGTATTTCCCACCAGAGTGAGGTCAGCGTGTTTTGGTGGGATTCCCTGCTAACCCAGTGACGGACCGCGCTGTCACTGTTAGGGCCCTGGGTCAGGGCCCAGTGGAGTTGGGTGGGCCCAGGATCCCTTACTTGGGCCATCACTCCCCTGGTGGCGGCCTCCACCTTTCCCTGCCATATTGACTCTGGCCATTAGCCTGTGCTGTCCTGTTTGAGGGCCACCATATTGACTGTAGCCATTAGGCTGTAACTCTGGCCATTGGGCCACATTGCCCCGAACCTGAGGGTTGTTAGCTGAACACTGGCTGCTAAGCTGCCCTGCCCTGCCCCTGAGGGTGATTACATGGACTCTAGCCACTGGGCTGCACTGTCCTAGGGCTGGGGGGTTGTTAGACTGACTCTGGCCACTGGGCCGTGTTGCCCTGAGCGTAAGGGCTGCTGTACCTGACCGTGGCCTCTGGGTTGTACCGCGTTCACCCCAAGGGCCACCAGGGAGACTAACTGCGGTGATATCTCCACCCTGTCCCACCCCAAAGTGGGACAGGGTGTGCATACACCATGACAAGCGTGTTCACGCTGAGCCAGGCAGTGGGGTGGAAATCTGGAGAGCAGGAATTCCTGCTTTCGGCCATGACTGGCATATCACAGGAGCAGCTCCACACCCTGACAGCCAAACCAGGCAGTGCAGAGACAGTCGGGTGTCGTGCACCAAGCCTTCTCCAGAACCGCTCAGGGTCTGCAGTAACAACTTGGCTACACTTGAAAGTTGCAGCGCTGGTGGAGGCTTTCCAGCGCTGCAATTAGTAACTGTCCACACCTGCAAGGCACATCCAGCACTGCAACTCCCTGGCTGCAGCACTGGCTGTACACCTGGTCTGCTTGGGGTATAACGAGTGCAGCGCTGGTGATCCAGCGCTGCTTGTCAAGTGTGGCCACACACCAGCGCTGTTATTGGCCTCCAGGGTATTAGGAGATATCCCAGAATGCTTTTAACTAAATTACTCTCTTTGTTTTGTTATGCAGCCTCTCTTTGTTTTGTTGTGAACTCGGAGCTCCACGGCGCTCTGGAGCACAGGGAGCTGCTTATCTAAAAAACAAACACAGCTCCTGTTTGCTGTGATCAATCTGTACCTGACTGTGAACAATCAAATGAGAAAACCCCCTGCCTGTCTCATTCACAGGGGTTGAGTGTTTGCTTGACGAGGAACAGCGGGGGCAGAGGGGAGAACGGGAGTCGGTTGGATGCAGGCTGTTTGCAGTTAAGAGTTAAGATTAAGGGGTCGGGAACATTTTCTGATTTTGCAAGTCAGGAAGCTAACGTACAGTGTTGGCTCCAAAAATCCACTCTCTCTCCCCTGCTCCCTGTCACACTACACCCCACCCCACCCCCCTCTTTTGAAAAGCACGTTGCTGCCACTTGAACGCTGGGATAGCTGCCCATAATGCACTGCTCCCAACAGCGCTGCAAATGCTGCAAATGTGGCTACACTGCAGCGCTGGTAGCTGTCAGTGTGGCCACACACCAGCGCTGTCCCTACACAGCTGCATGACCAGCGCTATAAATCCCAGTGCTGCAACTCTCAAGTGTAGCCAAGCCCTTAGAGAACACGGCAGCAGTCACAACAGGGGTTCTCAGAGGCAGTGGTCCCCTCAGCTCCTCCTAGACAGAGGTGGGGTGGGGCAACAGCTCTTCTCAGTCCCCAGCCCTCCTCTTGGGGGAAAGGCACTGCAACAGGGGATGGGGTATAGCAGAGCCAGGCAAAGGAGACCTCCAGCAGGCTCTCTGCTCCACCCCCTTCTGCACTCCCCCATGGGTCAGGAACCCTACCAGCCCCTCGTGGGCCATCACCTCTGTTGGGAGGAGAGGAACTGGCCCCCAGAGCGGCAGCAAGGGGGCGCATCTCCCCAGTCCCATGCCAGCTCTGGGCACATGGGTTTGAGCGGTGGAGGGCAGCATGGAAAAGAGGCTGGGAGCGGGGCTGGGGATCGCTTTGCCCAGTGGGGTGCAACAAGGGCTAGATTATGGAGGTACAAGGAAGCAGCTATCTTGGTTAAATGGAAACTGAATAGAGGAAAGAGCTGGATCAGGCAGGTCAGGGAGGATCCCAAAAGCAAGACCCCAAAGCTGTCAGTGGGGTGAGTGGTCAGGGTCTAGCAGCAAAGGACCAAAAATACAGAAATATCAATTAAATACACATTGCCCATTTGAACCAGGGATTAAGGTGATTTCATACTTTCAGAGTCCCCTGCATGCTTTGGGGTGCTAGCCAAGCAAATAATAGGGTAGCAATAAGCTGATTGAATTAGCTGCTACAAAGCCAGGAGCAGGGAGAGAAGGGAAATGCATCAGGGGTTGGATTAAAATACACTCTGGTCTTGGGGAGAGTGGCTAAAAATCAATGGGATTCACTAGAGACAAATGCAAAATGCTTTCATTGGCACATGCCCAAACACACATGGGGGTGCCTGGCTAGGAAAGAACAGCACACACCAGAATCTAAGGTTGTAGGGGAGGATTGATTATACATGAGTCAGCAATGCAAAGCTAGAGCTAAAAAGGAGCATGCTATATTGGGCTGCATCAATAGGACTGCGTGTAGAACAAGCCAGGTAATTCTTGCTGTCTCACTATCACTAATTAGGGCCATCAGGGGCACAGGGGACAGCTCTGGGGCCCAGAATTCCCAAACAACAGAACCCGATTTTCAAAGGCTGTTGCCTAAATGAAAGCACCCAAACGAGTACTTGGCAACTGAACTGGTTCTCTGGATACCACCAGCAGGCAGCCTTAGAAACTTACATTTACCTGTTGCAATGGTTACTGGGATCTTGGCACTAATCCCCGATTCTGAGTTCCAGGAGTCCCACCAATATCCAATTGGTGGATTTGGTAGGCTTAAGAGAGCCAAATGTGCCTCCTGATTAAAGCACCCAATTGAGCAAGTGCAGTGCGTGTCCATGTTTCAAAACTGCTCAATTGGCAGAGAGTTCAGAAAGCAGGCTCACCAGATGTGTCAGAAGGCTGAGCATGCTCTGTCTAGGGAGGGGAGACAGGATAGCTGTCAGCAAATACTAACCTGAAGGGATGTTACACAGGGCACAGGGACTCGTTATTCTAGTACCTAATGAAAACGGACCACGTACTAACAAGTCAAAGCTTCAGCAGAGACCCTAGTGAAGGTTCTGGCCATAGAGGGGGAGAGAGGGGAGTTGCAACAGTGCAAAGCACCTGAAACCCCTCTCTGTTCTGGGGGCCCAAAGATAGCACATACCCCCAGAAGAGTGGAGAACTCTGGCTAGGGCTGGGGCATGGCCAGGGCAGCTGGAAGATGGAATGAGTTAGTGCATCCTCTAACCAGCCTGCACCATCAACCAATCCCATGGAAACCTGTAGCGGGGTAGACACCCGCTCCTACCCTGTGGGGCTTGAAACAGCCCAGGAGAGGGCTGTGGCCAGGGCAAGAAGCCTGGGCTGATTAGGGAAGGTAGGCTCAGCTGTGGCCATGCCCCAATCAGGCCCAGCTGGCCCCTATAAGAGGCTGTGAGCCAGAAGCCCCATCAGGCTCTCTCTGGTCTGAGAGGGAGCAGGGCTGGGCTGCCTAGCAGAAAGGGTACTGGGAGTGAAGCAGAGCTGGGGCAAGCCAGAGGAGTAGGGGAGCTCCTGGCTGGCAACTCCCCAGGGTGCACGGCCTGGTTTAAGACCTAAAAGGGTACTGGGTGGTAGAGGAAGGCAGCAGGTCCAAATGCCCTTGCCTGTGAAGAATGGCTTATGCTGCAGTCTGCCCCAGGGAGTGGGGCTAGATGGTGACTGGCAGTAGCCCAGACTGAGGCGGGGTTAGTGGGTGGGGGTTCCCCTGGGTGGGGAAACCCAGAACCTGAGAGTGTGGAGGTACTGCCAGGGGGGCAGCAACCCAGAGAAAGGGGGACTGGGGTCCAGGAGGGACATGGGGGCCCAGCGGTAGCAGATCACTAGCCAACAGAGGGTGCTCTGGAGGCTGGAGAGCTAATTCCCATGGATGACCAGCAGGAGGCGCCGCAGGGGTGAGTCCGCACTGCTACAAAACCCAAGAGAAAAGGACACAGCAGGACATATCTTGCTCACCTGCCAGTGCATGAGGGTGATTTACACCTTCCCTCCCCAGCCGCAGGGACTCTGGCCCTACACCAGTAAGAACGACTAGAGAACACAATGGAGCAATTTGCAATTGGAGGAGGATATGGAATGGCCATGGCTGAAGACAGCCAAGGCTGGATATGACAGGCTGAACAGCTATAGGGTGACAAACTCCATCTGGTCGTCATGCAAAAGGATCTGGGAAGGTTTACATGTCTCATTGATATTACGCAGCTAGTAGTCACTCAGATGCAAAGGGCAATGTGACCGAAGTCTTATGTGAAAGTGATAAAGAATCACTGAAACAACTGCATTCTCACACTGAACAAGGAACTTGATTAGAATAAAGAAAAGTAAGTATTACCCTTAAATCTACTGCCTTTCCAACAAACGAGCATTTCTTCTGCTCTGTTCCCAGCGGTGCTAACTCTCATGGTTTTATCATGACTCTCATAATATTTGGTGATTTTCTTAAAGCCCCAGCTCCTGGAGTCAAGGGATTGTGTGAGAATCTCAGCTTGTATTAAAAAAAATGCGTTTCTAGTGCTCCTGGTTGCAGAGAAAAACTTGGAAATGTGACCCTTACGGTATGTCAACACCACAATCGTGTGTAGGCGTACCTGAGCTAGATTTGATCTAGCTAGTTCAGGTACTAGATAAGTAAAGCTGCAGCCACATGGGCTTCAGCTTGGGCTGTACAAGCCCACCTGGAAGTCATGGTAATTATGAGGGTAGCTAACCTGCAGTGAAGCGTGTGCTACCGCTGCTCTGGTAGCTGACCTAGCTGTAATACACGCCTCATGCTACGTACAGGACAGGGGTCCAGATACACTGTGACAGTGATGCCCATGGAATAACAATAAAGCAGACATGTGGCTTTCTGGTACTGTCAAAAGGGAGGGTGCTTGACAGAGTTTCCAGGCACCTGGATGAGACGGCTGTGACATATCCACGGAAATCATTTATGGCTCTGGCTACCCTAGCAACAGGGCTGGCCCTGAACTAAGTGGTGTCCCAGGAGAGGAGCGTCTTTGGCATCCCCCTCCCCTTTGTTAAATTTTTGAATTCCTTATTGTGTATTGCATGCATAGCCCATTTCACAACTTGGCTGCACAATTTGCATGCTTGATTTATCCCTATCCTATAAAACGCTAAATTTGCATGCTAGGATCTGTAAACAACAAAAACAGCCCCCAAGTCCAGTGCCCCCGCAAGCCTGGCACCCCAGGTGGTTGCCTGGGTTGCCTGCCCCTAAATCCGGCCCCGCCTACCAAAACAGCACCATGTTTACTCAAGTAGTTGTAGTCAAACCATGTGAGCAGGTGGGCTTTCCTTGCTTGCATGGCTAGAAATCAAACGATGTTCTAGCCATGTTAAAGGCCATGTTTAACCCGCCTATGCAGGGCTACTATGCATTGCAGGAAGCTGGGGTTGGAGACGGTTTGGTCTAAGCAAGCACAGTTGCAGTTTCTGAGCAGACCATGGTCCAGTCCTGCCTTCACTGCCAGTTCTACCCACATACAGCAGGAGCCATTACAGTGCCTCTTAGCAGCTGGGGAGGTTCCTAGCACACACGCGGCCCAAGGCACTACTGCCTGGCACAGATTCCTCTCCGCCCACACTTGGGAGGCAGCCTGTTCCAGCCACGTCTGGCCACCAACAGGCCGTTTTTAACCATGTACAGAGAGGGCCTAGGTCTTAGGCACCTCCATGTCATGGCTGGCAGGGCTCAGCCCCCACCTGGCACACAGCTCTGCTGAAAAGCCCACCTCATACCTCTAGGTACTTGAGTAGGAAATCTGGCCCTGGATCTTCAGGGAGAGGGAAACGGGGGAGGAGAGCCACTGGCCACACGCACCCTGGCTGCTCCTCACTGAAAGAGAAGGCAGCGGAGGGGCTGCAGTCAGACAGCAGCGATTAGAAAGGAGAGGGGCCATCTCCTCAGCTCCCCTTGCTCCAGAGGCTGCACACAGCTCCCCCAGCCAGGGAAAGCAATGACTTCGCTTTCCGGTGTCGTGTCCAAACCCACCACCTGACAGAGCTGCCTCAGGCCGAGCAGGCTCGCGCCGACTGACCCGGTAGCAAAACCTGTTGGTAGAGGTTTTGCACATTGCACCGGCAGTTCCTGGACAGGGCTCCCTGCAAAATCCCATTGAACCAGGAGGTCCCTGCTCCACCTTAAACCCGATGCCTCCCTTGCACTGGGGTCCAGGAGACGAAGCCAACATGGAGGCCGGATGGGCTGCTGGGAAGAGGCAGGAAGACAGCAAGAGAAACAGAGAGGAGATTCAGGCTGGGGGTGTGCCAGGGGAGGGTGTTAGGTGAGGCCACAGTGCTGCGTGGGTGCTGGATCTCTTGTGGGGAAAAGAGCAGGGAACCTGCAGTTTGGAGGGGCCACCCGCCATGGGCCATGAGTCATTCGTCTTCACCAAATAAGTGCCCAGGGATCATCCCTTGTGTTACAAGGGCCAAATCTGGAGCCCTGGGAAGTCACTAGAATTTGGCCATTGACCCCAACGGGATGAGATGTGAGGGGTTAGCAGGAATGGCTGAATAAGTTATCAGCACCCACACACTGCAGCCCAAAAATAACAAAACCACGGCTTGATTGGAGCTCCTTTTGAGCCGCCTGGGATTTGCGCAAGCGGCGAGTGGCTCCTGTTCTCCCTAATTGTTATTCAGCTGGCTCTTGGTGGCAGGGGAGGGACAGAGAGACAGGGTGCAGCCGCCTGAGGTTTTCCCTTGGCTAGTTGTTCTGTGCTGGGCTTGTTTGACTCCCCGGGCTGTGCTTCAAAGAGCTGCCCCAGGATCAGAGAGCTCTGCACTGTAGCCCAAAGCTGGAGCTGAGGCTCTTTGGTGCTTCTCTAACAGGTATTTCTGAAAATCAGGGCCCTGCGGGGGGATCTGCCTGTCTCTCTCGCACGGACCACAAGCCACTGGCTCCTGCTGCCCATGTGCTATTTTTATAAACTCCAAGTGAAACATGAGCTAGTCCCAACCTGCGGCTCTGCCTGTGCTGGATAGCCTGCTCTTGCTAGCCCTGGAGTTTGGAGCTAATTGTAAAATGTGAATGAACGTAGCTGGGTTTGCAGCCAAATCCTTGCACCTTTCCAAGAAGGCTGAAATATCCAGCCCTACAGGACTGGTGAACCGACAGACCCAACACAGCCTCAATCACAGTGCACTGCATATTTATTTCCTCAGCCCAGGTGCAGCTTCCAGGCCGCAAGTGCTCCTACTGCTGTTTCTATTTTACAGCCGGGTTGGATGAAGTCTGTCATGGCTCCCCACCAAAG
Organism: Mauremys mutica; assembly: GCF_020497125.1. Classification (NCBI taxonomy): domain Eukaryota; kingdom Metazoa; phylum Chordata; order Testudines; family Geoemydidae; genus Mauremys; species Mauremys mutica. Next base: position 54,326,569 of record NC_059080.1, on the reverse strand, counting down.
CCCAGATCTTAACCTTTGAAGCATATGGCAAAGCCCCTCTTCTTTCTGCCTTCTCCAAAAGGGCTGGTTGCCCCTTCTCGACCCAAATCATTAGTCAAAGTGCGGGGCCCTGGGGATGTTCCAGCTAGAAGGAGACACCGATGGAGGCTGCTATTTTCTTTGCTGTCATCTTGTTTAGTTACTAGGAACGTACAAAATCCTGCTTCTCTGAATGCAGGAGGACCCACGAACAAAGGGAGCAGTTTCTTAGCTTGCAGCCCCAACTTTCTTTAGCCAACAGACCCAAAATCTCTCTCTCTAGCTATATCCAGGGTCACACTGTGCTCACAGGCTGCTGCTTGCCTCTGCCTCTCTCTCTTCTTGTCTTTTTTACTCTTTTCTCTCTTCTGCCTTCCCCCCACATGCCCCTCTACTCAAAACAATACTCAGCCTGGGTGCTTCACATACTCCTTTTGTTTTATGTGACTCAGTGGGCGGTGGGGGCCTCAGGGCAGAGGCGGAGCAGGGATGGGAAGGGGCAGAGCGAGGGCAGGCCTCAGAGAGGGGGTGGGAAGAGGAGTAGTGCAGGTGGGGCCAAAGGGGAAGAATAGGAGCGGGGCCCTGGGGCAGAGCGCAAGCAGGGCCACAGCCCAGGCATCTGTGCGGGGCGGCGGCTGTTTGAGGAGGCTTAGCCTGGCCTATTATGCCCACCACCCCTATTCAGTTCCAAGGACCATGCTGGCACCAGAAGCCTAGACAGTTGGATTTTGTGCTCCCTGCAAGACCAGATTGGTCCAATGCAGCATTTCCTCCTCCCACCTCCTCCCATAGCTGGTGGGGAATGCCTCCACCAGCGTCACGATGGAATGGCCAAAGGGTTTACCTGCTGTTGAATTTCTCAGGGTGCTTTTCTCTCATCATGTGGAATCGATGCGCGATGGAGGCGTCCTGCAGGGAGAGGGAATGAAGGGACACGTGAGCTGAATTATGGGAAATGCCTGATGACATAAGAGACATTTCCAGAAAATCGACATGAACTTGCCAAGAGCTGAGATTAAGATAAGTAAGCGTCATATCCTTAGCCAGGACATCAGCTCCTGAGGGCTAATGCTTGCAACAGAAGTTTACTCAGGGCTGTGATTTCTGCGCTAAGACCTAGTTAGGTTTTTTTTTTTTTTTTATTTAACAGGCAAACATCATCCATGTCTGAGTTACCAGCAAAGCCAAGCCCTAGGAAACAGGTGAGTTTGGACAATAGCTCAGGGTCAGTGTGCTCTGCTGCTGACAGAGCGGGGCCCTGCTCGGAGAAGAAGGAACTGTGGGAGGCTGAGGGCAAGGAGGTGACACAGGAAAAGTCACGGACATCTCAAATGCTGACGGTATCTGATTTTATCAAAATTTTCCACAACTAAGCTGTGATTTCCCCTAAAGTCCTGCTAATGCCTTAGAACTACAGAAAACTACACAAAAACAACAACAACAAAAAATACGGTAAGGGACAATCCTGCACTAGTAGGGAGGACAGGGACTAGATGACTCAATGGGTATTTTACTTCTCTGTTTCTGTGCCCTTAACGCCGTCATTGGCAGTCTGGGGATTTTACCGTAACTCTAGTCGTACAGAGAGACTTGGAATCGTGCACTCTGCAGCAGTACTGCATAATGGCTAGCATGCCGTTACTGGGTATTAAAGAGGGGGTCCCATAACGTTACACTCATTGCACATAGCATGGGATCACTCTATGATGAGACAGCATTCTATATCGTCCACTACGCCAGGTTAGAAAAAGAGCATGTCAGACACCTAACCACCTAAATTCCCCTCCTCCATCAACTTCTGTAGAGCTCCGCCTGTGTACCTGAGACAAGAGCTTGGGCCAGCCATGTCAAGCGGGCATGTTAAACAAGATGCAATTTGCTAACTTGGCCTCCCTCCTAGACTACCTAAACCCATGTGGGAGCTCTGAGGTGGAGAAGGATGGCAAGTGACCAAACAGCAAGCTAGGGGGAAAAGTGATGGTGTTTCTTTCCTTCCTTCAGCTCTTGAAGGCCAGTTTATCTCAAGAGCTGAATGTGTATAAAAAACTCTATTTTATGCCATTGACTCCCTGTTTCCTATTCCTTAAGCTAATAATACCCTCTCTTATGTGGGGTATTTTAGTCAAACATTTATGAAAATTTCCAACAGTTAAATCCTATAGAACATAATGGGGATCTATTGGGATTACTCTCCAACCTATCCAACGCAACAGGGAACAATACCCTTTCTGTAGGTTATTGGAGCTGTGTGTTATGATTCCATAGCAGGGCTAGTATTCTCTATGTAATTCTATGATGCAATTCAAAAATTCAACAGCAAGATTTGAATTGTTGCAAGATATGTTGCATTTGAAGAAGTGGGTTTTTTACCCATGAAAGCTTATGCCCAAATAAATCTTAGTCTTTAAGGTGCCACCGGACTCCTTGTTGTTTTAACAGCAAGATTATTTTCTATTAAACTCTGTAGGACTTTGGAGAAGGGAGGGAATTATGAGTGAGGAGTTAACACTGAGAAAGGGCAGTTTGGCTGTGTCACAATGAGGCAGAAGCCATGATGGAGCAGCATAAGGATCTGTGGGACTAGAACAGGGGTCGGCAACCTTTCAGAAGTGGTGTGCCGAGTCCTCATTTATTCACTCTAATTTAAGGTTTCGCGTGCCGGTAATACATTTTAACGTTTTTAGAAGGTCTCTTTCTATAAGTCTATAATATATAACTCAACTATTGTTGTATGTAAATTAAATAAGGTTTTTAAAATGTTTAAGAAACTTAATTTAAAATTAAATTAAAATGCAGAGCCCCCCGGACCGGTGGCCAGGACCCAGGCAGTGTGAGTGCCACTGAAAATCAGTTTGCGTGCCGCCTTCGGCACACGTGCCATAGGTTGCCTATCCCTGGACTAGAACCTGCAGCTGGAGGGTCCGGGGTGACCAATGTCTCCACTGGGGAGCCAAGTGAAGCAGCATTTGACAGTTGCTAGAGGGTCAGGCACCACAGGAAGTACCACCCACAGAAGCCCAAGCAAAAGAACCCTGCAGCCACCTGATTGGTAAACACCACCTATTTAAACCAGGAAGTTGTCTGAGCAACAGTGTAGACACTCTGGCTTGCTACTACTACAGACTTTGTCTTTTGCCCATCTTACTCCTGATCCCTGCCTTCGGCCCCCGGCCCAGCTTGACTTTGGTGTCCATCTCCTGACTTGGCTTGGTAACTAGTCCCAACTCCTGCCTTCAACCCTGGCCCAGCTGGCACTCCTGGCCCAGATGCCTACACCCTGGCCAATACAGGCAGCTTCTCTGGGGTGAAAGGAATTAACCTTTATCACCCAACCAGACCTACTTCAGTGGTGAAGTGGGAAGGGAGGTGGAATATCACTTGATGCTCCAGCGAGCACAGTTTCCCTCTCTGGCTCCCTGTGTGCCATTCTAATTGTCCTACATAAGAGATTAACTTCCATGACTCACTATGGAGGATATGTTAGAGGGGAGATTTTAACCAGACCCTCTGCTTGTCTGGAAAGGTGTGACAGTCTGTATGTGCCATGGGACCAGATGTAGCAGCCATGTGAGTGCGGGGGTATAAAGTGAGCCGCTTATGTAGTTTTCAAGCATCCCTATAAAATACAGTATACAAACTGTATTTTATAGGGACCACCAGAGCACAGTGTGAGAACTCCTGCTCTAAGATCTGTCTCACGTAGGGCCAGGTTCTACCCCAGGCAGGGTATGCCCAGCTAAGAGAAAGGAAACTGAGAACCCACAGTCCACCCAGGCAAGAGTTAACTCACGTGTGTGCCTGACACACTCTTGCAGGAAGGTGTTGCTGGGGGGGACACTGACAGTGCATGTAAAGATTTACAGGATTAGTGTCTACAAGGCAAATCTGTGGAAGGGTGGGCACCCCCTCCCCCTTCAGTAGCAGGACTGGCACCCCCCCCTTGCATTAAAAAGTAACAGTTATAAAAATCTCATTTAACAGCATTTTTGCCCTTTTCCTAGCCCAGACCCCAGCCTGTTCCCTTGTTTTTAAATCCTCCCCTAGTTGCATTTCATGCTGTCGTAAACTCGAGTCCTTTCCTGGTTGTTCATTCTAAATCTGGAAAGGTTACACTGCTGGCAACATCTCAGCCCTTCCTTTCAGAGGGCACCTCAGCACATTGTGCCCACTCTCTGCTGGCTGTTGCATCAGCTCCAGGAGCACCACAGACATGGCCAGGCCATGGGGCAGCAGGAGGCTCCAGCTTTTTAAAGCCCCACTTTGGAGGAGGAAGGGCTCTGCACTGCCTCTCAATCCTGCCTTGCTCCATAGGCAGAGGTGAAAGTAAGCCGGTACGGGCCGGTACGGAGGACCGGTAAGAAAAGGTGCAGTAGCTACCAGCAAGAAAATGGAGCATTCTCTCCCTCACTGACTCCTCCTCCTGGCTCCAGCAATATTGAGGGTCCAGGGGCCCGGCTCCACGAATGTTCGGGGCCGGGTCTCCCCCCTGGCTCCACCTGCTGCCCCCCCCCCGCGCCTCCCCTGAGTGTGCCCCGGCCCCCCTTTGCTGCCCCCATGCACCTCCCTGGGTCCCGGAGATGAGCTTTGTCTCTCCCAGTCCCCTGCAGCTCCATGCTGCCTGCCTGCATTAACTGCTGCCACAGGGTCCTAGTGCCCCCCGCCACTACTGCCAGGGCAGTCTGCACTTCCCCTCGGACCCTTTCATTTTCCAGTGGGACCCTCCACCAGTACAGCCGCCCCCCTGCCCGCAGTCACTGCTCTTGCCCCACGCTGGGCAAGGGGCAGCCCCAGTGAGGCTACAGTGAGGGGCAGCAGCAGGGGAGGAGGCGCACATGTGATGGCAGCCCCCACCCCGGCATGGCACCCACCACAGGGGAGGCGAGGGGGATTCCTGGACCTGAGAGGGCCCCTAGGAGCACGTGCAGTGACAGTGGAGGGGTGAGTGTGCTGCCGGGGGGGGGGGGGGGGAGAAGGGGTCCCTACCCCAGAGCTCACTGCTGCTGGCAGGGAGAGGGCTGGAGGGAGTCCTCTCTGGCTCCAGTCCCAGCCTGCCTGCATCCCAAACTCATCCCCAGCCCTGCCCCACCCCAGAGCCCACACCCCCAGTCAGAGCCCTCACACCCCCGCACTCCAACCCTCTGTCCTAGCCCTGAGCCTCTCCAACACCCCAAACACCTCATCCCCAGCCACACCCCAAATCCACCTCCAGTCTCACCCAACAGCCCTCACCCCTGTACCCCCTCCCTCCACACTCCCTCTTATCCCCAAACTCCATCCAAGAACCTGCACCCCCTCCCTCCACACTCCCGCCCATCCCCAAACTCCCTCCCAGAGCCTGCACCCTGCACCCCTCCTGCACCCCAGTCCCCTGCCCCAGCCCGGGGCCTGCACCCCAGACCTCCTCCCCCACCCAAACTCCCTCCCAGAGCCTTGGGCAGGGGCAGGTTCTGGGCACCACCAAAATTTCTACAAACCTGCCACCGCTGCCGGCAAGAGCTGGTGCGCCATACCAGGGTGGACCGGCCTACTGAGGCAGCAATTTAAAGGTCTGGAGCCCAGGGCCCTTTAAATTGTCCCTGGAGACCTGCCGCCAGAGCCCTGGGGTAGCGGCTGCAGGGCTCGGGTGGCAATTTAAAGGGCCCAGGGCTCCTACCGCCGCTACCGCCCCGGGCCCTTTAAATCACCGCTGGAGCCCCACTGCCACTACCTCAGGGCTCCAGGGACAATTTAAAGGGCCTGGGCCCTTTAAATAGCCCCCGGAGCCTGCTGGAGCCCTGGGGTAGCAGTAGCAGGGCTCTGGTGGCTATTGAAAGCGTTCAGGGCTCCCTCTGCCTCTACCACCCCGGGCCCTTTAAATAGCCACCGGAGTCCTGCTGCCACTACCCCAGGGCTCCAGCAGCAGGGCTCCGGAGACGATTTAAAGGGCCCTGGAGGGTAGCGGCAGCCAGAGCCCCGGGCCCTGCTGCTGAAGCCCTGGGGCTCCGTTGGCAATTTAAAGGGCCTGGGGCTCTGCTTCAGTAGCAGCAGCTAGAGCCCTGGGCCCTTTAAATCACCCCCTTTAAATTGCCCCCGAACCCCAGGGCTCCCAGCCACCTCTGCAGCTGGGAGCTCAGGGGGTGATTTAAAGGGCTTGGGGGTCCCAGCTGCTCCTACCACAGCCCTAGCCCTGAGCCCTTTAAATCAGGATTTAAAGGGCCTGGGGATTTAAAGGCTCCACCTCTTCCGATGGAGGCCACACCCCTGCTCAGGACTCTGGAGTACCGGCAAGTCCTTTAAGTTACTTTCACCCCTGTCCATAGGGATGCTGATCCTGCAGACTGATGGAAAATCCACCCTCACCTGTGAAGGAAGCAGAGGTGGAGCAAAATCCTGGCCCCACTGCAGTCAATGGCACAGCTCCCATTGGCGTCAGTGGAGCCAGCACCTCACCGATGACCTGCACAGAGGTGGAACAGAGTCAGCCTCTCCACCACCCAGGCTCCTTTCCAGTGTCCCAGGCTCAGGTTTCTCATCCTGATGACTCAAGTGTGCTGTTTTCCCACTTTCCCAAACCATGCCAGCCTCAGCCAGGAGAGACTCATTCCTCTCTTCCAGAGAACGCGTTGCTAATGACAGCCAGCCCACAGGGGGCCGGTGACTAGCTGGGGCTGCCCGGCCTTCAGAAGGTCACACCAGCAGGCTGGCTCCCTGCCTTCCAAAACGTGAAAAAGAAAATAAATGACATTTACTCTCCAGAGGGAAACGGCAACGTACCAAACGAGGGGAAGGTGCCCATCAGATGCCATGGGGGGAGGGGCTGGGGTGACTTAGAAGAGACTCATGCACTTGGGAGCCCATGTCTCATTGAGCCATAGGCTCCTATGTCACTGATGCCCTGATCCACAAAGGGACATTGGCATGGCAACACTCAGCATCACACACCTAACCCCTAGGTGCCCAGAAAATCACAGGTACAACACTGGCATCCACACAGCCCGAGCTTGGCACCCAGGTTCCTTGAACAACAAATGGGGGGAGATGGGCACTTAAGCACGGGCTCCAACAAAGTCAGAGCGATAGGCAGAGAGCTGCTTAAGATAGCCAATGGGAGGTGGAGATGAGAGGGGTGTGTGCTAAGCCCCACCCCTCTTTAGGAGGGCGGGGCCTCAATCCAGTTGTGGTTCTGGGCTTTAGGCACTTTTGAGTGTACCCCTTATATCATTCTCCATCTGCGAGGCTGATCATTGGTTTGGAAGAAAGAGTCATGCTGGACGAGTCAAGACGTGCTGCAAACAGCCGTAAGGACAGGAAAAAAGCGGTGATACTCAGACTGTGGCTCGGGACCTCTTTACAGCTCATGATATTAAAACACTGTGGGATTTAATTAGAAACCGAACTAAGTTATTAACCAATCAGAATGCTTTTACTATGTTATTAACCAATTGTAGTTGACAAAATAATAATAGTTGGTCAGTCATTTTACTGTGAGAATTATATATAAAAACTAAATGTTTCCCCATACTGTTTGAATATGACTATATAGTGCTACAAAAAATAAAACCATGAATTCACACTCCTGTGGCTCTTTGGGGTAATTCTGATGGCTAATTTCCCCTGAGGTCTGAATAGCACTGGCTTAGACAGATGAACAGGGAATATCACCTGGAGAGGCCACCTGGGAAAATGCCAGCTAATCCAGCCAGGGATGCTACCCAAACCCAGAGCTTTGTGGTGTATTTTGTGTGGTTTTTCTCAGAGTTCACAGAGCTTCTCAAACCTAAAGGCTCAGTCAGTACCCCTGGAAAGTATCACTAGAGCCATTTCCTAGAGGTAAACTGAGGCACGGACAGGTTAGATTTTGAAATTAGACATTTACCTGAGTTTAGAGAAGTTCTTGGGAGGAGCCAGGAATAGAAGCTATGGGCCAAAATCTGACCTGGTGACAGCACTGGAATTACACCCAAGAGTGGAGCCAAGTTACGCAACTTCTGCCTTGTGACTGAGCTCTTGTTTGTCTTTTACTATTTGTCTGCCTTGTCTGTGCAGAGGACAAGCTCCCAAAGGCAAGACACACATGATGCAGAGCTTCATCTGGGGTAAACAGGCATGAAAAAAGCACTGACAATTAACACTGGCCAAGGATCTGCCTCTCTGCGTGCCTGATGCAACAGGGCCTGGCCACTGCCTTGGGTGTCTGCACACTGCTACAATACACATAGGACCAGCAGGGCAGTTCCCTTTCACCTGCCTCTCTATAGTTTATATCAGAGTGGATTCACTTTTTCTGGAGGATGCATCTCCACAGTGTAAACGCTTTGGGGCCCTGGGAGGATTTTCAGAAACACTCAGCGTTGGTGTAACTCTGTTCCCACTGGAGTTGCCTTTTGAAAATTCCCTCCGCCCCACACCACGTGTGTAGGTGTCTGTAAAGCAGGGGGGCGCCCCCCAAGTTGTACAGCAATTGGATACAGAGGGAGTCACAGCAGGGGACTGCTGCTGGGGTGATGACTTTGGATATCAGAATTATATGGCCCCTAACGAGTGTGTTATGCTGCAGATCAGGGCCTAAGATTGAAATCGGCTTCCCCAGGCCCAGCATGAGAGATCCTAGCAGATCTCAGTGGGAGAGCAGCAATAGACTAGATCTGAACTGAGGTGCCCTGGCAGAGACACCTTGGGAAGAGGCTATTATGGCAGCTTGGCTAGAGCTCACTCCAGCCACTAACGTCTGCTCTCAGTTCAACCAGCATCACTTTGCCAATCTGCTGTTACAAAGACCAAAGCCGTTGATAAGTTGTCAAGCAATGTCAGTCTGCGGGAGGCCCTTCCACAGCGGGATTTCCCATCAGGAATATCCCATCCCCCCTGCTGTCGTGGCCTGGGTCTGCCGGCCAGGGCTAGGTCTACAGAGTGCCTGGGGTACTGTCTGAGTGAGGAATGCCACTGCAAAATAGGGACCCGCTCCTGACTGACCTCAATGGGACTAGCTGGGTGAGGAGGGATGACTCCTGGGAGCCAGGCTGGTGGGCCCGACTCATTGGGCTTCATCCTAGAAGTCTGGAAAAGCATCATGAAAATGCTCCACAAGTCGCTGCACACTGCCGTTCCACGCAGCCTGGGGTGAAGGGCTGTGACTCATATGTAAACCAGCACAGGGCCACACAGTGCCTTCAAGGTACTGGCTGTGTGCCCAACATGGAAGGCATGGTACGGCCAAAGGGCTCTGCTATGCCAGTGTCTGTATGCCAACCCAACACACCACTCCTCACTGATCCCGCCTTGCCCTGGCTGAGCCAGGTCTGAGCAGACTCATTGTTCTCCTGCTGGAAGGGAAATCCCAGGACTACTTACCACACCTATGGAGAAATAGTTGTTGATGATGCTGTACGGGACAGGGTCTCCGTTCTCTTCCTTGTCCGTGGGGATCACGTCAATCCGCCACCGGTCCAACATGACCTCGATGCTGTGCTCAACGTCCTTCAGCACCTTCAGCAGGCTGCCCCCTTCGTAACCTTGGGAGGGACAAAGGATGGGATTGTTGTTAGCGCAAGAGAGATGCTCAGAGCAGCACAGTGCCTGCCAATGGGGCACATGGCAGTGCCACTTGGAGTCAGGCGACGAGAGGGTTAACTGGGGCAGCTCGCTAGTGTACACCTCCGCTGGCAATGGGTGGGACACACAGCCCAGTGCCATGCCGAGTTGGCAGGGGTCACTGGTGGCACAGGGGGCATGCTAAAGTGTGGCCATCTGTAGTACAGAGACTTGCTCATGGCTGGTAGGGTGCAGCAGCGACCAGGGCTGGTGTTGTCAACAATGAACAGGGCCCAGCACTGACTGCAACGGCAGATCAGGCTGCGAGGGCCTGATAACGACCGACAGGGTTGCTGAGAGGGACTCAGCAAGACCTGGGATCAGAAGGGGGAAGATTGTGGGGTAACTGGCAGTGGGCAGGACTCAGCAGGTTGTGGGGTCACTGGCAGTTCCATAGATGTTTCCCTGACCAAGGATCAAACCCAGGCCTCAGTGGGGAAGGCACCAAATTCTGACCACTAGACCATCAGGGAGACACCACACGCTGCTCAGCAGTGACTAGGGTCAGGGTCGGGCCTGTGGGGTCAGGGCAGAAATGGGTCGGGTCTGGGGGGTCACGGGTCAGGTCTGCAGGGTCAAGGCTGAGGGGTCAGGGCAGAGATGGATTGGTTCTGCGGGGTCAAGGCTGTGGGGTCAGGGCAGAGATGGGTCAGGTCTGGGGGGGTCACTGACAGAGACGGGTTGGGTCTGCACGGCCAAGGCTGAGGGGTTAGGGCAGAGATGGTTTGGTTCTGGCGGGGGCCAGGGCAGAGCCGGGTCGGGTCTGGGGGGCCAGGGCAGAGCCGGGTCGGGTCTGGGGGGCCAGGGCAGAGCCGGGTCGGGTCTGGGGGGCCAGGGCAGAGCTGGGTCGGGTTCATGGTGCACTGGATGGGTCCCAGCAGGGTGCAGAGATGGGAAGAGAGTGAACAGGACCATCACTCCCTCCCCCCATGGAGTGCCATCACAGTTGCTGGAGGCGAGCGCTGCAGAGCGGGAGGAGGCTTTGCAAAGATTAGCTCCAGGTGGGAATAAATCCACTCATTGGAGCCCCCGCGCAAGCAGCAGAGCCCACCTGGACTCCCAGGGTTCTGGGGTTGGCCCCTCTGCATCTTGTTAGAATAGCATCCTATTCACCGGGCCCAGGGTTGTGTCTACACAGAAAAAGGATGCAGGCGGTTCACATGGGCCACTGGGCTTTGTCCAGATCCACTGCCCAGGTTTCAGAGCCAGCTCTCTGGAACTGCAGGAGCAAGAGCTGCGAGTCCAGCTGGGAGCCAAGATGCGGCTGTTCCTAGCCCATGGCGAGTAACAGCCGGGCCAGCAGCCCACATGGGTGGCCACAGCGCCCACTCTCTACCGAGGCTCTTCTCCAGGGCCCATCCCCAGGGTATCCGAGAGCCTCCCACTGTCCCTTGGCCACAGGATGGGGACTGTGTGTGTGAACATTCTGCCTCTCCTCTGGTCTTGGTGCCTGTTGCTGCTGTTGTGGGAATGGCAAGCTGCCAAGCTGGTATTTTGCTCAGAAGGCGGGGAGGCCTGGGGATCATTCTCACCTCCTCCGGCAGGACGTGCCATGGCCTCGCACCAGCTGCCAAGACAGTTCTCCTCTGCTGGCATGAGACTGTGTCCGGGGGCTGCTCAGATCAGCGCTGCTGTGGATGTAGCTGCCGGCAGAGCTCTCAGCCCCTTAGCAAGACCTGCTCGTGGAGGTAACTCAGTCCAGTGCCAGACAATGGCACACCAGTGGGAACCCTGATCTCGAGGTGGATCTGCTGTTCTGCGGGGAGCCGGCCTCATGGGCGGAGCATGAGGTGGGGCCAGATGGCTGCTGGGTTCTGGCCCAGCTGATGTCAACGCCCACATTCCCAGCCCAGCCCAAGGCCAGCAATCCAGCACTGAACCATGAGGGCCTTGTCTCTGACCACGGCCCAGCATTCGGGGGCGCAGTCTTCATGCCAGCAGCCAGTGACCGGCTATTTTGGCAGCAGGAGCTATCTGTATGTCCAGAGGCCACGAGGGATACTGACCAACTCCCGGCTCTGGACCAAGGAGACTACCGGAGCGCAGACTCCCTTGAGAGCAGGAGCTGCTGTGAGGTGACCTGCTTTTCACACCTCTCCCCCTTCCTGCCAGAGTCACCTCTGTCTTGCTCAGGTTTAGCTCCCATCACCTGCTTCTCTGCCACATGCCAGGGACCAAGCTAGCCAGGTGATGGGCTGCAGGAGGGGCTGAGTTAGAGCCAGGTCAGTGTTTGAATCCATGCTGCCTCTCTCTTCCGGCTGGGGCTGCATGCAGACACTAAGCACGAAGGGCGACGGTGATGGGCGGCTGCTCCTCAAGCTCTGAGCCCGACCCACAAGGATCTCTCCTGCGCAGTGCTTACTGGCCGACCCCGTGGGGATACATGGGCTGGGGTCAGTGGTTTCGAAAGCTGCAGGAATCGGGAGCTGGAGTTGTTTTCTGTGGGGGTGTGAATGGCCCTTGTTAAGTGACTTTCCCACTCCGTCGTGCATGGTGATCAGGAGAGGCTGGTGGCCACAGGATTCCCCAGCTCAGATGCACACACATGGGAACCCGAGGGGGAGGGAGCAAAGGGCAGATGAAGTGGTGGTGGAAACCCCAACTTGTGCAGTGGCAAACTGGCCTGGTCAAGGAGAGGTGGCCCAGCCCAGCCCGACGGCGGGCGTGGGGAAATTCAGAGCCAAAACGGGGTGCAAACGCCCTGCTGTACTAGATCAGGGTGCTCCTGGAGAGGCAAGGGACAGCCAACTTCCGTTTGGCCCAAACCCAAACTGGGCCATCCAGTGCATCGCACACTCCACAGGGCTCCATTTCCCGGCAGGGCATTTGCTGTTTCTCTGGTGCTCCAGTGTGGGAAGGGCTCAGTGTCTGCTGCAGTGCTGCCAGGCAGGAAAACCATTCAGCTTCATGGGGGATTTCGGTGCGACACCCCAGGCCTCGCCCCCTGGAGGCTCAGTCCAGTGCCCAGGGGCGCCGTGTGATCCCAGGCAGAGAGAGCGGCGAGCCACCCAGCAAGGCACTGGATCGGGGGAGTCCAGAGGGGACTGGATGGGAGGCAGAGAAGAGCCAGCAAAAAGCCTGGGACGCCCAGGACAGGAGGAGGGGAAGGAAGGGAGAGGGGGCATGATTACCCCTGGAAGCCAGAGGAAGCCCTTCCCTTCCAGCTCCATTCAGAGGCTGGGCCCGGCCCAGAGTCCATGCCGCTCACTAGCAAGCCAGGCCACTCTGGGATTTGGAAGACTAGAAGCCTAAGAAAAATCTCTACGTCTTCCCAGTCAGAGCCTTTCCAATCCCACAGAGCGACGGCACCAGTCACGGACTGGATTAGAGCAGCACCTAATGTGCTGTCAGGGCTCAGTGCGCTAGATGCTGTATGTACATTCAGCAAGAGGTCGTCTCAGCCCCAAAGAGATCACAGCCCAAGCTGGCAAGACCAAGGGGGAGAAAAGAATTGTCCCCCCCGCTGTACAGATGGGAGGGGCTGAGGCCCAGAGTAACTCGGCTGAGGTCACTCAGGAATGGAGCTGGAAATGGAACCTGGACTGCCTAACTCCCCAGCCAGGGTCTAACACAAGCCCAGAAGAACTGGAAGTTGGAGAAGGAAGATCTGGGCTGTCAGAGTCTGAACGGTCTCTCCTCTATACTCTGCTCTCCCCGCTCAGAAGGACCAGGGAGCTACAGTGACAAGAACACAGCTGCCACTAACAGCTCGGTGGAGACGCAGATGCAGACAGGTTAGCTTTGCAAACAAGCAGGTAGAGAGGCCAATGCAGATGTATCACTTAATAACCCACAAAAATGGAGCCCACGTGACAAGGGTCTGTCACACTCTCACACACGCAGCTGGTTACTGTACTTGTATGTGTGCCTCGCTCTCCCATCCCCTGGGTTGGCTTGTCTCCTCAGGCCTCCTCTGTGCACAGACTTGTGCTGGTTTAACTAAAGGTGTGTTATGGAGCCATTGCAGCCCACCACGTAGACGCTCTGATTTCTGTTCATATCCGTGCAGCTGAAGTCAGCTCCTTACCAGCTAAGCTACGCTGAAATTAGCACACCCACCCAGGGCTTTGCACCTGTTTAACTACAGCAGTTTTTAAACTGATGCAAGTTAATCTGGCACAACTCTCCTGTGTAGACAAGGCCCCAGAGCACAGCCTCTTCAGAGCAGGGCCTGTGTCTGTTCAGAAAACACCGACTGCACGTGAGTGCAATAGCAGGCTAGCTACATGGAGTGAGGCGCTGGCCGAAGGCACCGTTGCTGTAAGAGAGATTGCCATTCTAACCGGGACCCTGTAGCTTGCTCCATGGACATGGACTCCCATGCCCAGTGCTGGGGTCTGCTGGCCGGGAGCACGTTACAGCATCGGGGCCTCAGCTGGGATTTCATTTCTCCTTTGCTAGCATTCTGATGAAGCATCTGATAAACCATCCCCACAAAAAGCCAATTCTCAGGCTATTTCAGGGAGAGGATGGGGAAGATTGGAACCAAAACTGTGCCATGAAACGTGACTCTTGCAGCGATGACGGAGAGAACTCCTTGTTATTATTCCCTATTTATAGAAACAGCAGCTCTGGTGTACATGGTATGCATGAGAGGAGAATACGACAAGGTCCCAAGGAGCTCCCCCATCCCAGTTAGCTAGGTGATGTACTTCGAAATGGCAATTCCTAGCTCGTCTATGAGGTCGATCTCAAAGCGCTTTACAAAGGAGGTCAGTGCAGATGTGGAAACTGAGGCACAGAGCATTAAGTGGCCTGCATAAGGTCACCCTGTGGAAAAGCCAGGAATAGAACCCAAGGGTCCCAGTCCACTGCACTATCCACTAGGCCACACCCTCCCCCAAGGGTAGATGGAGGAGAAGCCCCTCACACCCCATAAGAATTTGAATCCTTTGCCTGGGCGGCTCCAGCAGATCAGCTGTGTGTCTAGAAAAGCAGAGGGGTGACTCACCAGGGTACATTTTCAGCCTGCTGCAGCTGAATTTGCCATGTTCACTAGCATTAACAGCAAGTCCTCGTGCATCTGGACGGCAAGCACGGTGGTGAGTTTGCGCCATGCGTCCATACATCCCGAGAAGGGACAGTTTGCCCCCTGGATGTACAGCACGTGACTATAAAGGCAGCTTGGAAGTGTGTCCTGTGGTGCTCGGGGCGGAGTGGGCCAGCTGGCCAAGTCAGGAAGCCTCACCTCCTCCCCAGCGCAGACACCTGGCCAGGTCGTTGCCCGTTCCCAGTGGCAGGACAGCTACAGGGGGGTGCTTCAGCAAGTTCGCCTTGTCTGCAATGCAAAGAGAGAAGGCTGTTAGCACAGACACAAGCCAGCGGCCTCTCGGCTAAGTCCCCGTCCTATTATCCACAATGCAGGGGCTCCCGGGAAAGTGCAAAGAGCTGAAAACCAGACTCATCCTTTCTGGGAAAAAACAGAGTGATTCTGCTTCTTTGTGGCACTGCAGATTCCAGGGAGAGCCTGTGCCAGCCTGGAAATGGGGCAAATGCATGTGAAAGCATGAGCATACCCGGGTAGCAAGCAGGTGTCCTCTACCCCTGGCAATTCCATCCACAAGAGGGCAGCTGCAGGCAGGAGCCAGTGTCTCATAGCTCAGCCTGCTTGCCAGGAGCTGCCAGAAGATGCCATTGGTAAGGGGCCTCCTAACACGGGGCAGCAATAGAGGCTCAGAGGGGTGTCTTCAGAAGAGAGCTCCGCACACCAGGGAGAAGCCATGTGACCCGGTGCGGCGGGCAGGCCACGGGGCAGAGTGTGGAGAGGGGTTCCACCCGCAGAGCCATGGGAGCAGAGAGGAGCAGAGGGGAGGCTGCAGGACATGACAGGGACAGGACAAAGCCAGAGGGGTGGCAGTGAGCAGGGCTGCCGTGGACGATAAACCAGACAGCAGGAGGCAGGCACTTTCCCAGCACTGCGGAAGGCTTGGGGGCAGCAGGAAACCAGCGCCAAGTCAGGCAGGAGAGAAGAGAGCTAGGGCAGAATGGGGCCCTGCTGCCCCTTAGCCTATTTTCTGGAGACGTGCAGGTCTGTTCCCACCACACAGAGTCAGACCAGCGAGCTCCATCACAGCGTCTCATCCAGGCTACAAGCGCGGCTGCTCCATGGTGCGGCAGCTTACGCAGCTCCTTAGCTCAGGTCTCTTGGGCACCTGTGATCCCAAGTTACCTATGCAGTCCAGGATCCAGCCAACAGTCCCATCCCCGCCGCATGCCAGGACACGAAAGTCTGGGGTGTCCCGGAAAAAATTCAACCTGGAAAGTGGAAGCACAAGGAGGGAGAGTCAGGTGATCACAGGGGCTGGCTTATTGCTGGCAGGGGGGTGGGAGAGGACGACAGTGGCAGGGAGAGGTAAGGATGGGGTGTGGGGATGTGGGCTGTCTATCATCTCCATACCCAGGAGTCGGTCCCCCTCGGTCCAAGTTGTACACTTGTCTGGGGTTGAGCAGATAGTGGAATTTCCGAAGGACTCTGTGGAAATAGAGGGCGAGTGAGAGATGGAAACAGAAGGAAACTATCCCTGGAAACAAAGGAGAGCTATGCAAATGGGCCGTCTGGCCTAGAGGATGCGGATAGGGAATCCACCCACAGGGCAAGGCTGGCACGGGGCAGATCCCCTTGCAGAAACCCCGGCCAGAGCCTGCCACCAGGAGGGCTGCTGTTGCTTACTCTCAATCTTTGCTCATTATGTGGGGCTCCTAGCA
Organism: Mauremys mutica; assembly: GCF_020497125.1. NCBI lineage: Eukaryota > Metazoa > Chordata > Testudines > Geoemydidae > Mauremys > Mauremys mutica. The sequence continues at coordinate 54,310,276 of NC_059080.1, read as the reverse complement.
ACACAAACAGAGAGGAAGAAAAGTCAGCAGCAAAAGCTCAGTGCCCCAGGGAGCCGGGCATCCCGAGCACTCCCCACTGTACAGCAACTTTCACCCAAACATCCCTTGGATGGCAGGTGAAGGACGGCCCGGACTAGCTCCAGCTCACCCATATCGCAGAAGGACCAGCATGGTTAGTAACAGGGCCCCCAGTCTGCCCCAGGGGCACCTGTGCAGATTGCCTCTGTCCCAAGCAGCTCCTCTCATCTCTACCTGCCCCCAAGCTCCCCAGATCCATAGGCCTGACTGGGGAGGGAGCAAATGCTCAGCCAGTGCCTCTGGGGAGCGGAGAACGTACCTTTCTCCTTGTCTCCCTCCACTCTTGGGATTCACGAACACCAGTAGAGGGTGGGTCCCGGGCCGGGGGGTGATCTGAAATGCAAAGAGCGGAACACGACCCACTCCTGAGACATGTATGAAAACCACCCATCCATGGGGAGGCGGGGATGGGTGGAGCCTCAGATGAACTCGAGTCACAAGGCCCTGCTGCAAAGGAAGCAACACAAGACGGGATGGTCCATGCTCTCAATAAGGGAGGAGAGAACCCCGCACAGACGAAGGCACCAGTGAGGGACACTGAGCGCAGGATCCGCACCATGGCTCCACGCCCAGTGGGGAACTGCCCAGCAGGTGATGGGGGACATGACCAGGGGCGGCTCTAGACATTTCGCCGCCCCAAGCACGGCGGCATGCCACGGGGGGCGCTCTGCCAGTCATCGGGAGGGCAGCAGGTGGCTCCGGTGGACCTCCCGCAGGCGTGCCTCCAGAGGGTCCGCTGGTCCCGCGGTCCGCTGGTCCCGCAGCTTTGGTGGACCTCCTGCAGGCACGCCTGCGGGAGGTCCACCGGAGCCGCCTGCCGCCCTCCCGGCGACTGGCAGAGCACCCCCCGTGGCATGCCGCCCCAAGCATGCGCTTGGCATGCTGGGGCCTGGAGCCGCCCCTGGACATGACAGGGCAGAGCCGTGTGGCTGCTCAGCTCTGCCTGCCGATATTTTCATCATTAACGATGTGCGTCATGATGCAGGCCATTGCGCCAGGTGCTGTCCAACCACAGAACAAAGAGATGGTCCCTGCCTGCAGTCTATATAACAGATGGATGCAAGAGATAGACGGGGAGCACAGGGAAACAGGGAGATGATACTAATGCCATAAACTGACCGTTCACTGAAGCTGCGCCTCAGAAACAACAGGCTACACAAGGGAGAAATAAAGGCCATTGTGGGGTGTGACGTTATTGATATAAATTGGGACCATATAGAACATGGGTTGCAACCAAGGTCCTGTAGTGGCACCAAATCTTAAGTAAAGGGGGTCATATAAGGTGTCTAAGACCAGGTTCTGGGTTGCTGGTTATGATTATGCTGTCTGTATGTCTGTGTATCATTTTGTAGTTGAAGTTATAAGTATTGGCTCTGTACTGTCTGTATTTTGTATTATGCTCTGCTTCTGGGAAATATCCCAGACAAGCTGGTGTTAGCCCTGCCTAGCTGGCTTGATGGCCCATTAAGGACCATCAGCTACACAATTGACCCATGGAGAGAAGGCAGACACACCTTGTGACTCAGCAAAGTATGCAGAGACTTGTCCATGTGACTGCAGACTCCATTTTGCTGTAATTTTCCACAGTGAGGACAAAGAGATTCTTACACCTGGAAAAGTCTATATAAAGCTGATGCATCATCTCCATCTTGTCTTCAATCCTGCTTCTGACCTCTGGAGGGACTTTGCTACAAACTGAAGCTCTACACAAGGGACTGAATGACCCATCCCAGCGGGGGGGTGTATTCCAGAGACTTAATTTGAACCTGCAGTTTACTCCAGCACTGCTGCAAGCCTGAACTAAGAACTTTGCCACTACTGTATGTAATTGATTCCATTTAACCAATTCTACCTCTCATCTCTACCTTTTTCCCTTTGTAAATAAACCTTTAGATTTTAGATTCTAAAGGATTGGCAACAGCGTGATTTGTGGGTAAGATCTGATGTGTATATTGACCTGGGTCTGGGGCTTGGTCCTTTGGGATCGAGAGAACCTTTTTTTTTTTATTGGGGTGTTGGTTTTCATAACCATTCATCCCCAGGACGAGTGCACTGGTGGTGATGCTGGGAGACTGGAGTGTCTAAGGAAATTGCTTGTGTGACTTGTGGTTAGCCAGTGGGGTGAGACCAAAGTCCTTTTTGTCTGGCTGGTTTGGTTTGCCTTAGAGGTGGGAAAACCCCAGCCTAGGGCTGTGACTGCCCAGTTTAAGCAATTGGTCCTGATTTGGCACTCTCAGTTGGGTCCCGCCAGAACCGCACCGTCACATGGGGAAAGGATCGCAGGGTCATTGACACACTAGACAGACTGTCTCAGAGTTCATTCCAATACCCGGAAGTCAGTAGACACAAGCAAAGCTGGCCAGCAGGGGGAACGTGACCCCAGCCAGCCATCAGAGTGCATGAATAGTCTAGCTCCCTGTCAGACCCTCATCCCCTGCTGGCCTGGGCCTGAGACTTCAGCACACTGCCCCTGGGTTTCTCACTCCCAGGCCAGCATCTGAGCCTCCTGGAGACCGAGGCAGCTCAGAGCCACCTACCTGCAGGCCGTGCCCGTCCAGCGTGGTGGTATTGAATTTGAAGGTCTGGGCGGTGTCGTCTGGACAGGTGCTGGCAGGGGAATCGCTGTCTGATTTCCTGGGGTGGGACTGCCTGTCCTTTTAGAAGGAAAAAGATGCACGGAATCTAACACACGAACGAAGAGCGGCGCTAAGAAGGGGCATTTGTTTGTCAAACTCCAGCGTCCAGGATCGGTCTAGCAGAAACAAGTCCCCATGGGGACTTGCAGTTTCCATGACAGTGGTCACAGCGTAGGCACAGGCCTGAACACCCTGACTGAGAGCCGAGTCACAGTCGCTCAAAGACCTGGAAATAACACGCCAAGACAACAGCCACACCCAGCACAACCACAGCCTGCAAGCATTGCCCCCCCCAGCATCCACTGAGCCTCACTCCAATAGTGCCATCCCCAGAAAGCATGCACCGAAGGACGGGAGATGCCTCCTCATGGCACAGTCTGAGCTGTGATCTGCTGGTTTCTTCCATAGGCCCAGTTACAACCTGCTACATGGTGGGGGAAGACATTTGTGTGTGCATGGTTATAATAGGCCAAGCGCCCGGGCCATGGTGGCCCTACCCCTTCCCCTCCCTCCTGGGAGTGGGCTTCTGCTGGAAGTTTATGCTTATTTATTATGTGCCATGCAGGTTCCCGTGCAGCTGAGGAGGCAGTGGACTCCCCAGGGAGATTATCGATGAACCCGGAAGCTGAGTGGCAGATACCGCCTCCTTAGCCCCCCCGGAACCTGCATGGCCCATATAAAAGCTCAGCATTCTCCGCTAGCCACTGCCTGGCTGCACCTCTCCAGCACTCCACCCCCCATCCCAGAGGTTCCCGCCGCCGCTCGCTGGTTCCTCCTCTCCTCCCCGCTTAGTCCCCCTGCTGCCGCGTCCCTCCTGATTGGGGGGGAGAGAGGAGGGATGCACACTTTGAGTTGCAGTGGTGGTGGGGGGCTGAACAGGGAGGAGGGGGGAAGGAGAGGAGAGACGCACGCAGGAAACGGGGCTGAGCAGGGGAGGGGGCGGGGTCTGGGGTGGAGCAGGGATGGGGCTTGGGGTGAAGTGTGGGCAGGGTTGTGGAAGGAAGAGGTGGGGGACGGGGAGCTCGCCTCCCCGAGGGGAAGCTTCACCCGCCACCCGTGTGTGTGTGGTTTTGCTGGGCGGTGTGCACTGCAAAGCTGAGCTGATCCTTTGAAAGCCACAGTGTAATTGGACAGAAGAGGTTTCTTTGTGTTCAGTAAGGCCAGGGATGTTGTGGGTGTGAGGAGCTGTGCACTCTACCCATCCGGCGCATGGCAGGATAGCATTTTCATGATATTTGCAGTTGCAACCTTGCAAATTAAAGCAGCATGGGGTGGTCAGAGTTAAGGTTGTGCCCTGCAGTTCCTTGAGGGGTGCCCTGCGGGCGGCATCGTGTCTGTTGCTAGAGGAGTGAGCATGCTGCAGGGCTGCGATGCTACTGGGCTGATGCAGGCCTATTGGTATCGGGCTGGGATGACTGCTGCCTTGCCTTGGGATAGCCTTGCTCCGCGGGGCTCGCAGGGTGGAGCCATGCACTCAAGCAGATGTGGCTTTGAGTTACCATAGGTTTCGGGGGGGGAGGGGACACTGAAGAGGGCATGTGCATGCCCCTGCCCCTCACTGCCGTACGGGCCGGAAGAGGCAGACATACCAGAACCACTGGGCAGATGTCAGAGGGCAGCAAGATGTGGTCCTTGAGCTGCCCCCCGTCACACTCTGTCTTCACATGGGAGGCACATTTGTTGTGAAGCTGGGAAGAGAGAGAAAGGAGCGTGAGAGCGTGACTGCCGCCCCTGCCCGCCGGGCAGCTGGCCTCTCAGCTCTGGCTCTCCAACCCTTTGAGCTGACAGCATTATGCATGGAAGCCCCAAGCACCACAGACCAGAGAGCCCTGGGCACTGTAATATGGCAGGGGGAGCAGAGTTCAGCTGAGGGGTTTTCTATCCCCCATGCCAATCACTCTCTGCATTAGCTCTCCCCACTTCCCTGCTTCCTGGAATCCCCTCGTCTCATTCTGTCCCTGCTTGTTTCCACCCTCTTCCCGTTGCCCTTGTCACATCCCCCCCGACCTTCGCCGGGATCTCAAGGGAAGAGGGCTCAGGGCTGCTCTACTACACGTCACAGTTTTGAACAATATTTTGTCCCACATGGAGATGGAAAGTCCCAACCGTGCCATTTTGGGGGGAAGGGATCTCTGGAACATGCCATTGCAGGAGAACCGAGCCAGAGTTTTTCTGCTTGCCAGCTGCCCTCCTTGGCTCGTGTCAGTTTCCCCACAGGTGGAGCATGAAACTAACAAGAGCCTTCCCGGCCTCATTCGGATTTCTGCTATGGAACACTTGGATTTTGCCGCAAGGGGCATCGTGCCAATGGAAGGGTCGCAACCTGCTCCACCCCTAAGTGCCACTGTGCTGGGGAAAGTGACGTGTTGTGGGTTCCTGCAGCACAATGCCTGAGCTGTCAAATCCTCGGCCCTGCGCTAGGGAGTGCCAGGGTGACTGTCCCTCCCCGGGCCGCCTCTCAGATCTCATCTCTAACCCGAAGGAAGAGACGGTTAAAGTGGGCTGGGAAACCAACTGAGGCTTCTCCAGGCCTGCCACAGCCTTTCCCTCCCACTGGCAGAGGCCATTGCCTGTATTTGTCCTGCTGGCACAACGGGCCGTGGGACTTGTCAGACCCTGTGTGAGTGCCGCCAGGGCAGCCGAAGAGCTTGAGGAGCCCAGTTCTCCGGGAGAGCTGGCACCATTCTCCTCCCCCTCGCAGAGCCTGTGCATTGGGCCACCTGTTTCGGCCGCAGAGTGAGCTCAGTGCTGATGGCAGTTGCTCAGTCACAGCCTGAAAAAACACAAGCTTCCCCTGCAGCCCCGGCTGGCAGACCTGGACCCAGATATAGTGGGGTCACAGGTAGGTCATTCATTTTTCACACCGAGCCAGCCACTGGCTTCTCAGTGGAGCCGCTCAGCACTCACGGTGACAGCAATTCATAGGAGGGCTCACAAGGAACGGGGCGGGCACCTGCTCATTTCACACAGGCCAGCAGCTCTCCTTCTACTTGCCAGGTGGTAATGGGTTTTTGAACATTCCTGATATGGGCTGGTAACCTAGGAGCAAATGGTTTTGTGTATCCCACCCCCCGGAGCCATTCAGTCTCCCTGACATCCCTGCACAGCGTCCCCTCCACATACTCACTGTGATTTGACACCATGCACAGTGTAGCCCGGTAATACCCTGGTAGCACTTGATGCTTTTGTGGCACCGGTCACACTTGACTGGGGAGTTCCCCTCGATCCAGGTGTGCTGCATGACCTGAAAGAACAGGTGAGAAATGAAAGAGAGATGGCGCCATCTGGGCCAGCATTGAAACCCAGAGGCTAACGGGCAATGGGAATTGGGCACACAGGGAATCTGTTGAGTCAAAGGTCTCTCCGGAGACCCTGGATAAACAGGGGTCTGGACTGCCACTGCTCCGTTCCCTTGGACACTGGCCTGCTTTGCACACCAGACAACGGCAAAGAGGCCCAAGCACCAGCAGGCGCTGTCCTGTTAAAAAGAGCTGCTCTGCGAAGTTCTCGGACATCTCTCTTTGCCCTGTTCTGAGGGGGTAACTGGATGCAGGCTGTCCCTGTATGGCCAGCCAGCCACAGGGAAGGCTGCCGGCCCCATCCTCTGCTGCTCCTCCACCTTGGGAGAGCCAGTGCTATTATACCTTTGGGGAGCCTGGCACGTAGCGCAAACCACGGGAACCTAAGGGATCTGCAGGTTAATGGGCAGGGGTGGTTATGAGTGGGGGAACTGGGCCCATCCTCGCTGTCCCCAGTATTCATTCTGGTGGAGCTTTGGACCACTCCCAGCTGGATCTCAGGTGAGTCCATTGGCCAATAGTCTGCTAACCCCCCAGCTAAGGTAGAGTGGAAGTCCTGCTACTGAAGGGGGGATGCCCACCCTTCCACTGCCTCATCTCCCTTGCTGAGCGCAGGTACACAGTTGAGCTGCCAGCCACTCTCACAGGGAAATCCCATGGCTGTCTCCGATAACAGCACATCCTGCATGGGCGTTAGCAGAGCTGGAAGGGAAACCAGTCAGCAGTCATGCACACACGTGCTACTCACATTGGTGTTCCTCTTGGATTTCACATATGTGCTGATGCACAAGGCAATCTCTTTGGACACACACCGTTCATGGACAGTATATTTACAAACTGCAGCAGAGATGGGAAAAGAAGTCAGCTGTGACCCCTCGGTACATGCATGCTGCATACACTTCAGAACCACCCCAGGATACAGACAAGAGCCAGAGCTCCCATGCATCTAGGTGATGCGCAGTGTTGGTCAGAGCCAGAGTCAGAGCAGGGAGGCAAGTAGTGGGAGCTACCCACCATCTCGCCTGCCATGTGAAGGGGTGGGCTGCCTGCTAGCTTATGAAACAGAATGGGCCAGAGCCTGCAGGTTTCCAGCAGCACATGCGGGGAAAGGCCGAGCACCTTCAAACTCCACTGACCCCTAGGGGGAGCTAGGCACTCACTGCCTCCCAGGCACTGCTCCGCAGTTGCAGGCTCAAGCCTCTACCGTTGAATTAACAGGAGAGCAGGAAGCCTGGAGGAAGATGCTGCAGGGAGGGGAGAGCAGTGCCCCCTGCTGGCAGAGATGAGTGACGGGCACTGTATAACTGTCTAGGGCAGCGGTCCCCAACCTTTTTGGCACTAGGGACCGGTTTCGTAGAAAAAATAATTTCCGCGGACCTGCCCCCTATCTGACCCCCACCCACTTCCTGCCCCCCCGACTGCCCGCCCCCCTCAGAATCCCCGACCCATCCTGCTCCTTGTCCCCTCACCATCCCCCAGAGACCCCCACCACCCTGGGACCCCACCCCTACTCTCTGTCCCCTGACTGCCCCAACCCCTATCCCCCACCCCCGCTGAGTCCTGACAGACCCCCCCCGGAACACCCACAATCCAACCCCCCCGCATTCCCTGACCGCTCCCCCAACCTCCGCCCCCTCTCTGTGCCCTGACTGTCCCCAGGACTCCCTGCCCCTTAGCCAACCCCCCTGGCCCCAGCCTCTTACCCCCGGCTCCCTCCTCACCCAGAGCCTCAGCGCCTCGCCCGACAGCTGCAGCGTGTCTCCAGAGGGGCCTGAGCTCCGTCCTGCTCCGAGCCACGTGGGGAGGGGGCGGGGCTGGGAGCTCCACGCCGAGCGGAGGCAGCTGAGCTCAGCCCGGAGCTTGCAGCCCCGCCCCCTCACCACGCGGCTCTGAGGGGGCGGGGCTTAGGGGCCCTGCCGGAGACACGCCGCTTGATGTGCTAGGGGTCGGTTCGCGGCCCGGTTCCTAACAGGCCGCGGACCGGTACCGGTCCACGGCCCGGGGGTTGGGGACCCCTGGTCTAGGGAGCTCGGGTATGGAGCCTGACCATGAGCACTTTGGAGGACCCAGCGGAGAACAGGACCCCAGTGTAGCGGTTATCTAGTCTCTGGGCCGTGGGAAGAGGGGTGCCTTACTGGGAAGGAGGGGTTGTTTGCTTGGCTGAGTGTTAATGCTGACACTCCATTCTCAGCTCTCCCCGATTGGGCCAGGGCACTCCGGGCAGGGGAGAAGGACCTGGACTAGGGGAAGGTTTTACATTCCTTGGGCAAAGCCGGGTGAGTTAGGGATCGAGGTTCAGACTAATCTCTGAATTTCCCAGCCTTTGGAGACTGCAGTCAAACATGTCAAGTTACCCAAATGCAGCTTTTGTTGTTAAGGATAAGAAAGCAAGAAAGGGCCAGAGCCCCGTTATCCAGAGCTGGGGTTCTGGCTGCAGCCCTGTTATCCAGGGCCAGGGTTCTGTCCACAGCCCCGTTATCTGGGGCCAGGGTTATATACTCATTGACTTTAAGACCAAAAGGGACTATAGTGATTTAGTCTGGCCTCCTGCACATCGCAGGCCACAGAACCTCACCCTCCCACTCCTGCAATAGACTTGCTTTCCTTGGATGCTTGTGGCACCCAAAGCATCCTGAAAGAAATGACAAGGGCTGTGCTGCAAAGCAAGGGCAGCGGCTGAACGCTGGTCAGTGTGCTGCAGTGCGACAGGCCATGCATGGGGCGCAGAGGGCTAGGAGAGCGGGACTCACAGGAGCAGCACAAGCCCTGTTTCCGGACCCCCAACAGCATGGTGCGACAGAAGTTGCAGTAGGCAGGTTTCTTGAAGTGCTTCAGTCTCCAGGCATGCTGCCCGTCGTCCTTCACGTTCTGCAGGCAAAGCACAGTGGGAGTTAGGGAGAGGCACAGTGGGGGTCCGGGGTAGATGGGGCAGCAATTTGCTGACACCAGGGACTGTTCGAGGTCTGTTCTGGAGAAGGCAGCTGATCTGCTTGTGCTTTTCCACTGTGTGTTTAAGGACAATAGCGAGTAATTTAGGTAGCTTTACCCATTTCTCTCCATTGCTCGTAAAAGCTCCCTAGAGTCAAACACTGACAAAGTCCCCCTACCCCGACTTCTTCCCATTAGCAAACTGGGAGGGTGTCTCTAGCAGGGTCCCGCAGGGGTCAGTCCTGTATCCGGTACTAGACCATATTTTCACGAATGACTCGGATAATGGAGCGGAGAGTATGTTTATACAATAAGCTGGGAGGGGCTGCCAGCATTTTGGGGGACAGGACTAGAATTCAAAATGACCTTGCCAAATTTGAGAATTGGTCAGAATTCACCAAGCTGAAATTCAATAAAGATGAGTTCAAAGTACTTCACTTAGGAAGGAAAGATCAAATGCACAAGTGCAAAGTGGGGAATAACTGGGTAGGTGATAGTGCTGCTAAAGAGGACTGGGGGTAATAGTGGAGCACAAATTGAATATGAGTCAACAATGGGATGCAGTTGCACGAAAAGTGAATATCATTCTGGGTTGTTTTAATAGCAGTGTTGTATGGAAGCCACGGGAGGTAACTGTCCCACTCTGCTCGGCACTGGGGAGGCCTCAGCTGGAGACTGTGTCCAATTCTGGGTGTCTCACACTAGGAAAGATGAGGACAAACTGGAGAGAGTCAAGAGGAGAGCAACAAAAATGACAAAAGGTTTAGAAAACCTGACTGATGAGGACAGGCAAAAAAACTGGGCACGTTTAGTCTTCAGAAGAGAAGAAGAGGGGGGACCTGATAACAATCTTCAAATATGTTAAGGGCCGTTATAAAGAAGATGGTGATCAACTGTTCTCCATTTTCTCTGAAGGGAGGACAAGAAGCAATGAGATTAATCCGCAGCAAGGGAGATTTAGTTTAGAGATTAGGAAAAATTTTCTAATTATAACTGTAGTTAACTCTGGAACAGCCTTCCAGCGGAGGTAGTGGAATTGCCTGTTTGCTGGGGAATGCGGAAATCCCTGCGGATAAGGTTGTCCCTTCGGGTATGTCTACAATGGAGCAGGAGATATCATTTCCAGCTTGAGTAGATATACGCGCTCTGGCTCTGACCAAGCTAGCGTGCTAAAAATAGAAATATCACTGCAGCAACGTAAAGGGTGGGATGGGACAACCACCCAAGTATGTGCCTCGAGTTTCAGACAGGATCATACTTGGAGTGACTAACCCATCCAGCTGCTCATGTTGCTGCGGCTACACTTCTATTTTTAGCATGCTAGCTCTACAAGCTGGAAATCATACCTCCCGTGTAGACGTACCCATAGTGTGCCAGGCAAAGAGATGTACAAGTTAAACTATTACATAGAATATGCTTCACATCTAGCTTTCTGGTTTGCTAGATCCTCCTGATCAGGTGGAAATACGGCAGTTTGGTACCTACATACATGGACACATTCCTTATTAAAGACAGCTTGGGGGAAGACCACGCTATAAACAAATACAAAACCATCCGGCACTATTCAACCTTCTTCCAATATTAGGCGGATAAGAACACTCTGAACCAACAGCCCCATGATGCTGGCTGTCATCTCTTATTTTCTGGGCCATCATTTCTGTACTGAAGAATCCTAGCTCGCTTCCGTATAAACAGTGGGGCTCCAGTCACCCAGCGATATAGAGAGGAATTTCCCAGACAGATAGTCTCTCTCTCAATCTCACACACACCTGAGTTTAACAAATAATTCATTTCACTCATTTTGCCTCTTTCTGTTTACCAGCTGCCCACAAGTAGCTTACAATTGATTCCAATGTATTTGCTGTGCAAAGTCATTTGCTGAACAATTAGAGCAAATCATTCCGGCTCAGCCTGTGCCCAGTTTGTTCAACCTTCAAGCTGTGCTGATTCTAGAGAGATTACACACGATACGTTTGTGTTCCCTGATTGGATGAGCACAGCTCTTAGGCTCAGGTTTAAGGCACAGGCACTTTCCAATAGTCTTAAAATTCCCTGTTCCCTTCAACATTCCTGCCAGTCAGTTTGTTTGCTAGCTTATCTGGGGAGGTCAAACACAAGAAGGGGCACAAACACAGCTGCAGTGAATGCGTTTCACATTTCAAATGACTATGGACAGCAAATTTTAATGGGATGAATTCAGGCCTAATATACACTTTACATATAAAGAACTTCATCAGAATGAATAATTAACCTCTGGAAGTCAGGAAATACCTTAACTCCGCCCCTTGTACTTCATCACACAGTGAATCAGTCCCATAGCAGACACTGGGCTATCATCAAATATTTGACCTGCTTGTCACATTTTTGAAATGATTAATAATAAAAAAAACTATTCCACGTGCCAAACAACAAGCCTGGTGTGCTTGAGATCCCAAATGGTTGAGACAAGAGAGAGACTGAAATCTTAGGTGGAAACCAGGGGTGCTGGAACGGGGGGAGGAGGGGGCCATGGCAGTAAGGGTGAGCAACGGGAGGAAGGGGAGGAGGTGGCATGGGACAGGGTCTTGGGGGAAGGGGCAGTGCTAGGGCGGAGCCTCAGGAGAAAGGGGTGGTGTGGGGGCAGGGCCTCGGGAAGGGGCAGTGTGAGGCGGTGGGGCCATGGTTTTGGGTGCCGATGGGCCCCCCCACTGTTAGGAAGCTTCTGCTGCCCCTGGTGGGAACGCCTTTTAACAGTCAGCCAAAAGCACTTTTCTCTTTCAAGATCTAAAATCTCTGTCCTCAGGTGTCTCTCCTTAGAGCTGCTGATGCCACTGGCAGCTGGAGCAGCATGGCCCACCCTGCACTGGACGCTATCAGACTAGACCACAGAACACAGAGAAGCCTCAGAGCCTGAACTCAGGTCTTGGCAAGTAGGTGAAGAGTGACTGTCTGGAAAAGTTTCGGGCCATATTCATCCCTGGTGTAACTCTGGCCCTTTAAAATATATCTGAGCTGCTGTTTCCCCCTATGCCCACGTACTGCCTGTGAATCGGGACTTTAAAAAGATTTTGTATTTGCTCATTTTCAAGACCCCTCTTCCGGGCTAGCTCCGCAGCTGAGGCAAGGCAGCATGGAGCTGAGTGATGCCAGCTGAGGAGCTGGCCTGCAGTGGCCCCCTGCCATTCCAGCCTGTCCCTCCTGCACTCTGAAGACATTCAAAAGGACAGTTTGGTCTTTAAGGAAGGCCCCATTCATTTTCTATCTAGTCACCAAGCAGCCTGATTCCTGTCAAAGGGCTGGCTCGGTGCATTGCATGCACTCCCCACAGCATGGCTGGGAGGAGGGTGAGAAGACATGGTTGCGAGTGTTCAGTTTGTGAAGCTCTGGTGCCCTCCTGTGGTCCTATGTTGCCCTCTGAATGTTCCACCAGCTGTCCCCAGCATCTAGGGTGACCAGATGTCCCGATTTTACAGGGACAGTCCCAATTTTTGTGGTCTTTTTCTTATATAGGCTCCTATTACCCCCCATCCCGTCCCAATTTTTCACATTTGCTGTCTGGTCACCCTACCAGCATCTGACCTTTCTGCCTACCTCATTTGTGACCATTCATTGTCTAACCCCTGTCAACACTGTCATTACATATCGCAGGCAGTATTCAGACCAGCCTGCCCCCATCAGAAAGCAGGGTGGTTTTCCTGCTGCCCCCAGGCAACACCTGAGCGTGAAGGCGTCTGTATCAAGGGGGGTCGTTTGAACACCACACATGCAGAGCACAGGGGGTAGGTGCAGAATAATGGCCCCAGGGTGATATGCAAGTGGAGATCTTCCCAGGCCGTAGCTGGGACACTGGCCCAGTGCAGCCATCTTAGAGGTGAACTCACACCTGGGATGCTGCCACAAAGCACATGCCACCCTGTCCCTGTGTTCATTTCCACCCTGGCGTGGTCAGAACCCTATTCTCCGGGCAGAGTTGTTGCAGGAAGGAAGTGTTCCCCTACCCCTCTGCCATGCCCCAGTTCCTCCAGCCAACTGCCTGGCAATTGAGTTACACCTGAACCCCGGGTTGTACATCTCTGGAGACCAGCCCTGTAGGGCCTGTCCCATCTAAGCCCAGCCCTGGCTACTCACAGTCTCCATCCCCAGCAAGACTAGCAAGGGGATGGTGGTCATGCCGCCCCGGATCCACTCTTCCAGCGTCACGGTGCCATCATGATCATAGTCTATTTCCTCCATCATCTCCTTCAAAATCTAGAGGAAACAAGAGTCCATGGGAGTCCCCATATTCCTGAAGGTAGTGATCCCGCTCATTGCACCATGGGGGTTGAGGGATAGCTCAGTGGTTTGAGCATTGGCCTGCTAAACCCAGGGTTGTGAGCTCAATCCTTGAGGGGGCCATTTAGGATCTGGGGCAAAATAATCTGGGAGGGACAGTACTTGGTCCTGCTGAGAAGGCAGGGGACTGGACTTGATGACCTTTCAAGGTCCCTTCCAGTTCTACATTTCTATGATTCTATCGCACACACCTTGCACAATGGCCAGTGCATTACCAGATCAGTGACCCAAGGCAGAGGCCTATGCCATTCCAAGAGGCCAGCACAAACCCCAAAGCCCAGAACATTTCCACCAGCCCTGTCTACCCCTCATAGTGCAGCCCTCTCCATGTTCTCTTCCACCCCTTACACTGGCGCGCCCTCCTAACTATCCATCAGGTCTCTCCAAGCACCTCTTCTCTGAATAGCCCCGGATGATTAAGAACAGATGCATGAAGACGGGATATTTGTTCCTTAGGTACTAATCTAGTCCTGCCTATTTCTCACCTCGGGTCTCCATCCTTGACATCTCCACCGCAGCTAATTGCCAGGAGCAAGCAGAAGGCTCCTGAACAGCAAAGACCCTGTTTAGAAGCCCAGGAGGGGGGAGCACAGCGCCTCCACACAGGGATATCTCTGGGGAGTCACACTTGGGGCAGGGGTGTTTTTCTGAGCTCGTAGCACCAGCAGCTCATTCAGGTGGAATTCACTTCAGCCTTCCCCGCTCAGTCTCTCCCGACCATCGCCCCCTGCCCAGCAGTCAGAGGCTCCGCTGTCACTTACGGGCTTGAGCTCCGTGGAGTCCCACTCCAAGTATTCTGCCACGTGCACCATTTGATTGATGATCTGATCTAGCTCCTGAGCTCAGACAAAAGGAGGAACCAAAGATAAACAATCAGCATTGCCCCCGGACATGAGCAGGCAGGAGATAAGGCATGTGGATCAGAGGCCTGCTGGGCTAGAGGCACACAGAGAGGCAAGCCCTCGCCCAATCTTATACCCCAGCCAGTCCCATTGGTTTCAGTGGAGAGCGGGTGGGAAATTTTCCATCAGAAAAGAGTGTTTAGTTGGAATTGAGATTCCAACGGCTGGGATTCCTGCCAGTTCTCCCACCTGCTCTTTAGCAGCCTGCCTGGGTACATCCACATGGGGCTGTTAAACCCGCTGGTGTTAAAACACAGTGTAGACACATATCCCTGGGGGCTGGTAGGTCCCCAACTCCTTGGCAGCCCACAAGCCTTGGGAGACCCAGCTCCCGAGATGCCTGGCTCTCAGGCTCCCCAGCTCCCTGCTGGCAGGGCTCTGGGCCGCTGGGGGAACTGGAGAAACATTGTGAAAAGACCCAAAGGAAATGTTACTGAGACTTTTTCCACATGAAATGTTGGGGTTCCCATTCCATGGGACATGCAGATATTTTATTTTCCATTTGGTTTCAGACCCACTTTTTTGTTTTCATCAGGGAGTTTCCCCAGGCAATGGGAATCCCAGTTTCTAGCAGCCTCTCTCTCAGCAGGGCTATTCATGGAGTCAGGTGCCAGTCAAGGTGACTAAGCATGTCAGAATCTGTCCCAAACGGACAAGACAGAGAAACGGTGGTGTGTGGGGGAAGTGGGGCTGGAAGAAAGATAGCAGGGATTCCTCCAAAATTAATGTAGGGGCCTCACCAGGAACCTGCAACAACCAGAGAGTGCAAAGCCCAGAATTGAAGGCCAGGGGAGGGGTCTCTCTGTCTGCCCGGAATGGGTGTGTGGCTATGATGGTGGCTTTTGCTGTGGTGGGGCACTGACCCTGAGGAAATCATGCCCTTCTCTTCCACCTAGAAACAAGATGGCCGAGCGAGAAGCAGGTGATTGTTTGAGGGAGAGGCACTGACTGCACTTGCATCTGGGTAGCTTCTTTGCACGGTGACTGCCGAGAAGGGGCCGCCTGGCCAGAAGGAAGTGACACACCTGCAGCCCTGGGCCAAATGGCCAGCAGAGACCTATGGCAGTGCATCAGAGGCGCTCTGCTGCAGTGCACATAAACACTACAGGTCTCTGTCGGCCGGCCCGATGAACTAGCGGTCTCTCTGGGAGACAATACATATTCCATAAAGAAATGGCTGGGAGGACAGGGCTGGTTTTTGCAAGCGTCCCTCCAAGGGCCTCCTAGGGCCCTGTATTGCCCTTGCATACCCAGCTGCCACTCCCCAGTATCAGCCAGCTTGTGTGGCTACATGCAGGTGTCTCCCTGCGTGAGGAGAGCTCCACATGCTAAGGCTTACCGAGCTGTCCAGGACGCCATTGCCATCGGTGTCGTAGAGTCGAAACATAACTGCAAGAGACACAAAGACACGTGACGTTAGTGACAGCGGAGTGTGGGGCGAGGTCCTGGGGCTGCCTCTTTGTCTGTTGGCGCTCGCTCCTGGGAGGAATGCAGCCACTGAACCTGCAGCGTCCAGCCCAGACCCTCTCAGAGGTGGGAATATGGCATAGCCAGCTGTTCCTCTCTCCTCAGTCAAGCACAGTCAGTTGGACACCACCAATCCCCAGATACGTATATGGGCTGAGAGCCTCCAGCGCCATGCTGGAGCAATGCCGGATCTCCATGGAATAGCACTGGCATTAAGATAGAGTGACGCGGCGGAGAACCAGGCCCACTGTCCCCATCGCCCCTTGTCCCCATCAGCACTCTGCCCCCAACCCCGGAATGGCGGTGGGCTTACAAACATCGTCTGCCTCAAACGCAGCCCCCCGCAGAGGAAGGCTCCCCCGACCTGGGTGCTCCCCACACCACCATGAGGGGAAGCGAGACTGTGCAGCTGTAGTGGCAAGTGACTTCAAGACAAGGACTGAAAAGCAAGGAACGCTCAATCCAATGGCAGCTGCCAGGGAGCAGAGCTAGCAAAGTGGGGGCTGGCAGACAGACCCCAGCGGACAGCCGGTGTGCCTGGGCAGCTAGGTGGGTGTCGATCCCAGCCCTTTCCCCGCCCTCGGCTTTTGCCTTTGGAGCATGTGCTCTACAGGGCAGAAGTGTTGCTACTGCAATAACGCCTGCCATCAAACCAATATGGCAGGAGTGGCCAACCTGTGGCTCTGGAGCCACATGCAGCTCTTCAGAAAATATGCGGCTCCTTGTTGCCCCCTTACTAACACTCAATGGGGGTGTTTTGGTTGGCGAGCACCCAGTACCAAAAGGGGAAGGGTCCATGGGAAATCAGGACCCTGAGACTGACTGTCTCCAGGAACAATGGGGAGAGGCCAATGGTCCAGGTCAGCCTGATTGACAGGGCGGGCAGGCTAATCAGGGAGTCAGGAGGCCAGGAAGGTCCCATCCTCGGTGTGAGATGGAATTGCCTGGGTCAGACAGAGTGGGGCCGAGCCAAGGAGAGAGCAGGGGCCCAAGCTGAGCTGGGGAGCAGAGCCGTGCCAGCCAGCGGGGCCAGAGACACAGCCCAGAGAGAGCAGATCCTGTGCTGGGAGCAGAGTTGCAGTCCCAGAGCCAGAGGGTTCAGAGAAGCAGCCCAGGGAGCTGGAGGTATCAATGCTGAGGCAGAGTGGAGCTGGGGCTGGAGCTGGAGCCAGGTGTGTGAGCAACTTGGGCCAGCAAAGGGCCCAGCGCAGAAAGACACTCCCAGCCAAGGCTCCTTGCAGGCCAGACCGGGAGGGGGATCTTAACCCGACAGGGGGCTGACGCTGGAAGAAAGGTCCCACCACCCAAAGCCCGGAGGTGTCTGGCCACCACCAGAGCAAGTGTCCAACCCGCAGCATAGCCAGGGCCAGAGAAGGAGGCCTGGGACCTACAAGGAACAAACTGTGCACTGCCCTGACGTTCCAGAGACACTGTTTGTAATGTTCCCTACCACAGAGCGGGGTGATGTGTTTTCCTTTAACCTTTCCCATTTTTCCTTATTCCTTTTTAAACTAATTGTTAATTAAATAACTTGCATTTGCTTTAAATTGTATGTATTGATCAGTGGGTCAGGGAAGTGCCCAGTGCAGGGAGGGTACCCTGGAGTGGGGACACCCTAGCCCATGTCCTAAGTGACCGCAGCGGGGTTGGGGGTCGAGCCCCCCAGGAATCCTGGGCCCAGCCTTCTGGGGTTACAAAGACTCTGCCAGACAAGAGAGTGGAAGGGGAGTCCTCAAGGGCAGGGAGGCCTCTGGGTAAAGGAAGTGGGAGTGAGGACTCAGATCCTTTCGCTAGCCCACCTCACTGGGGTAGTGCAGAAGCCAGGAAAATTCCCCACAATAGCGGGACCATTCCCCCACTTACATATAGGCACCAACTCCAGGGCTGGAGCTACAGGTGCCAACTTTCTGATGTGCCAGGGGGTGCTCACTGCTCAACCCCTAATTCTGCCACAGGATCTGCTCGCACTCCACCCCTTCCCGCCCCCTCCCCTGAGCCTGCTATGGCCTTGCTCCTCCCTCTCCGAGCCTCCTGCACGCCACAAAACAGGTGATGGGGAGGTGCGGGGAGGGGGGGGGGGAGGTGCTGATCAGCGGGGCTGCCGGTGGGTGGGAGTAGGGTGACCAGACAGCAAGTGTGAAAAATCGGGACAGGAGGTGGGGAATAATAGGAGCCTATATAAGAAAAAGACCCAAAAATCGGGACCGTCCCTATAAAATCAGGACATCTGGTCACCCTAGATGGGAGGCACTGGGAGCGGGAGGGGGGGAGCTGATGGGGGGCTGCTGACATATTATTGTGGCTCTTTGGCAATGTACATTGGTAAATTCTGTCTCCTTCTCAGGCTCAGGTTGGCCACCCCTGCAAAACGGGGTCAACATTACTCTAGAAGAGCAAGACATTTGCTAGACAGACAGTGCAGCCTAGTGGACAGAGCCTTGGGCTAGGATGCAGGAAACTTGGATCCTGGCTCAGTCACTGGCCTGCTGAGTGACCTTAGGCAAGGCACTTCATCTCTCTGTGCCTCAGTTTCCCCATCTGGGAAATGAGCTCCTTTGCAAAGCATCTAGATCGCTACAGATGGACAGTGCCAGGTAACAGGTAGGGAGTAGCTCACTTCCTCCTGGGTGTGGCAGGAGAAGCAAGAACACAGGAGACAGGCATTCTCAGCACGCTGGAGGCATGGGGCAGCCCTGAAGGACAAACATGTAATTGTTTCTGAGCCTCTGATAAAGGAGGATTTGAAGGTGATATTGAACTTCTCCCGCCTGACTTCGTCAGCTGGGAGCCAGTAAATTCTTGGCACCCGGGGAACTGTTTGTTTTAATCTTAGAATATAAACTCTCCTGCAGTGCTTAAGGCTTAACAGCTTGACACTTGTGCTCCAGGGTTGGACTGGGCCACCTCACAGTCTCTCACCATGCAGGGACTTTTCCCTAGTGGCTGTGGCGTGTGCTCCAGAATGTAAGGTTTTATTTAAAAAAAAAAGTCTCCAGCACTTTTGGTTACAGACAGCCTTCCAAATACGAACCCCATTTAGACCAGTACGGCGAGATCTGCCTGCATCTGCAGACAGTAGGGTGACCAGATGTCCCCATTTTATAGGGACAGTCCCGATTTTGGGGGCTTTTTCTTATATTGGCACCTATTACCCCCCCCGTCCCGATTTTTCACATTTCTATCTGGTCACCCTAGCAGATAGCCTGAGACAATCGCTTTGAGATGTCTGAACTGCCCCACGCATTTAAAGAGATATTGACTCTGGAGTCTAATGACACCTTAAATAGCAACACTGTTAACTGTTTCACTGCTGATCAGAGTCCATAAGACAGGAAAGGGACAGTCATATTATGAAGAGAGGCATTATGTAGTGTGAATGGGAATTTCAGTGGGTATCATGAGCAGTGTGTGGGAAACGATCCCTGCTCATTTTGTCAAATCACCTCGCTGCTAGTACTGCTCTCAAGAGCTGCAGCCATTGTGTATCTAGTTAGCTGTGGGTTCCCATTGTCTCTGGCTACATTTTGTCTTTTTTCCAGCTTTAGAGTGATGTGTAAACCCAGTCTGAGAGCAATGAAGGTGGCAAAGACGGAATTGCTCCAATAAACACACTTTACGCCCAACACCTCGAGTCCCCTGTTTATATAGGGCCACTAGAAATTCTGCCACAATAAAACACATTTTAAGATGCTTTCAAGATGGTTTCATAAACCACCCACCAAAAGATACTGCCCCACCCCCCACCACAGTGAGCATCATCTTCTCCTCCAAAACCCTAAAACTATAACAGGGCCCCTTTAGAAAAATCATAAAAACAAAAGACAACAGAGGCCACACTTGTGCTCCAGGGTTGGACTAGGTCTAGGGGGCAGCCTCGTGCAGTGCTTAATTTGTGCCAGGGCTTGGCAGGGCTGAGCCCTGGCACCTCTAGGTGTGGCAGTTCGTAGCCCGGGTACCTCTGGGCTTGCTGCTGCTGCATCAGTTATGCATGTAAAAAAAATTGCCTGAGCCCCAGCATTTAATTGCTTGAGCCCCGGCACCTCTGTCAATACAAATCAAACACTGGCCTTGTGCAATTGCATTGCCTGTTAATATGACAAGGACCTTTTCCCCTTGCAATTGTTTGATGTGCATGATCCTCAGATAGACACAGGCTGGTAGCAGCATCCATCCCTCGGCACAATAACCTGCTCTTCGCTCATCTTCCTTCTGCCGCCAATCTTTGTGTCGGCTAACAAGCAGCGGCACGCAGCAGGCAGTGCATTCACCAGTGAATGACTAAAGCAAGCCTCGGGCAGAAGGCCAAGCAATTTTAATGAGCACAGCGGAAGAGATGAGTAATTATTGCCCAGCAATGCATGGCCTTTCTTGTCTTATTGCCGCTCACAAACAGAATCTATAAATAAGTCTTGTGCGTGTTCTGCGAACCATTTAAAATAGACAGTCGCTAGCTCCCAGGATCCCCTGCTGTGAACTCTGGCTCCCCAGGGAGCCTGTCTATTCTAGGGACACGGTCTCAGAATTTCCCCTTGGTGCTTGTGCCACTGTCGTCAGCCACGCTGGGAGCCCTAGTGTAGACAAGTTGCCAGTGGCCGCCAGGGCCAGCTTTAGGCCAATTCCCCCGATTCCCCGGAATCAGGCCCCGCACCTAAGAGGGCCTCGCGCCAGGGCACCTTTTTAATATCTTTTTATACTCACCCGGTGGCGGTCCACTCCGGGGGTCTTTGGCGGCATTTCGGCGGCAGGGGGTCCGCTCCAGGGGACCGAAGCCCTGGACTGCCGCTGGGTATTCAAATCGGGCCCCGCAGTTCATAAAGCCGGCCCTGGTGGCCGCCAGTGTAGTCAGCACTGGGTCATTTCAGCCTGCTCTGGGCGAGGTTCTCTGAGATGGTGTTAAAAATGTGGCCCTGCTAAGCTAGGGCTCCCAACGAGGCTGACTCAGTATTAGCCAGTGCTGGATGTTTTTAGCCCAAGGCCAGGTTTTAAAGCTATTTAGGCATTCAGCATTGCAATGTCTGTCTCATTTGCCAAAAGGATTTAGGCACAGAGGAGCCAAAATTCCACTGACAGTCAATGGGGCTGGGGCTCCTCCAGGTATGTCTACCCAGCAACTGGACACCTACTGCGGGGTCATGTCACCTCCCCTCTGATTTGCTCCTTGACTTGTACTGAGCATGCTCAGTAACACTGCTGAAGCTGGCTGCTCTCACTCTATCCCCCCACTATGGGCAGGCGCAGGTCCTCTCTGGCTGTGTAGACTTCCAGACTCGGGCTGGGGTCTGGGCTCTAGGACCCTGCAAGTTAGGAGAGTCCCAGAGCCTGGGCTCCAGCCCGAGCCTTTAAATCTACACAGCAAGGAAACAGCCCCGCAGCCCTACCCCATGAGCCCCAGTTGGTTGACACAGGCCAGCTGCGGGGTTTTCTTGGTAGTGTAGACACACCCTAATTGCCGAAACTCCTTTTGAAAATGAGACTTAGGCTCCTAATTCCGCTAGGCATCGAATGCTAAGCACAACCCTACCTAAGTCCCTTTAAAAATCTGTGCCCGAGTCCCTAGCGTCGAGAGAGGCCAGTGTTCAGCACAGCTGCGGTGCTCTGAATCATGCCTGAGTCATGCCAGAGGACACTGTGAACTGAGTGAAATAGGCACTTCTTTCCACCTGATAAGGATGATGCTGTTTATTATACGGGCAGTGGAAGGCTGAGGATGGCCTTAATTGGTCATTTCCTTGCTTGCAAGGGCTGGGGTTTGGGAAGAGATGTGAGAGGCTGTCACGTAACCACCTCCACTACTTGTTTAAATGAAACGTTTGGGGCTTGGAATTTTGTACCAAGCTCCTGGCCCATCGGCGTATAGGAGGGAAGCACAAGGGAGCGAGAAGACATGGTTCCTACTCTCTGTTCTACCACACGCTCCCTGGGTGACCTTTGACAAGTCACCAAAGGCTAGATTTCATTGGCACTACTCCTGGTGGGAGGTCCCATTCAGTGGGAGTCAGGGTGGGTACCACAATCTGGCCCATGCCCTTGGGTTCCCCATGAGAATGGCTGTCCTCGCCACGCAGGGGAGTTGTGAGGCTGAAGTAGTGGGTTGAGCACTCCAAGATCTGTGGGCGAGGTGCCAGAGATGAGCAAACCACTGCTGTAAAATATCAACTCTGACGCAGGAAAATCTTACCAATCCAATGTATTTCTTCCCATCCTCTCCATACAGGGTGTTGATGTGCTGCCCTTCTCTGCTGTGCAAGGTGAAAAGCCAACTCACATAGTATGTCCTGTATAATTAACAATGAGCGAGGGCACCTACAGCCTTGGGAAGGGATCTTTTCCATTATTTTAAATCAAACTGGATAAAAGCAATAAATACCAGGAGTGAGACATAGCAGAAATGTACGTGTGCATATTTGAGCAGTCGAGCTTTCCCCATGTTTTTTCCCCAAGAAAAATCCTGAATGTAATTTTTTATTTGGACTTTTTCCTGAGGGACTGTTTTAAAACAAAATGCAATTGTTGTTTCAGTTCACTTTGATCAGAAATTTCCATTTCCTTTTGGTTTTACAGTCAAAACATTGTACACGTTTTGGAATTTGGTGCTTTCCCTTTTCTCCATCTTTTTTTACCCTGGAGACGACAGAAAAAATGTTGCTAGCAGGTTATTTTTTCATTCTTTCCTTTGTGACTTTTCAAAACGTCTGCAGCTTTGGAAAAGTGGCAGAGAGGCCCAAGGAACAATGACACTCTCTAGCATTGCCTGGTGTTCATTATGTGGGTCGTACTTACAGCAAGTTGAAATTTTTTTGTCAAAGCAGTTTCCCATCACAAAACACCATTTCAACTAACTGGAATAATTTCCGTGAGTTTGTAGATAAAACAACTGGATTAAAACCATTTTTAAAATGTCATAACTTCCCACATTGACATTTTTGGTATAAAAAGTTTTGATTTTTCACTTCAAAATGACTTTTTGTTTTGAAATGTATGTTATATTTAAAAAATAAACAAATTACAAATGATCAAACTTCAATGTTTCAAATTTCTCAAAACAAAACGGTTGAGTCGACCAGAACTTTGTTTCATGACAAATTGTGACATTTTGACTTTTTGTCCTGATTCAGAATGCAATTATTTTTCAAAAGCTCAACATTTTCTGTGGGATGGAAAACTCATTTTCCAGTCAGCTCTAGACATGCTTTTCCACATAGCAGACAGAATGTCACGTACACATCTGAGGGAAAGGACTGTATAAATACACCCTCTAGTCTAGGAGAAACTACCCTGTGTTACAAGCTGGGAGCTCAGGAGTTTTAATACTAGCTCTTCCTCTGTCTGCTGTGAACATTTTTTAGCACCTCACAACCTTACTAACAAGGCCTCATTGCAATAGAGCCAGGTTACTGGCTTTAAAATCTGGAGTATGTGTAATTTGAAATTGGCCCTTCTTTAAACTGGAGATGGATTTTCCTAAGGCTATTTTTAACATGTACTAATTAAAAAAATTAAATGGCTCCTTCGCTGAAACCAGAAGACGTAGCCCGTGCTAGTCACCTGCCGGTGTTTGTGCATAAGTCTGTTCAAAGCAACTGGTGATTTAAAACCAAAGCCGGTTGTTGTTCACTGCAGAAGAGTAAACCATGTGGAAGTCGCAGAGACATTCCGGGGCTTATGCAGGGCTGGGCTAGGGGCAGCCCTGAAGAGAACGGGAAGGACAGGTGCAGAAGGGAGGGAAGCCAGCATTAGGGGTGAAGATACAGGGGCTGCTGGGAAGTGAGAAGCAGCATGTGGGGATTCCCTGCCTGGGGGGAGGGGATGCAATGGGAAACACAGCAACTAATGAGTGTGCAGCCTGGCAGCACTGCTGTGTTTCATACAGCAGAGCGGATGACCTAACCCCAGCTCCTCTGGGCAGGAGAGAGCACACACAGGCGCTGCCCACACTCCCCACACAGCCTTCCTCAGCATCAGGTGCCCAGGAATAGTGGGGGACATAGCAGCCAAGGGTTCGTCCCCATTAGCATTCAGCACAACCCAGTTAACATGTGTGAGAAAGCACAGCCTGACCCCTTTCAGGAGCCTCTCTCTCTACCGTAGGCAGCAGCTTTGGGTGTCGCAGGTTAGCAGCACTTGGATTGACGACACAGGCCGGGGGAGAGGCCACCGTATATGGACTTAAAGAGGAATGTTGTTTAACAAAGAGCTCCCAGAGGTTTGGCTTTCCCACGGCTGTGACTGATACTGTGGCAGTGCCCAGGGACCAGAGCTGCACTGGGCGAGTCACTGGACAGACGAGGAAACTCAGAACCCTCCTTGCCCCAGAGAGCTCCCAGCGAGCTGACGCTTTTCAGACAAACAGCTTAAAAATGCAGCTTCAATCGGCCCAAAAGCATTCATGATTTTGACAAAAATTTACAGAATAGCTTCAGTCAATTTCTTCCCCAGACTCGATTCACAAGGGGACGGGGGGCTGTATATCGTTGGGGTGCTGAAAGCCATTGAACCAAACTGTAAACCCTGCATGGAAACCACTTCAAGCCAGGGATGCGGCCACACCCCTAGTTCTAGCACCAATGCAAGGGGACTTGGGCACCATTCACAAAACAGCCAGAGGAGGAGGAAGCCCCCTTGCCTCCCTTGTAATCTTTAGCTCTGTGGTAGGCCAGTCACCCGGGATGTGGGAGGGCCAGGTGCCAATCCCCTCAGCCCAGGCAGTGCCCTACCCACTCTGACCCCCTTTCTGGCCCAACGACTACTCAAGTATTTTATACAAAGGGAACAGCTTCAGCAAGAGTGTCTGAGAGAGACCATTGTGATCACTGCCCTGCCCCAATCCTTCCTCTCATTCAGCACCTGTCAATGTGCCAGGCAGGGGCGTAGACATGGGTGGGTCTGGGTGGGGCATGGTCCACCCACTTACCATCCAGGCCCATCCAAATCTGAGCAGGGCTGAAGTGCTGCCACACTGTGGAGGCGTCACTTGGGCACCTGAAATCCAGGATGGAGCTATGCACCCGCCCTTCAGAAAGCTACGCTCCGGCAGCTCTGCCTTGCCATTTTCTGAGCCGTCTCATGCACGTGCCCAGCTCAGCAGGTGCAGCCCTGGGTGGGGGCACCAGGGCTAGGGCGCAGGTGTGGTGTCGGGGGAGAAGCTGAGCTAGCACTGTCTGTCCTTGTCCACACACTTGAAATTTGGGGCCCACCAAATTTCCACTCCTAGCTAGGCCATTGGTGCCTGGTGTACCATGACTCAAAGGTGAACATTTAAGGTGCTTTGGCTTTTGGGCCCAATGGGTTTGAGGACCCGAGAGCCGCAATGCAGCGTGTAAGTTCCAAAAAAAATTCCAAAATTTGGAACTGGCATCATTTCAAGTCAGTTTGGTATCAAACTATGTCTGCCCACGCTGCCATGGTGCCTTATGGGAATTGTAGTTCAGGTGCCTCTTGTTCCCATTCTCCCTTATGGGCTGGACTCCCTGGTTGGACTACATCTCCCATGATGCACCTGTAGGCATGGGACTTTCATCATGCACCACGCAGCTCAGTCAGATGAGAGATTACAGTGCATCATGGGAGATGTAGTCCAGTGAAGGAGCCCAGCCATGAACTACAACTCCTACAAAGCATTGAGCCACCATAGTTAATGCTGAACTGACCCAAAATATTTCATTTCAGGTCAGTTCAACAAACTGAAATAGTTTCGATTGGACTGAAACTATTTTCCATCACAGAATTTTTCTGAAGGAAAAGTCCCAACCAGCTCCATTTAGCACTGCCATTGGCGAAGTCCCAGCTGCTAAAAAACAAACTGGGGAAACATGGACATGTCTAGCTAATCTGGCATTTCTTTCTTTCATTGCCAGGCAGAGCCCAAGATTTAAATGGAGCCAGAAAACTAGAGCCTGTGCAGATAAAAAATGTATATCCACATCTGATCCGCGATCTGCAAACATGGTCCATGGATGTCTGCATCCGCGAATATGAAGCAGATATCTGCAGATTTGCAGGGCTCTACAGAGAGCCTGTGCTGTCTTTTGGAGAATGGTGCACCTCTTATCTCCAGAACGGAGGTTCCAGGTCAGACTGTTTCCCCAGAAGAGAGGTGTCTTTGAGGGCCCAGTGAAGCAGGATGAAGAACAGGGGTGCGGGTGGGGGAGTTTGCTGCTTTTTTAAATTTCATCAACATTGGAAATATTTCACCCACTCTGGTGGAGAGGTGAGGCATGGGAGCAGTGATGCTCTGGAGGAGGTGGGGTGGTTACAATACTGGTCTGAAAGAGCTGGGAGGCAAAGGGGGGCAGAAATCAGACACACCATTAATCAGGGAATATCATAGGGCCTTGGCTCTTCATCTGCAGCTCCTGGACACTAGGTGGCAATGAGTAAAATGCAAGTTCAAATCCAAACTGCTTTTAAAAAAATGAAAATGAGAGAGTATTCTGGATTGAAGCACTCCCCTGAGATCAGCAAAGTCACTTGCTTTTCACTGTCATAATCTGGAGTTTTCCTTTCATAGGATATAAGGGTTGGAAGGGACCTCAGGAGATCATCTAGTGCAACCCCCTACTCAATGCAGGACCAATCCCCAGACAGATTTTTGCCCCTGATCCCTAAATAGCCCCCTCAAGGATTGAACTCACAACTCTGAATTTAGAAGGCCAATGCTCAAACCACTGAGCTATCCCTCCTCCAATGGAGTCACACATCTAAGATCACCTCGACTGTCATCCTTATCACTGCCCCACACACCAGGGCCTCTTGGGACAACACAGCAACTCAGATTTTCCAGCTCTAAACAATACAGACCCCCTCCACTTGAGGGAAACCAAGGCCTTGTCTGCATGGGACAGGTTTACCATCACAAATTTAAACCGATCTAGTTATAATTGCCTATGTGGATATGCTCATATTGGTGTAAGAGGGGCTTTAGTCTAGCTTAGTTTAGCTTGTGTCTCTTGGGAAGGAGGCTTAAGCTAAACCCAAATGAAGCCACATTTCTACTAGAATAGGAGTGTCTACATGGTGGGTAATAATTATACTAGTATAACTGGTAAAATTTTCCCACGTAGACAAAGCCTGATTTAGCTGTTAGCCTGTGACAGTAACACAATCCTGATTCCATGCAGTAGAGGGCAGTAGTGTGCAACCACTCTAATAAGTCCATCCCAATACAGTACTTCACTGGGGACAGGAGTCCTCTCTGTAAGCTGGCAAGCTTGTTTCTCTCACCAGCAGATGTTGGCCCAATCACAGATATGACCTTCCCCACCGTGTCTCTCTAATATCCTGGAACTGACATGGCTACAACTACACTGCATGCACCACTGACAGAAATAGACGTACGAATGACAGGGGAACTATGGCAAACACTGACGTTTCCGCTGTTTTCTCTTTTAAATATTGCTATTGCTCCAGAAAAGCTCATCTCAGATGCATTTTGCCTTAGCCCAGGTTATAGCGAAGTCAGATACGTTGCTAGGGTCACGTGGAGTGGGTGGGCCAGCTGGGAACACAAGACTTTCCTCGCTCTCACAGTCTTTTCTCCCTTCTCCCAGTGACCCATACAGAACAGCCTTTCTGAACCAGTCCTCCCAGCTCTCCCCACCCAGCCCCACCTTTAAACAAGTCTCCTGGAGCCATGTCCCTGGTACTTTCGGCTCACATGTTCTCTCTGTGTCCACCAGCACTTACACTCCAGCTTGTCCTCAGCCCGGCCCCTTTCCAGCAGCGACAGGTAGCAAACGATGTCCTTCAGGTAGGCTACCTGAGACACAAGGGCCGGCGGGTGCGGATTGGCCGTTTTCAGGGAGTTGTGGGTCTTGCGCAGGCTGAACGGTAACCTCTTCTCCAGGCTTCGTGAGCCTGTGGGAGGAGAGGAGAAAATTCAAGGCCACCCCAAAAATGCCAGCTCCACCCTTCCTGGTCTTTCCCATGTGACCTGACCCCTCGCCAAGGCATCTTGTGCTCAGTTCCATGGTAGGACTGAGAGAATGCAAACAGAATGTGTAAGAACATCCCGTCTTGTGGTATTTTTGTGCTTCCATGACACCAATTAATTTCACAGAGACCACCAGACAGCTGTCGGCTGGCATGACTCTCAGCCACTAGAGGATCGATGACCCATGGATGAAAGTCCGACCTTCTGGCAGGCTAGGCAGAGGCCAAGGGCTGGGCTGTATAGGACATGCTGGTCCCTGAACCACATGCTCTTCTCTGCACCACGCACTGGAGTTAATGAAGGAAATTAAAATAAAAGGGAGAGACAGCTTGTTGGCTTGCCAAGGCTCGGACTGGACACTCTCAACACGGAGCCCAGCAGGGGCTGGCCCTGCACAGATGGTTGGAGCTGGGGATATTTCCTGCCCTCCTTTTGCTTGTGGAACTCGGGACAGAGATGAGTCACTTTACTACCCCGTCAGCCTCTGGGACCACTGCTGCTATGTAATTAAGACATTGACGGACGGCGTCTCTGTGGGCTTGGAGACTTATGGCTCAAGTCACAAGCAAAGGTGCTAAGATGCTCTGGCCCCCACTGCTATAGAACTGCTGCTCCTGCTGGGATCGGACAGACTGCGCATCATCCGTAACTCGTTTGGCTCAGCATTCAGAGGATCAAATCCCCACCCAAAGAACATCCCCAGGAAGAATCTATTGCCTCACAGAACCCAGCTTCCAAACATCCGTCGCGCCCCGTGCAATGGTTTGATTCTGAGACACTCTCCCACAAATTAAGAGTCCCAGAGTCAATGTCCCCATTTCTCCCAGTGGCCAAGAGAACTGGTACAGCCCCAGAGCTCTGCTGGAAGCACCAAGCTGGCTTTGCAGCCAGATTAGTCCCATTTATCTGCATTTCCTCTCTAGGCAGAAAACAAAACCCCAAGCTCTGGCTTTTGTTGGCTTCTCCCTATGAGAGGCCAGGCAAAGCCAAGGAGCCTGTGGGATGAGCCAGAGACCTGTGGCAAAGCTCACCTGGGGACTGAGGGCTGAGCACAGCCCCGGCGGAGATCTTTGAGGAGCCTGATGAGTTGTGAGCAGAGTGGGTGCCGGCGGTGGATTTCTGAGAGGAGGACCTGGACCAGTTGGGAGAGGCGTTCCCGAGGGCACTGGTGTTGGCTAGAGGCGCAGGGATCAGAGAAGTGGACTGCTGGTCTGTGAGGCTAGAGGGGGAGCTCCTGGAGTCAGGAGTGTGTCTTCCCAGGGCACTTAAGAGAGTTTTCCCATTGATCCCTGAAAGGCAGACACAGGAACGTGGAGAGTGTGACATCAATGACCCAAACCCACCCGACCATCCCTAAAGATGGCTGAACCAAAGGAGCAGGCCCCAGCGCACGGGCCCAGAGTCCTGCTGGGGCTTGGACAGCGCCAGGTTTGGAGAACCCATCTGGGGAAGCCGCTCCTGGGGCAACATACCTGGGCTGTGTAGCACACACGCTTGCCCTGCCCTCTGGAGTCATTAGCCAGTCCCCAGGCCAGTGTGAAATAACAAACAGGACTTGTGGTCCATCCCCTAGGAATGGGATCTCCTGAGGGCAGCAGCACCCGGACTCTTCACTCCCTCCATTTGTGAGGGATCTGGGGCTCTGCCCCCTCCCCAGGGGTCATCCCATTTGGCCGAGGGACAGACAGTTCTAGAGGTTCCATGGAATCTCCCTGGGTGATCTGAAAAACAACCTCTGGGAATCTCCCCTCCCCGTCACCTCCTGCTGCTCTGGCCTTCACCTGGGGCTCCTACCCATGTGGGCTGCCTCACATCCCTCAGTTGGCTGATCCCTTTCTGGCCACCAAGGGCAGGCTCCTCTCTCCAGAGCACGTTCCTGGCTCTCTGCGCTGCCCCTCTCACACATACCCCTGCCTCCAGGAGCCGGAGCAGAGCTGGGCACAGAACAGCTCTGAGCAGCTGCCCACCACACGCTTCCGGGACACTGGCTGATCCACCCGTTTCCCAGTCTGGGTTTTCAAGGCTGGTCTGCTGAGGTGTCTCTGCTCTCCCTCTCTTCACTTATCTGAGGGATCTTTGGGGAGGGAAAGGGGCAAGTCCCATGGGGCTCTGTGCTGCTGGGGGAGCACAGAATATGCACTATGGGACTGGGAGCTGTGCACAGAGAACATGAGGAGCAGCTAGGCCGGCGATGAAAGGCCACCATGGAAAAGTCCTACAGACTGTAACAGGAAAATCCAGGGGGCTAAATAACAGAGAACGCCATCCCCCATGCTACCCCATAGTCCCCTATAACCAACGCCAGGGATATAATTCTCCATTACACTCTAGAGGACACTTTAACCTACAGACAGATTCTCATGTCCCTAGCTAGCTGGAACCTAGAGAGGGAGATCAACACCTGGGAATCACTGTCTGGGGGATATTCAGCCTGGCCTTGCCAACTGGGCCCTGATTCCACACACAAGAGGGTCTACACTGCTGCTGCTTTCTCCGGCCTTTGAGCCGGGTTCTTTCTGATGTGCTATTAATTGGCCAGAAGGAGTCAGTGGGGTGATGCAATTCCATCTCCTTTCTAAACCAGCTTTTCACATTAGTCCCAGCACAGGTCAGAAGATTCCTTAGACCTCTGGGCCCCACCTGCAGGTGTTTCTTGGCACTCCAGGCCTCCATCTCTATGGAGCTCCCTGCATATGAGAGTTGACAATTCATTCCAGACCTGCAGCTGCCTAGAGTGCACTTGAAACAGATCAGCACTCCTCGCTGTACTGACTGCAATTGGGAAAGGACCTGGCAGGGTTAAAGAATAATGCTCATCTTCTTCTTCTGCACTCAGCTGACTTGAGTAATACATTCCTCTGCACTGTAACACCAGACATACAAAGCCCTGCATGCCAACACTTCCAGACCAGCCACTGTGGGGGGAAGGGGAGTCGGCAGGGGTGGGGGGGAGGAGGGTGTCTGTCCTTGGCAAACAAGGGAGACAAAGCTGGAACTCGGGCTGGGTGGAAGCTTGTTGGTTTGTGTCTGTCAGTTGATTGCTTTCCCTCCCGTTTTAGTTGGGCTGAGATTCCATATGTCATGCCATGAGTCACAAACACAGTGGGTACCTGTGACGGGGGCGCAGGCCACTTCAGTCTGGATGGAGATGCCCGCATCAATAGATTTTGGCTCTAAGCACGTAAGAGAAGCAAAAGAATAAATACACTGAATGTATCTGCAGTCATTTGAGCTCTGTGAGAAATAGTGCAGTAGTCCCCACTCCAACCTCCCCTTCCTGGGAAAAAAGTCAAGGAAGCAAAGCATTTAGTGACAAGTACTTCTACCAAAGTTCAGTGGTTGGGCATGGTCACCTCGTCATGGATCTGTGGATTCCTTCAGAGCCACATATGCACACTGGCATTTGGCGGAGGATTCTCTATTAATTACAGTAAGAATTAACTTTACAGACATAGAATTAGCCTATAATTTGGCACTGGGAGTCAGATGTTCCCATCTGAGGAGCTGTGATAGAAACATGCTGCATTCCCTCTGCCTCCCTATCTCCTCCAGAGTCCTAGGGTGCAAGACCCACATCTGGGAGCAAGGTACTGCCCCCTTGTGAATATTACATTGCACTATCGAATCCCACTGGGTGGGTCTGGATACACGGCACCTACTGGAACCCACAGTCACTGCCTTGAGCTGCACAATGGCACATGCTGCACCCACCCACCCCAGTCCTGAGAGGGCCACACTATCCTAATTTGTGGGATGAGGGCTGGGTGCTGGGGCATATGGGTCTGCAGTCACTGTCCATGTCTCTGAGGCTGAATGGGGAAACAATGCTGCAGCTCCAGCTGATATGCCTTGGCCTGGCCTCCCCATGATGGAGGCCACTGTGAGCACTTAAATCCTGTGCTCCAGTCCCTCCACTCTGCTCCCACTGCCTGGTCCTCATCCTAGTTCAGGTGCCAGCTACAGCAGAGACCATGTTTTCACGTATAGACCACCACCACAGCTGCACTCTTCTGGGACAATGCCGTCCCAAAGCTCAGGGAGAAGTACACGAGAGCTAGGGATAAAGCATTCTTTGCCACAGGGACCTGGCTACAGAACAATCTCCCAGAGGAGGGGAGGCCAGGCCAGAGTCTGAGGAACTTTAGGAAACAATGCAAAACTCTCCTCTCTGAGGAAGCCTTTCCACTGTCAACAGTCCGACACTCACAACATCAGCACACCCAGCCAGACCCAAGGGAAAGAGCTTTCCATACCCTGAAAAGGGAGGAGAACCAGAGACTCCACGATGCTCACCAAAGCTCTCACTTTGCCCCTCCACTGTACGCGGAAGCTGCTTAGATATTACAGCACTGCGGAACCTCATGGTTGGCAGGAGTCCGCGGCAGGCTGGTTGTGTGCTCAGTACAGAGACACACGGAGGCTGCCCAGACCATAGGAGTGCCAGCTGCACAGTTCTGTTCGCGGGACAGGATATCACTGGAACTGGCTCTACTTCAGCAGATTCTGACTATTTACAGCCAGGCAAACTGAAGACCTAAGCAACTTGTGGGTCCCTTCCAGCCACTGGGAGCAAACCTCTTCCCAGCAGCCTGTGCTGTGCATGGCCACGTAAGGGCAGCCGTTTGAGTGTGTTACTGAAGTACTAAAGAGGGGTCAAAAAGAACTGGAGAATGTTGCTATGAAGAACAGACACCCTGGCACCTCCAATACACAAGATTCCTAGAGTCTAAGGCTAGAGGGAACATTAGATCATCTACTCTGAGCTCCAGGATGCCACCTGGTAAAGGATATTGACTTCCATTTCTAACCTAACACAAAGTCACGAATTGCCCGTGCTCCGCATCAGCTGCCAGTGTGCAGAGCAGACAGGAGAGTAGGAGCAGGACAGATGTTGCTTACTGTAAACGGGTCGACTCACCCCTGCGGCGCCTCCTACTGGTTGCTCTCCGAAATTAGCTCAGTCCAGCCCTGGAGCACCCTCTGCAGGCTGGTGATCCACCTGTTCTTAGGCCCCCCATGTCCCTCCCTGGACCCTGTGCCCTTTTACATGGGGTGCTGCCCCCTAGCAGTAACCCCTTTCTCTCTGGGTCTCCCCTTCTGTCTCAGGGAACCCCCACCCTCTATCCCTACCTTGCCTCAGTATTTGGCTACTGCCAGTCATTGTCTAGCCCCACACTCTGGGGCAGACTGCAGTATCAGCCTACTCATCATCGGCAAAGAGGGTTTGGACCTGCTGCCTTGGCCTACCCCTAGGTTGCCCACTGCAACCCCCAGTACCTCTTAGCCCTCTACTAGGCCGCAGCCTGGGGCTTTCCAGGCCAGAGCTCCCCAGCTCCTTAGCCTGTCCCCAGCCCTGCTGCACTCAGGTATCCAGTCTCAAGATCCTAAGCAGCCAGGCCCGTCTCTCTCTGAAGGCAGAGAGAGACTGCCTGGGCTCCTGGCTCATAGCCTTTTATAGGGGCCAGCTGTGGCCTGATTGGGGTGTGGCCCAGCTGCAGCTACTTCCCCAATCAGCCCAGCTTGAGAGTAGCAGCTCTCAAGCCCTGCCAAGCCGCTTTCAAACCCTGGAGCAGGGAATCCACCCTGCTACACTTACCCAGGATGTTGAGCTGCGAGATGCTGGAACCTTGTTGCCGAGACTCTGGGGAACACTGGCAGATCTTGCGTTTGAAGGACATGAAGAGGTGCTGGCAGAGCTCCTCAGGAATATCCACCTCCAGGTACGTCTTCATGAAGAGCCGAAACCCCTCGTAGTCAATGGGCTACGGAGGGGAAACAAAGGATGCTGTTAGAAATACCCTGCCCACCCACAGAGCCGCTCTGCTCCAAACCATGGTTTCCACAGGGCAGTTAGCTTCCCACAGTATGCTCCAGGCAGGACTCTTTCTGAGATGCCTATGGGAAAGGGGAAAAGGGTTTTCCAAACATTGCCAGTGTCTACACCAGGGGGGTATGAAACTGGGAGCTGCTTGGAGAGCCCTTGGGGAAGCCACACCCCATGAGCCTGCTGGAACATGCACAATCCCATTTTGAAAATCTACAGGACTGTGAGCGGGGTCTCGTGGACGGAGCTTGGTTTGTGGGAGGTACTTCCCCCAACCCCTGCCAGAGTTTAACCCCTGCCATTGGGTGTGACTGCTTTAACTCCTCCACACCCAGCTTCCTGCCCTGAAAGCGCTGAGGCCAGGCCCTCCATGGGCATGACAGCTCACATGCCAGCCAGCCAGGAGCCGCTTTGCTGGGCTACACTTCAGGGACTGGAAAGGGGAAATGTCTTCATGCCACCTTTCCCTTCCCTCCCAGCTAGTGCGACTCTGCCCGAGCTCTCTCCTCCTGGCCATGCAGATGTATCCCCGGCTGCCCTTTCCGTGCTGGGGCACAGGAAGATGATCTCCACTCTCTACCGGCCCAGAGAGGAGGTGTTGTGTAGCTCTTTGGCCATAGCAGGAAGCAGGTCGCTGAGCCCAGGAGATTTCCCCTTCATTGGCTGCACTGGAGAAGGGTGAGCAGGTGTTGGGAAGCTGCCAGCCTCCCTCTTCTCACAAGCCCTCTTGGGGCTGGACGCTGACACCAGTGAATGGTAACTGCCCCCTTCCCCTCAGCTCCTGGTGGACAGGAGCCCACCACCTGTCCCCAGCATGGCTGGATCTGACTGGTACCCGTGCCCTGCTCTTTTCCATGCAGTCTCTGCCTGTCGTGGTACCATTCTCCTGCGCTGCCATTGCACACAGCACTGATCTGAACAGGGCTCTGCAGGAGCTGATGTTTCTCCCCTCTGTTCTCAGCCCCGAGGGAGAGCCCTTGGAGAGGCTACGTGGGGAGAGGTGTGGTGGGCCCCATCCAGCATGTCTACATGGCAGACATGGGGTCTAAGTGCAGCATGCGGGGAGAGGGCAGAGAGCTTTGATCTAGCGAGCTCGTGTACCGAGAGCAGTGACTGCACCACAGCATGGGCTGTATAGAGTGTGGGGTCTCAGCACCCAAGCTAGCTCAATCTACATGCGGTGATCACACCCCAGGCCATGCCACTTAGCTTTTCAAATCTTTCCTCAACAATCAAACCCTCCAGTCTCCTGCCTCCGTGCACGGCACATCTCAGTCCCGACACTGTTCGAACTGAGCTTTCTGAATTTAACCGCACAGGCATTAATTACCCACACAGGCCTTCAACCTAACATTTCATGGCAATGTGCCTGTGGCATCGAGGTCCGAACATCTCTGTTCACTTGGGCGGCATAGCCAATAACTCCTGCCGCAGCGACATGCAATCACAGCCGTTTCCATGGATAGTTTTGGAAAGTTAAAGGGCTTGTTCAATATTCAGTGATTTCTGTACGGTATCACCTGTGGCACATGGGCTAAGGTTGGGTCTGCAGAACACTATGCACAGAGCGATATGGAGGGGTTCCCTGGCCCATCAAGATGGGACTGTACCCACGCTAGGTGGTGTGGAGGGGTTCCCAGACCCATCTCTGGCTTGGATCTGGGAAAGGCTGCAGCTGTCTGTTATCATTGCAGAGATTTTCTGGCAGTGGGAAAGACACCTGCCAAGTGCAGCCCCCTCCACCTCCCATCGCTAGGGGGAAGACTGGCTACCCAGCAGCCGGGACATTGCCATTTGCTTACTGTCTTGTGGGGCCCTAACAAAAGTGGCTCTCCCTGGGCTCTGTACCTTTCTCCTGGTGCTGACTGCTCTTTGCTTACCCTGGCCACAGGTGCATGGCTGGGTGATGGCTTCCCTGTTGGGACTCCTAGCTGAGCGTGCGAAAGCCAGCATGCAGAGCCGAAGCTAATAACCTAACCACAGCCACCCACCACAATTCAAGTGGGGAGAAGAAGGCAGGTCTCTTACTTGGTTCAGGGTATCTTGCTTCTGCAGCAGATGAGAGCAGAGAAAACAGAGAGGAGAGTTTAGTGAGCGGCAGGAGGGCAGGAGCCCTGGCAGTGCTAGTACACGCCCAGAGACACACTGTGCAGGGAACGGCGTTGCCACCTTACTTTGCAAGTCTCAGGCTATGTGGTGCTTTTCTGACAGCACCACCTGCCGGAGTCAAGAGACTGCAGGAGAATCTCAGCTTTCATTTATAAACAAGGGAAGTTTCCAGTCCACACCACTGCAGAGAAAAGCTTGAAAATGTGACCCAAGTTTGCCCTAAAAGCTTGAAAGCTGGGAGGAAAATAAAAAGAACCCAATGTTTGTTTTAAAAATTGCATGACTCTTAAGCTAATCTCATGATTTTGGGGGACCTGGCTCATGCTTTGTGAATGTTTGGGGTTGGTGATGCTGGGGAAGTGGGAAAGAGAAGCCTTTAAAGAGTTAAACTACAAAAGTAACCAGTTGGGGGTTCTGCTGCTGTTCCCAAGAAACCCCTAACCCAACCCTGTGCTTTACACTGCACTGCCCCAGCTCGGTGGTGTGGACCGGCCTAGCAGGCTGGAGCTCCCAGTCATGCTTTGGCAGCCGCCTCACTCTGACAGAACTTCTGAGTAGTTTTGGGCAGAGCAGGCATTGACCTGCCCAATACCCAGATGCGGAGGAGAGTGCCAGGCCCAGCACTCAGCAGTGAGGCTACAGCCCAAGCACCAGGGGTAATTGCAGGTGGTGATTGCAGGACAGGGGCAGAACGTCAGAAGGAAAAGGGGAGAGACAGAATTAAGGGAGGAAGGCTAGATAGGAAGGACCAAGCCACGGAAGGGGAAGGAGGTGGTAATGAGAGGAGCAGGGAGCCATGAGGAGAAGAAGTCAGAAGACGACGCTGAAGTGGACAGATGAGAAAACAGCCAGCCGGCAGGTGGATAAGCCGAAGCAATGATGGGCTGGGATAACAACAGCTTGGAAGAGAGAGGGAGGGGAAGGGAAAACATCTGCCAGCTAGCCAGAAGGGTCCAGAAAGCAAAGATGACCACAGAGCTGGACACTACCATTCTTGATCCACCATGGGGACAGCAAGGCTTGCCTTGAGCCAGGGGTTCTCAGCTTGGAACTTGTGGCCGCCAATGGGGGCGAGACCACCTTTCTTTCCTTCATAGCTAGATGGGTGGTGGTGGCCCTGGAACTTTTCCATATTGTGACCCCAAGTTGAAAACCAACAACCCCTGCCTTAAGGGGTGTACTAAGGTAGAGGACATGTTTGCCCAACTGAAGTGTGGCCATCCTTTCACCCTGGCCTTTCAGACTTGGCATATGGGGATGTATTTCTCATTGGCTTATGCCTCTGTTGGCACACCCAGAGCTCTTGTCTGTCTTGATGGAACTGCAGGTCAGCTAATGAGAATGTCACAAAATGATCTTAAAATTGTGAAGACAAATGGAGCTTTATGTTCATCTCGGTATTTATACCCCCCATCGCCACAGCAGCTGAATGGCACTGAGCAATCATCTATCCAGGGCAGCAAATATACCTTCAGAGCTGGCTCCTCATCTGATGTCACTTGACAAATCTGCACTGCAGTCACTAGACCTACACCAGTTCACACCAGCTGCAGATCTGGCCCTCTGCGGGAAGTCACCGATTGTACTGCTCGGGGGCGTGAAGTCCCTTGGCTTTATTATTCCATCACCAGCAGCACGCTATTATCACCCAGAAGTGCACATGCGGTTACCTTCTATTGCTCAAACAAGCTTTTGCAGCAACACACACAGAAACAATGCCAGTGGGATTCTGGAGGCATTGTACCTGGGAGCACAAAGTGTGAGTCACCAGAACCCAGGGTGCAAATTACTTCGTTCCTTGTCTCCCCAGTGCTATTGTTCATACTTTTATCGGTAAGGTCTGAGCTGGGTTTTTGGGCAGGAAATTGGCAGATAGTTTAGGGTGGGCGCCAATACTTTGGCAGATGCAAAGAATCTATTGGAAAAATCAGTGGACTGACTAGGTTAGCTGGTAATTACAAGTAAGCAGGGGAAGCTGGTGGAATGGGGTAGCTGGTCCAATAACAAAGTGGTTTGCTAAGCCAGTTTTCTACAAGGCCTTATTCAAGGACCTTAGCGTCCCCGGAGTATAGGGAAAGGACGCAAAATTCACACAAAATTCAACTCAAACAGAAAACACCAAGGTTGGGCAACTGGCCTGCCTTGGAGCAGCTGACTGACTAGCTCTGCCTCTCCAGAGATTATCCCCCACCATGATAGTATGGATTCTTGTGGTCCCTCTGAGGACCCACTTTGAGTGTCATGAATGACACATAGCAATGAGCTGCATCAAGCAGGAGAGGGAGGGATCTAGAAGCGTGTTGAAAGGGTCAATGCTCCGTCCAGTTTCCATTAATGTTCATCTATCCCCTGGAAGTGGGAAGACCAGAGAGGCGGAGAAATAACTAGAAATATTGGCAAGAAAAGCATAAAATAATAAAGTGCAACACATGGGAAATAATGAGGCCAGCGTCCATGTGCAGAAAGTAGGAGCAAGTTCAGCAGTAAGTGCTGGCAGTGATAGTGGGCAGCAAATTAGATAGACGTTCCAACTGGATGGAGCTGCATAAAAGGCCAGTGATGGGCTCCATTCACAGAGCAGAGAGGTGAAGGACCTTCTCAGGGAGCTCTGTTGCCTCTTCATCTGGCATGCTGCGGTCCTGGAGACCTCAGGACCAGACAGATACTGACAAATTTGATGGAGTTCAGAGAAGTGCAACAAAGTCCTTAGGGTGCTGGAGGGACTGATTTATGTGGAAATATTCGAGAACTGAATCCATAGTGGATCACACAGCTAAGTGATAGCTGAGGGGAGAGGGGTTAGTAGGCCCTGGAAGGGTGAAAATACCAGGAGTGGAGAAGAAATGAATTTGAGGTGAGTCTAACCAGGAATAATTCATCCAGTGAAAGGTTCTTTCCCACTGTACACTTGCCAGTGTCTAACTTCCTAGGGGAAATAGCAGAAATCCCATCACCTGAGCATTTTAAAAGTGGGCTGAATTGAGTACTAGGGAGCGTTCTGTAGAACACATCCTGTATTTGCTAAGGAGCAGACTAGATGACTCACTAGGTCTCCATCTCTAAAGTCCGTCCCTGTCATCTCTAGGCCACAAGCATCAAAGGGACATTCTAATTTGAAACTGCCAGAGTAGTTGGACCACGTGGGGGCCACTGAGAGGAGTGGGAGAAGCAAGTCTGCCAGGACATCTCTGAAGATGCTACGGGAGTGAGCAAACCCACTAAGCTTTTCCCTGAAGGTGCCAACGTGGATGGGAGGAAGGGGTTTGACGTGGGTCCCAGGACAGCTCCCTCACGAATGGCAGGGAAGGCGTGCGAGGAGCAGCACTTTGTTTACTAAATTACAAACAAGATGCTGGAGGAAATTTTTACCTTGGGTCAACTCCCCGTCTCCCGCAGCTGATCTGTGCTTCGAAGACATTTTCAATGTAATTAGTCATTGCACAGAATGCATTACACCTACACAATCCCTTCTGTGTACGAGGGATACACTCACTGTGAAAGACACGTCATAGGAGAAGAACAGCCAAAGGCACCGTAGGCAGGAAGCAGTTAGAACTCACTGAGGTCCACCCACCACACATCATTTGTACAAAGGCCTGTTTTCTCCTAAGTGCCTGTCCACCGCTCTTTAACAGGCTCCCAAGCACAGCTCCTAGTGATGCCTTTTGTTGCTCTGTTCCATGTGGTAATTACCTTTGGAGACAAGAAGTTTCCTCTGTGCTGGCTCCTGGTCTAAAGTCAGTTTGTATTCTTTGGCTCTAGCCCTGTTGTGTTCTTGAATAGTTCTGCCACTTTCACTGCCTCTCCTAGCTGAGGACAACCCACTGCCTGTTCTTAATCACCTCGCTTCGAATGATTCTAAACCAAACATCCCTGAGCTCTTTACAGTTACAACATCTGCTAAAGGCTCTGTCCTACTGGATCTCATCTGAGCCTTTCAAAAAGCATCGTCTACAAAACCCAGCCATCCCAGGAGACGGGTTACAAGGGACAGACTCTTCCCAGACCTAGTCCGATAGGAGAGTCCATTGTCCCAGCCCTGTTCATGGCTAAAGAGTGGGGGTTGGAAAGTGTGAGGGGGAACAGAGACAGGTTTCATTGGGGGAGCACAGCCATATAGGGAGAAAATGGGGGTGGGGGTGTTTCATTTGCAAAGAGTGAGGCTGAATGCAGATACGTTGGACAGGACTTTATTAAACGCTGTGCATGGCTCTCTCTGTCCACGTGACTGAGCTGCTTCCAACCTAACTCCCTGCATTCCCTGTTCTGTCATCAATGCCCAAAACTGTAGATAGTTCAGCATGTTAATAGATTCAGTGCCTTGGTCTCTTTGCCCCAACTCACTGATGCTGGGTAGATGTGCTCTTCTCAGGTGCCAGCTAACACCAGTAATGGTCCTGGACATTATCTGGTCTCTGCCTGGTAGCACTGGAGGTGCATCAACATGTGCTCAAATCTCTTTGGAGCACTAAGACGTGGCTTTGCCATGATTGTCTCTAGGGGTTTGTGGTCTGATTGCCCTATTGCTTGATGGCCATAGGTGTCCGGGTGGAATCATTCCACTCCAAACACCACAGCCAGAAGCTCTTTTTCTCTTCAGGCTTTACCCCTCTTCAGTCTCTGACAGGGCTCTGCTGGCGTAAGAGACCGGCTACTCCTGCAGAAGAGCTACACCCAATCCTTTCTCTGATGCATCACACTGGAATGTCAGAGGCTCCTCTGGCTGGTGGTATTTCAGGACAGGGGCCTCCATTATTATGTGTTTCAGTGTGTCCAATGCTTGCTGTTGGGGACCTGCCCAGTCCCACTCAATATCCAGCCTTGTGAGCTGACGAGTGGGTTCTGCCACTGCAGCCAGAACTTGGACAGAATTTTTATCGTTCCAATGAAGCACCATTCCCCTTTCACACCCACTGGAGATGGCAGGTCTAACTGCCTTGGTCTTGTTGGGACCTGCCTTCAGTTCCTTGCTGTGAGCAGATGTCCAATGTATGTCACTTCATGCTGTTCGCATCATATTTTTTCTGGGTTGAGTTTTATATTCTTGTGCCTCCATCACAGTGGAAAAGATTGTTGTTTTCTGTCACAATCTCGTTCAGTTTCTGTATTGTTGCTCCTCTCCCTACAATAAGAATATCATCTGCAATTATGTTCACCCCAGGCAGTCCTTCCAGCACTTGAGTGAGTCATCTCTGGAACACATCTGGTGCTGGGCTTATGCCCATCACCATGTGCAGCCACGTGTAGGGACCAAATGGTGTTGCAAAGGTTGTCAGCATGTTGCACTCTTTCTCCAGGCTGTTGTACCAAAACCCATTCCTCACATCACAGCTGTAGAGATTCTGGCTTTGGAGAGTTCTAGCGAGATGGCATGAGTTGTGAGCAGTGGACCGTGACATCTTTTCAAAGCCCAGTTCAGTGACTCTGAGTCTATCCAGATGTGTTATTTGGCTGATGGCTGTCCTGGCCTCTACAGGTGCTATGATTTATAGATTCTAAGGCCAGAAAGGACCATTATGATCATCTAGTGTGCCCTCCTGTATAACACAGGCCAGAGACCTGCCCCACAATAAATCCTAGAGCAGATCTTTTAGAAAAAGAGCCCACCTTGATTTAAAAATTGTCGGTAATGGAGAATCCTCCACAACCCTTGGGTAAATTGATCCAATGGTTAATTACTCTCACCATTAAAAATGTACTCCCTATTTTCAGTCTGGATTTGTCTAGCTTCAACTTCCAGCCACTGGATCATATTATATCTTTCACTGCTAGACTGAAGAGTCCATTATTAAATATTTGTTCCCTGTTTGATGCCCCTGCTCTGCAGACTTCTAAGCTCAATGCTAGAGTACGTGGTGCCATTGGAATTTTCCTTCATGGTAAACACCCAGGTTCTACTATGGGGTGTACTTGCAGTTTCAGCTTTCTTTTGAGACACTCCTTGTCTTGGAACACATCCCCATAGGCTCTTAAAATTACCTCCATTGTCCATGGAACTCCCCCTTTTGCTTCTTGCTCTGCCTCTATAACAGTCTGATGCTCTCCTTGATCAGATCCATGGCTTGTACGGCTGTATGCCCCAAGAGGGGTCTGTGGCACTTACCATCCACCACCACAAACTTCAGCTGGCCCCGGTGGTTGTTTTCCAGACTAGTTACAAGGAGGTGACATTTTTCTATGGGCTGCATTGTGCACTCATTGTATGTTATTAGATTGCAACTGCTCTTTGTGATGGGTGTGTTCGAGCGCAATTCACACCAAGGAATCACACTGCAGGAGGCCCCGCTAGCCTGCTGAAATCATACAAGGCTTTTCCCTAGTAACATTGTCGTATGCACAGAGGTTGGTCTGGTCTCTTGTTTCTCTCCTGGCCCACAGCCTGAGCCCGATATGCTCTCGGGCTCCAGGAGAGAGTCATGCTGTCACCAACGCTGCCCACTGTGCCCTCCCCCTTTTGTACAAGTCTGGCTGAATCTTTCTGGATCCTTCCTCTGCTCTGGCACACGCTGCTAAAATGGTTCAACTTGCCACGTTCCTTGCAATGCTGTCCAGTGCAGAGCCCGTCTCCTCTACCTGCTCATGATGTCTCCCTTGGTAAATGCATCTCATGATGGATATGAAGCCCTGGCCACCTGCTCGCCTTTGCTGTTGTCTCACTGTACATACTTCTGAGGCTGTTGTGCCTCCTAGAGCTGTCATCCTTTCTCTTGCAGCTTCCACTGCACGTCCCAAGGGAAAGCATCTGTCTAGTCTGAGATCACCTTCCCGGAGCAGCCGCTCC
Organism: Mauremys mutica; assembly: GCF_020497125.1. NCBI lineage: Eukaryota > Metazoa > Chordata > Testudines > Geoemydidae > Mauremys > Mauremys mutica. Next base: position 54,268,012 of record NC_059080.1, on the reverse strand, counting down.
CACAGGCGGGATCCCAAGTGCTGTAGACTGTCCTGTCCTGAATGAAGGAGTCTGACAAGCAGAGCTGGCCCTTGGGTACGGTGAATCGGGGCGACTGCCCCAGGCCCCACACTTTGGGGGGCCCCACGCTCCAGGGCTGGAGTGCTCACCGGCAGCCTCCCTACCAGAACCTCCCCCCACTGCCTGCTGGCAGGCCCCGCTGATCAGCACCTCCCACTCCTTCCCAGTGCCTACCGCTTGCTGTGGATAGGATGATTTGTGGTGTCAGAAGGTGCTTGGGGGGAGGGGGGAGGAGTGAGAGTGCAGCACGCTTGGAGGAGGGGGCAGGGTGGGAAGAGGTGGGGTGGGGCCTTAGGGAAGGGGTGGAGTGGGGGCAGGGCCTGGGCAGAGCCGGGGGAGCACCTCCCCAGCAGATTAGAAACTCAGCACCTATGTCCCGGGCCCCGCACCCCCCTAGGGACAGCCCTGCTGACAAGTCCCCAGAATCACATGTGGCAGCCAGTGTGCGTAAGGCAGTAGCATAGGGGTCTATCCCCTTCCCTTAGGATGGGTCTCTAGTCACTCTGCAGTTCTGCATCGGGGAGCAACAGGGCGCTGCTGTGAGGCTTGAGGCCATGGTGAGCTTCAGAGCGGTGCCGACCTCTCTGCTCTGTTCCCTAGTATGGTAAAGTAGCAGTTTCACTTGGCTGCTGTTGCCATCCTCCTGCATGACCAGGTCTGTGCACAGCTCAGCTCCTCCTTCGCCCAGGTCCATCGCTGGGCTAGGTTTGTGCCTGCACAATCCAGGGCTGGGGGTGTCAGACCGAGTGCCACGGCTCACGCTGCCAGCTGCTGTGCTGCAGAGAACTCACCGCTCCGGTGCTGCCACCGCGTTTCATTTGCAAAGAGTGAGGCTGGAGGCGGGTAAGCTGAACAAGTGGAACTTTATTAAACCCTGTGCACTGCTCTGTCCACGTGGCCACGTTACTTCCAGCCCAGCTCCGTGCACTGCCTGTTCTGCTGGTGTCTCATCACTAATAGTCCCTCCTGGGAACATGGGCGTTCTGACTCCAGTTCCACTGATCGTGATACAGAAGGGAGGGGCAAAGATCAGGTATTTGGGTAAAAGGTGACAACCAAACCAACCAGTGGAGTTCAAATATTATTGATGGAGAAGGTGGCAAACTCTTTCCTCTCTTTGACAGACATGGAGCACAGTTGCCAACTTTCACGCAGGAAACAAGCACCCCGACTTTCACAATAAGCCAAAAAATCAAGCTAATCCCATTTCAAAACAAGGCCAAAACAAGCCAATCCCTAAGAACCCCAACACGCTGTGACTAGATCCCCCCGGCATGCAGTCTGGAACTGTGGTGGGCCCGCTGGGCATCCCCCTGGCTCCTGCTTGCCGGGAGCCGATCAAAAAAACAGAAGCAACAAGCTACAACAAGCAACAAGCCAAACAAGCAACAAGCCACAAGCCAAAAAGTAGCCAACAAGAAGCTCACAAGCCAATTAAGCCCCCCCACCCCAAAGCCCAATTTCTGCATTTTTTTCATGGGTTTGGCATGTATGACATGGAGGAGCTTTGTGATAATCTGAGAAAACTGATATGTAACCTAGTTATTGAGAGCGAGTCTATAACTTATACTGGATCATAGGATGCTTATCATAGGCCTATAATACTTTAATTCAAAGGGGACAAGCAGGAAAGCAACACAGTTTTCCCAAATAAGAACATCCAGGTACACACTTGAAAGACAATGGGTCAAGGATCCTGCTTCCCGTCTCCAAGTTGCAAGCCTGGTTTTGCCAAAGCTGGGAATTACCAGTCCTCCCAACAGCCCTGGGATTCATGGGACTGTCCCACTGTGAGCCCCAAACCTCTCTGTCCTTGCTGAAGTAGAACATTTCCCACATTCAGGGCTGTCCAAAGGTTTGGCCTGCCCACCTCTCCATCTCCATCTCTGAGGGATTGAAGGGCCAAACCTAAGTGGCTCTGTGTCCTGCTTTAGCCACGTGAAATGCTGGGAGATCTGAGTTACTAGATCAAAGAGCTACACCCAGTTAAAAAGTTACTTGATTCCTGCCAAGGGGGTCAGTTGCCAGGGGCTGTCTAGGGAGTTGTCTGTGAGCTCTGACGCGGACACAACATGGGTCCTGCTGGAGTGTTTGAAGACATTAGGGCCTTCCCCAGCTCCAGGGAATGGTGAGCCTTAGAGAGAGGCAGGCATGCGTACAGACTGGCTATTGTTTTTAAGATCTGTTTTCTCTCAAACGCTTTTGTTCTAAATAAATGATCTCTTGCTTTCAAGAGAAAGTATGGTCACTGGATACCACTGTCATTGCCCTGTAGGGAACAGACCTCCAGTTGCTTGACATACATCAGGCCTGCAGATGTAATTGCAGTTGATGCACGGGTGATTGCAGCCCAGAGCCTGGTGTGAGAATGGGAGAGTCACATAACTCCATCCTCAGATAGGTGACTGCTCAAGGCCTGAGACACGGTGCACTTGGAAAGACCGGGGTGGGGAGGCAGAGGTGCAATTAGCTCAGTAGCTATGACACACTTATCAGCCTTTCTGGCCTGTTGGAAGGGGATGAATATGTAACATGCTGATGTTATAAACCTCCTTACCTGCTCTGGGTTATATTTTGAGAGGACTCCGTCCCCTTGGAACTCTTCCAAGACATCCTTCAGCTTCTTAGTGGAATCTAGGAGGACAGAACCGTATATGAAACACTGTGATGCTGATGAAGGAACAGACTTCCCCTCTTGCCATGAAAACCATTAACAGCAGATCAAGTTGTGATGTCACAAGCTTTCCCAGTGATATTAAGCCACCCATTTAGCAACAGGACAGCTAGAGGCTTAGCATGCTAGGAACAGTACCATGTACTTACCCACCTATCATTTCCCCTTCTCTGGAGCAGGCACCCGGTGCTCCAGCCCCCATTACAACTGGGGTTATTCCTCATCTTCCATACTCCTAGTTACTTATTTTGAACCTCCTGCTCCAGCTTCACAATGTGCAGCCAGCAGGGGGAGCTGTACTCCCAGGCACTGGGCCCAAGCTGAGAAAACAAACTATCAAGTCTGACTGGTGAACATTTCCAGAGGGTAGCCGTCTGCAGCCAGGGCACTTTAATAAATACATAAGCGGATAAAGGATATACAAAACATGGAAATGAAGCCAGATCCCAGTCAGAGGGAATCCCATCATCTCTCTGCAGGAATGCTCCACAAGGGATTGAGATATTCTAACGGGAACTTAATGCAAAATTGGGTGATGTCCTGAGTGGTGTCTCATTGAACACTAGCTGCTGCTTTCAGGGACAGAAAAATTATAGCTGCATCAGTAGATTCTCTTGTTCACTTGTTGCGCCCATTACTGCTGGGAAGTGGCCAGCAGTAAAACCAATCTGCACAAACAGGAGAGAAACTTAGTGATCTCTCTCCTGCCATCCATCTCCATCCTCTGACGAACAGAGGCTAGGGACACCATTCTTTACCCATCCTGGCTAATAGCCATTTATGGACTTAGCCACCACGAATTTATCCAGTCCCCTTTTAAACATTGTTATAGTCCTAGCCTTCACAACCTCCTCAGGTAAGGAGTTCCACAAGTTGACTGTGCGCTGCGTGAAGAAGAACTTCCTTTTATTTGTTTTAAACCTGCTGCCTATTAATTTCATTTGGTGACCCCTAGTTCTTGTATTATGGGAATAAGTAAATAACTTTTCCTTATCCACTTTCTCAACATCACTCGTGATTTTATATACCTCTATCATATCCCCCCTTAGTCTTCTCTTTTCCAAGCTGAAGAGTCCTAGCCTCTTTAATCTTTCCTCGTATGGGACCCTCTCTAAACCCCTAATCATTTTAGTTGCCCTTTTCTGAACCTTTTCTAGTGCTAGAATATCTTTTTTGAGGTGAGGGGACCACATCTGTACACAGTATTCGAGATGTGGACGTACCATGGATTTATATAAGGGCAATAATATATTCTCAGTCTTATTCTCTATCCCCTTTTTAATGATTCCTAACATCCTGTTTGCTTTTTTGACCGCCTCTGCACACTGCGTGGACATCTTCAGAGAACTATCCACGATGACTCCAAGATCTTTTTCCTGATTCGTCATAGCTAAATTAGCCCCCATCATGTTGTATGTATAGTTGGGGTTATTTTTTCCAGTGTGCATTACTTTACATTTATCCACATTAAATTTCATTTGCCATTTTGTTGCCCAATCACTTAGTTTTGTGAGATCTTTTTGAAGTTTTTCACAATCTGCTTTGGTCTTAACTATCTTGAGTAGTTTAGTATCATCTGCAAACTTTGCCACCTCACTGTTTACCCCTTTCTCCAGATCATTTATGAATAAATTGAATAGGATTGGTCCTAGGACTGACCCTTGGGGAACACCACTAGTTACCCCTCTCCATTCTGAGAATTTACCATTAATTCCTACCCTTTGTTCCCTGTCCTTTAACCAGTTCTCAATCCATGAAAGGACCTTCCCTTTTATCTCATGACAGCTTAATTTACGTAAGAGCCTTTGGTGAGGGACCTTGTCAAAGGCTTTCTGGAAATCTAAGTACACTATGTCCACCGGATCCCCCTTGTCCACATGTTTGTTGACCCCTTCAAAGAACTCTAATAGATTAGTAAGACACGATTTCCCTTTACAGAAACCATGTTGACTATTGCTCAACAGTTTATGTTTTTCTATGTGTCTGACAATTTTATTCTTAACTATTGTTTCGACTAATTTGCCCGGTACCGACGTTAGACTTACCGGTCTGTAATTGCCGGGATCACCCCTAGAGCCCTTTTTAAATATTGGCGTTACATTAGCTAACTTCCAGTCATTGGGTACCGAAGCCGATTTAAAGGACAGGTTACAAACCTTAGTTAATAGTTCCGCAACTTCACATTTGAGTTCTTTCAGAACTCTTGGGTGAATGCCATCTGGTCCCGGTGACTTGTTAATGTTGAGTTTATCAATTAATTCCAAAACCTCCTCTAGTGACACTTCAATCTGTGACAGTTCCTCAGATTTGTCACCTACAAAAGCCAGCTCAGGTTTGGGAATCTCCCTAACATCCTCAGCCGTGAAGACTGAAGCAAAGAATCCATTTAGTTTCTCCGCAATGACTTTATCGTCTTTAAGCACTCCTTTTGTATTTCGATCGTCAAGGGGCCCCACTGGTTGTTTAGCAGGCTTCCTGCTTCTGATGTACTTAAAAAACATTTTATTACCTTTGGAGTTTTTGGCTAGCCGTTCTTCAAACTCCTCTTTGGCTTTTCTTATTACACTCTTGCACTTAAGTTGGCAGTGTTTGTGCTCCTTTCTATTTGCCTCACTAGGATTTGACTTCCACTTTTTAAAGGAAGTCTTTTTATCTCTCACTGCTTCTTTTACATGGTTGTTAAGCCATGGTGGCTCTTTTTTAGTTCTTTTACTGTTTTTCTTAATTTGGGGTATACATTGAAGTTGGGCCTCTATTATGGTGTCTTTAAAAAGGGCCCATGCAACTTGCAGGGACTTCACTTTAGTCACTGTACCTTTTAACTTTTGTCTAACTAACCCCCTGATTTTTGTATAGTTCCCCCTTTTGAAATTAAATGCCACAGTGTTGGGCAGTTGAGGTGTTCTTCCCACCACAGAGATGTTGAATGCTATTGTATTATGGTCACTATTTCCAAGCGGTCCTGCTATAGTTACCTCTTGGACCAGCTCCTGCGCTCCACTCAGGATTAAATCTAGAGTTGCCTCTCCCCTTGTGGGTTCCCGTACCAGCTGCTCCATGAAGTAGTCATTTAAAGTATCGAGAAATTTTATCTCTGCATTTCATCCTGAAGTGAAATGTTCCCAGTCAATATGGGGATAATTGAAATCCCCCACTATTATTGGGTTCTTAATTTTGATAGCCTCTCTAATTTCCCTTAGCATTTCATCATCACTATTACTGTCCTGGTCAGGTGGTCGATAATAGATCCCTAATGTTATATTTTTACTAGAGCATGAAATTTCTATCCATAGAGATTCTATGGAACATGTGGATTCGCTTAAGATTTTTACTTCATTTGAATCTACACTTTCTTTCACATATAGTGCCACTCCTCCCCCTGCATGACCTGTTCTGTCCTTCCAATATATTTTGTACCCCGGAATGATTGTGTCCCATTGATTGCTCTCAGTCCACCAGGTTTCTGTGATGCCTATTATATCAATATCCTCCTTTATCACAAGGCACTCTAGTTCACCCAGCTTATTATTTAGACTTCTGGCATTTGTGTACAAGCACTTTAAAAACTTGTCCCTGTTTATTAGCCTGCCTTTTTCTGATGTGCCAGATTCTTTTTTATGTGACTGTTTATCATCTGATCTGGCCCTTACATTATCCTCTTCCGTCCTCTGCTCCTGACTATAACCTGGAGATTCTCTATCATCAGACTCTCCCCTAAGAGAGATCCACACGCTCCTCTGCAGCAGTCGGCTTTCCCCCATGCAGCTTACAACTGAACCAAGATGAAAACCTGTTCTGATTGGAGGGTGGTTTTGGTTGATTGGTTTTTTTCCTTTTTTTCTTCCTTCCCCACATATAAAAGGTTTTAATGAAGGAAAAACAGCAAGAGAGACTGCAGAACCCACATCCAACAAAAACAACATATCTGTTTTGAAGTGATGGCTAACAGAATACACTGAAGACCAGGTAACTACACAGCAATGTTTCTTGAACAAAGCACTGTGCTGTTCTACCCACGAAACAAGGAGCCCTCACAGGATGGGGGATCTTTAACGAACAGTTCATAGGCCTCACAAACCACTGAATGTATCCATCTGACAATAGAGCGTATGGATGCCAATCCAAGAGGTTCAAGGATGCTGAACTACCAGCTGCCAGACAGAGAGTGGGAGCACCACGCAGCCGGGCCGTGTGCAGAAGCCCCTTTCATCTTAGCTGGGCCTGCCTCACTGCCATGTTTTTCCTCACATACCAGTTTCCTGCAGACTCCTGTTCTCAGAACCCTCGCCCTGCCAGGGGCACTGAGGAGAGGGAGAAAAATCAACACAAGACTAGAAAAAGTGCCTGCCTGGAAACAGCCCGGAGAGGCCCAGCGGAACCTTCTGCCACTTCAAATGGAGAGGACACACTGAGGAGTTAGTGAGGCTATCAGGTCTCTGCCCAGCTCCACCTGCCATCACTACAGGGTGGGCAAAACAAGGAGAAGCCTCCATGCGTGGCAGACAAGGAGGAAAAATGGATCCCAGAGCAGCAGGTGCCCAGGAGGGAGAACAGTGCCTACAGGCAGAATGGAGATTCTGCTTCACAGCGAGACTTTGAGGCAGCGCTGGCTGGATGATTGTTCTCGTTGCAGTGTTTGAGCTGGACGGAGCCTTGTGTGGGAATGGTGCAGAGTGGCTGCTCTGGAAAGCATAGAAGTGGGCACAGCACAGACAGCGGCACTGCGACCTTGCTGCACTAGCCTGGCCAGCACGCCTCCAGCCTGACTTTAAGGACGCACATCAGTATATAGGGACACTTATCCAGCGCCCATCTTTGAGTGTCTGTAAAGGTGCCAGCTGGAATAGTGGTCTTCTCCATGCATACACCCTCCCACTAATCGCTGACCTGAGACCACCCGGCCATGGTACATATAGGCCACTGAACACCACTGGCTGGTGCTGCCCCTTGGTGAGTTAATGGTCTGGGCAGAGTCTCAGCAAGTGGCCCAGAGGTGAGAGATTCCACATGCCATTGCTAAGGCAGCACTCGCTCCTGGAGGCCATGGAGTCTAAGTGCCTTCCTCAGTTGCACATGCTATTGAAGGCGACTCACCCACAATGAGATATCTAACCCAGGAGTGACTCGGGACCCCCTGGAATGGGAAACAGGCCAGGATGCCCTGCCTCATGCTCCCCAGTTGCTTTTTAAGTCTGACCCCAAGGCTGCACGTGACTTGTTCCCAACATCCAGACTGATGCTGGTGTAAGCAGAATCTGAATGAGCTCTCCCCTAACATCTAGTGGTGAGCTGTGGAAAAATACTTCAGAAGCTGATCTCATTTGCATGGACACCCTCATCATGCCTAGGTGTTCAGCATGATTGGATTGCTTGCCCAAATGATCACTTGTGGCTGGTGTTGGATCCCCAGTCTCCTTATTATTTGGAGTAATAAAGGGTTGTTATCCTTGTTGTGTGAACCGAGGGCAGCAGAACTGCACCTGGCATACATCAGTGGAGGGACTCACCCTCAACTGAATGGAACTCGCTAGGCAGGGAACATGGGTTCCAAAGCCCAATGAGTGAAGAGAGGGTGGGGATAGGTCTTAGGCACCATATGACTCTTCCTCTCTCCATGGTATAATACAAGAGCTAATTTAGACTCAATTGAGAGTCTTGTAACATGCTGCACAGCTGAAATCACTGATACCTTGGTCTAAATATTAGATCTCCTTTGGGACAGTGTCTCTGTTTCAAGAGACTGCCCAGTGTACACCAACAGTGGGGTTCCCCCACTAACAGCTGAAATCACTGAGAGCTGTGTTGTGTGTGGGGGGGAGTGGGGGCTGAAGACACCTTGGTGAGTGGCCAGCTGGGCAGCTGGCAGAGACTTGTGGCAAGCAGCCAGCAGGGAGGCTGGTGGAGAAGTGTGGCGAGCAGCCTGTCTGGCAGAGACATGTGGCAAGCAGCCAGCAGGGAGGCTGGTGGAGAGGTGTGGCCAGCAGCCTGGCTGGCAGAGAGGTGTGGCAAGCAGCCAGCAGAGAAGCTGGTGGAGAGGGCCAGGGCAGAGCCCTTCAGAGGCGTGGCAAGCGGCTGTTGGGGCAACGAGCAAGTGCCCGAGCAGGGCAGTGTGTAAGGTACCTCCTTACCCCACCCCCTTCCACACAAGGTGGGAGGTGAACCTCTGAACTCTGGGGCTGCACTAGCCAAGGACAGCAACTGTGAGTGGGGTACAGAGAAGGGATGGGCACGTTAAAGGGACTTTTGGGTTGCTGGACTTAAGACCCTGAGGGAAAAGGACACTGACCAACTTACTTGGGGGTGGGTCTTTTACTCATGGTTTGTGTTTATGAACCCTAGTTGTGGTGTTTTCCCAAATTAATGCTGAGTTAATTCCCTCCTTTTATTAAAAGGTTTTGCTACACTCAGACTCTGTGCTTGCAAGAGGGGAAGTATTGCCTCTTAGAGGCACCCAGGGGGTGTTGCGTAATTGTCCCGGCCGCTGGGTAGGGGCTTGAGCCCGTTTTGTGTTGTATTGTTGAAAAGGAACCCCTAGATACTGAACCTGGCCCTTGCTGCTGCTGGCTCCCCCTGGGTTACACTAGGTTCTATCAAGTCTTTCTTTCAGAATCCAGCCTTTCCCCCATCTCCCTGCTGCTGAGTGTGGCTCCACACCCTGCCCCCTCACCGACTCCTGCAGCCCCTCAGCATTCCCCACGTTGCACCACGCCCCTCCATCCACCCCACATCCTGCAGCAAATCTTCCTTGCCTGCTGTCCATGGGTCAGGAGAGGGGACTCTTACCTGGAAGGGGAACAGCCTTTCTGTCCCCAGATTTCTGCTGCCCTCCCTCACCTGCACAAGAGCCTGCTATGGAAGGAGACTTGGCAGCCCCTTCCCTCCGCTCAGCTTCCATGTGAGACAGGAAGCCACTTTCCTCCTGCTTGGGAGGGATCGAGCACCAGAGCAGCCAGGAGGAAAATGCCCATGGCAGCTACCCCCTGCTAGAGACTAACATGAGCAGCAGAGGACAGTACAAAGTGAAATGACTCCAAGTGAAGAGGTCATGATGGATGGGTGGGATTCCACAGCCGAGACAAGAGGGGTTTCTATGGGAAGGCTGAGCGGATGCACAGGTCAGACAATGAGGTTTCAGGGAAAGGGGGGAGGGCCAGGCCAAGTGGTGGTGGAAGTAGATGAGGTGGAGGGCTTGCGGGACAGGTACGGAGAGGAGTCGGGGGGCACAAGCAAGGTGAGGTCCGGGTGTGACACCCAGGTCTAGCAAAAGAACTGTCTGTTAAAAGATGAGATGGACATTGCAGCTGAACGGGAGGAGAGAGCAGGAAAGTAACAAGGAGTCACACAGGCATCAGACTCATCAGTAAAACTACAGAGGATCAAGATCTTCATAGCAACGTGGGAAGCTTAAAAGCAAAAAGAGGTGAAGTAGGTCACCTGGCTGTAGAAGCGGCACACTCAGTGAACCACGGTGGAGTGGCAGATCAGTGGGATGGTTTACAGCTGGCCAGGAACCACCCAGGCAGGGCAGAGCAGCTGAGAGCTGGAGGGAGCACTAGGCTGAAGATGCGATGTTTTGCAATCCAGGGGCTCTCAAGAACGTCATGCTAAATAAACGTTCTGTCATGCAAATGGGGCTCCAACTTTCCCTACCTCTGGGGATTGGAAGGGTACGTGCATTTATGTTTGCGGGGCTCAGACACCAGCTCTGAGTGCCAGAGAAAGCCCTAGTGAGAGAACTCCTGGCCACAGAGCTTGACTGTCTGTCTAAGGAAAATTATTTGCACCAGTCGGGAGTTTAAGAAAGCCCTTTTCACTCTCCGAGAGGAGAAAGGAAATTGGAGCTTTAGATTATCACAGAATTAACTGCGCTTGCAAAGAGATCCAGTAATCCGAGGAATAGGCATTTTCCTGGGCCCCTTCAAGCCCTCATTAGCCATATCTGCTTAAAAAGCAGATTAGCAGACCAGAAATCAAAATTTAGTTCTTCGCCACTACCGGCTTCTAGTGATGTTTTTTCTGCAATAAAACACGATAAACAGGCCGATCAGAGTCAAAGTTAGATTGTTTCAGATACAAGTAAAATGTAACACAATGTACTCCAGATTAAAACAACTAGTGAGGCTGGTCAAATTGAGGCCATGTATGATTTAAATAGGAAGCACTTTAAATGAGAAGTTAGGGTCAACATTGTGTGATTTGTCTGTCAAGGTCACATCCTTTTTAGCCTCAGATTGCAACCCACCTTTCTCTTAATATATTTGAAGGATATTGCACATTCATAAGCCCTTTAGTGCTCAAAACACTTCCTTTGCTGCTGTGGAATGTTGGACAAAGACAGAGTGAGGTCTGGGAATGGAGAGACTACGCGTAATTTTGTAAGATATCAATTTCCCCTGATATTACTACTAACTCTAACATAGATAAAGTTAGTAATTTTCTCCATCAAATTCATCTCTGAGTTTCCATTTCTTGCCAAACGTCAATTAATAAAATGAAGATGTTGCATACCTTTTTTTTTGGACTTAGCATTATCATAGTTATTTTATTGTCTGTGCTTAAATAAAACAGAACCCACTTTCTGAAGCTGCAGAACTTGATTCAGAAGCAGGATACTCCACATACATCATTGCTTCCCAAACATCAGCTGTATTTTACAATGTTTTGTTTGTTTCTCCTTAATGTCTTTCTTGGCTCTTTATTTTTTTAACTGCCCTGAAGTTACGAATCTCATTTCTGATAAGTGCTCACTAAGGAATGTTTTGCTCTTTCTGACCTGTCTGTAGAGTGTTCCCTTTTGTAGACTTTCCTGTAAATATATTGGCTAAGTCTAGGCCAGATTGTCCCCTTCTGATTGCAGAAGGCTATCTGACAAGGATTTCCTCCTGTAGATTCTTGCTCAGCGTGCCAGTGCTCAGCAGGGCCTTGATGGCAGTCACAAGCAGCTAGACCCGATGCAGTACTGGAAGGGAGAACAGGGGGTGGGTTCAATGTGGAGAAGGACGGGACAGTGATTTGGTCCAAACAATGGGTAAAACAATTTTAGTTTAGTGCAAAGGGATCAAGATTTGAGCTTCCCCAATGACTCTGGAGCAGCTGAAGTAAACCATCACCTCCGGATGCTGCCTAAACCGAAGGCAGGAGGGATTTCTGCCGGGCAGCCCTAAAGCAGTGGCTAGCCTCCAACTAGTGATGCAAAGCAGGTCCTGCTAAAGGGCCGGAATGTTGCCATTGTAGCTGTTCCTCCTCCTCCTCACCCCAGGGATGGAAAATCGCTGAGCCCGCAGGCACCCCCTGCAAAGGGAGCAGAGCTGCTTTCAGACCAGGCTCTTTTCAGGAGCGCTGCGGCTATAAATACTTGAGAAGAGTTCCTTCCTAGAATGCTTTAATGGGTGCCAGTTTACTTTTAATTCTCTTTGCTCTGGTCTCAGGGCCCCGGGTGGGTCCAGATAACCTGGATTTAGTCACACAGGATCAAAATAGAGAGAATACCACAGGAAAACGCTGCCGCTGCCATTGCCTGAAAGCAGGAATAGACTTGAAGGTCTAATCCAGCCACTGTAGAAATAAGCCCACAAAATCTTCAGTCTATGTTTCTGGAGACAGTGTCCCCTAATCAGCGACACGGCTGCTGAAAAATGATGTTAGGCTAATCTCTGAAAGATTAAATCATGGTAATAAGGTCAATGGGAGAAAAACGGACCTGACCAAACTCCCCCCCTCTACCTCCCCACCCAGTTCTACCAACATTAGAGGCCAGACTTGTGACAAACAGGACAGCTCCTGGGACAGGGGCGACCCAGTACTGCCGAGTTATGCTGAGTAGGGCTGACTGGAGAACAAGAATTCTCTTTTGTGAAAGACTTCAAGGTGTTAACATTTGTTTGCCTTCTGCTGGGGGATGAAAAGGAGCCTTTTTGAATTTTTTTGTGAGGAACGAGATAGATCTTTCCCCAGCCCAGCCCAGCCAAAAGCTGCACACAGCTGAGATATATAAGACCCACATTCCAATCCCTGCTCTGCCTACTTCCATGGGGACACTCACATCCAAAGCAAGTGTTCTCACCACTGGCCTGTTGTGGGTTGAGTCTCCCTGGAGGCCATCCTGCACTGGGGAAACCTTCCCAACAAACATTTTGTCAAAACCAATACACAGCCCCATATATTTCAATTTCAACAAACGGTCATTTTCCAACAAAAGAAATTCAGCCAAAAAATTCCCAGCCAGCTGTAGTGCTGAGTCAGAGTGTCTGCTCCACAGCTACCGTATTACTGCACCCGAGTTCATCACAGCACTACTATAAAGACACCGTGATGGGTTCAGTGATAAACAGAGTAACTGCACCGTGTTCCTACACACAACATGTGCGCAAAGCCTCTGAGAACACAGATGACTGGTAGCATCTGCAGGATCTATAAAGTTCCATATAAGACCTCAGTGGGTCATTACTGCTCAGTGCTTTAGTTTTCCTATTTCCCAGGCAGTGAGGAGATGGCCTGGTACCATGGAATGGGCTCTAGGTGCAGTCACTAGGAAAAGGAGAATACAGCCATATTTGTCTTGTACAGAAAGTTCTGGAGATGCCCGGGCTGTTGTCAAGGCCATTCATTCCTCCCCCCTTACACGCCCCACAGCCAGCCACACGACAGCAAAGCCGGGAGAGAATTCCAGTACTCACAATCAGAATATTGCTGGAGCTGTGCAAATTCTGTCGGGCTGAGGGAGATCCACGCACCATCACTCATCTTTCAGGGGAGCCCTTGGGGAGCCCAGGCCACACTTTCACAGTGAAGGGGGAATGAAGATCCACACCAGCGGAACTAGGAGCTGCCCAGGTTCATTGCTGTTGGTCAGTGCCTGCTCTGTCCCAGGGGTGCCAGGTACACATTTCAGATCACCAGCAGGATGAATGCAGAGGCCTCGTGTTTCAGACCCATCGCTAGAACCGTTGTGTGGAGGGATTCCATGAGTAGGTGCTTCAGACACACCAACTGGAGAACGCTATTTCAGCCTCTTCACTCCTAGAATAGGAAGAAATGCAGGCAAAAGAATCACTTACACTGATTATCTGCCTGCTTCTCAGTAGATTCAAAGCCTTAATCAAAGCTTATGCAAGTTGTTTGGAGTCATGGATGAGTAGGCACAATTATTACTCTGAAACGGGCTCACTTCCAGCATCTCTCAAAGGATGACACTGCAGATGTAGAAGCGACCGGGGACAATGAACTCGAAATAGCAGACTCTAATAGTGACCAGCTATTTGACTAACAAACTAGTAAGGGCAGCAAAGAATCCTGTGGCACCTTATAGACTAACAGACGTTTTGCAGCATGAGCTTTCGTGGGTGAATACCCACTTCTTCAGATGCAAGTGGTCTTCTTGCATCCGAAGAAGTGGGTATTCACCCACGAAAGCTCATGCTGCAAAACGTCTGTTAGTCTATAAGGTGCCACAGGATTCTTTGCTGCTTCTACAGAACCAGACTAACACGGCTACCCCTCTGATACTAAACTAGTAAGGCAAAACTACTGGCTGTGATGGCTAGAGAAATGTGCTGACTCAGGTTTCTAAATGGGTAGAGTCACAATCACATTAAATGGGGCCTCAAGTAAGACACTTGGTCTTCAGCCCTAGTCACCATAATGCTTAGTAGAAAGGGGCAAACACTTGCTTGGATCTGAGCCAGTAAGTCTAACGTTTTGTGAAAACCCCCATGTAAATGCTGGGAAAACATGAATAAAGCACGTAGCCCCTCCTGAAGAGCTGCCTGGCTTGGAGGTAACTCATCACCCCTCCCCCCGCACCCGGCAGAATGCAGGAGAGGCACTGTTCTTCGTATTGATTGGTGTTGGGCTCGGTTTTATAGGGGTAAGGAACACATAAAGAGTGTGCACTGGAGCATGTGCCCTCGTGTGTTTAACGACACCCATTTCTGCAGTGGGTTATTATGTGAGCACTGCTCTCCCTGGAGACCTAGGGCCTGGCTCTCTGGTACATTACACTGGAATTCTGCAGGTTAGAATAGCTGAGGTGCATGGTCAGACTGCGCGGTTGGTGGCATTGTGCAGCGGGGCTGGCAGGCTCCCTGCTAACCACCGCACCACGTGGCTCCTGGGAAGCAGCCGGCATGTCTCCCCTCTGGCTCCTATGCATAGGGGCAGCCAGAGATAACAGGAATTCAGCCAGGCCTTTCTCCTACAGAGATGTGTGTGTAACACGCACAAAACTGAACACCGTTTCCCCGCCTCCTGCCCGTCTCCTCCTCTGAGACCCCACCCATGCCCCTCCCCTTCTCTGAAACCCTGCACCCACTTGGATAACAAGGGAGAATCAGCTTGAGCGCCCCTGCAAACCACAGCTGTGGCAGCATGGCATGGGGCAGAGGTGATGCCTCAGGTAGGCCGGTCCCAGGCCAGTTAGGGCTTTACAGGTCATAACGAACATCTTAAACTCTACCCGGAGACCAGTGGACAGCCAGTGTCAACCCCTGAGTGCTGGGGCCATGTGTTCCCGGGAGATGCCCCGCTCTGTAAGTGAGCCACCTCGATCTGCACCAGCGTCAGTCTCTGAATGGTTTTCAGGGATAGCCCCATGTACAGCACATTGCAACAGTCTAATCCTGAGATGATAAAGATCTGGGCAACAGTAGTCAGACTCATGTCCAAAAGGAAAGGCCACCACCTCCTAGCCGGACGCAGCTGGTACAAAGCTGACTGGTCTCTGGCTGTAATATGATGGTCAGATAGCAGCGGGGGGGGGGGGGGGTTAGAATCACCCCTAAATTCCAAACCCTAGTGACTAATGGCGGACGCACTCCCTCAGATTGATATTACTTCTGCCATCTGCCTTCAACTGCCAGAACCTGGGAGTGGACAACAGGAGATGGATCACTTGATAATCACCCTGTTCTGTTCATGCCTTCTGAAGCACCTGGCATTTGTCACTTAAGAAGACAGGATACTGGGCTGAATGGACCATTGGTCTGACCCAGTATGTCCGCTCTTACGTTATCACCCCCAGCTGCTTCCCCCACCCACCATCCCCTCGTTCTTGTCTGGGTTGACCCTCAGCCAGTTTGCTCTCATGCATGCCCCAGTCTAACTAGACACCAGCTGAGGTGCTGAGCTTCATAGTTCAACCTACTCCGTCAGCACTGTAGCTGCCACAGAGAAGGTGCAAAATGGGCACTGTGATGGGAAACAATTGAGACTCTATGAGAAGCAGCATGAACCATTATTTTAATTCTGATTTCTCCTCCAAGGCGGTTGAACCTCTATCTGTGGGATGATTTCAGAGGTGTATCCAAGGCTAATGAACAGCAAGGCATGGGACTGTTTCATTTATAACAGAGGTGGCTGGTTATGGCTGTTAAAAAGATCAGAAAAATATTCTGGACAGAGCAGATGTGCCATGAAAATTCCTAGTACCGTGGCCTCTTCAGATGAAGCTTCCAAACGTCAGACAAGTAGATTAGATAGAATATGATTGTGGCTGGAAGTTGGACATGAGAAGCTGAGTTAATATCTGGCTCTTGTGCTGAATTTCTCTAGATCTCGAGCCATATACAGTGGCTGCCCTAAAAATTCTTCCACTTGGAAAGATTCTGCCTGTGTGAGGGATTCCATTTTACTAAAGAAATATCAGTAGAATCTGTAACCTCTCATCAGTACTTTGAAGTGATCTCACTTTGTGTATTTACCACTTACATTTTCCAGAGAAAATTCAGTTTGATATGAGTAGAAAGAACTGTGCTATTCATTAGCGAAGGGAGAGGACAGGAGGCCTTAAAGCCAGATGATTTAAACAAGTGGAAACTCTCACATCATTCCTTCATCTATGAGAATTGGTCCTAACCCTCTGACAGGTCCTCTGACTAATGGTTTGTTTTTTTAAAATCTAAATCAGTGGTTTTCAATCAGGGGTCTGCAGATTATGTCTAAGATTTCCAAAGGGGTCCACACCTCCATTTGAAAATTTTTAGGAGTCCACAAATGCAAAAAGGTGGAAAACCACTGATCTACATTAAAAATTGATGAGGAGGGAACATGACTGAATAACTCCTAAATGAAGCTCCCTCAAAATCTCAGTCATTGAGGAAATGTCAGAGCCCTTGTGGGAAGCCTCCTGGAAGTGACAGCTTCCCAACAATCTGCAGCCTTCCGAATCCGTAAGCTCCTTTACTAAGTGAATTGCTTACAGTGACATTTGGGAAAGGTCGGCTTTTCCAGGAGGTACATGCACAACATATGAGAGCCACCTGGGCATGATTTTAGGCTCCTCTGCCTGCTAAATGTTGATTGTCAATTTCAACACAACTTATTTTATTAGATGTTCCACACAGAGACCCAGCAGGGTTTGTGAAAGGCCAGCCGTCTTCAGGCAACATCAGATAGGTGCTCTCATCCATCAGGGCTAGCCGTCAGACAGGCGCTCTTTCAATAGATGAAAAAGGCATTTGATTCAGGACAGCAAGCTTACTTATTTAAAATGAGGGAAATGAACATCTGAGGGCAAACTACAAGCTCTGAATTCCCCTGTCTGTACTGGAGCTGCAGGTGCCAGCAACATTGAGCATACTGGTATTAATAACACCCCTCTCTTTTCGTCAGTAGCTCTCCCAGCACTTTACCAAGGAGGACAGGAGCATTACCCTCATCTTACTGATGGTAAAATTAAAGCACTGAGGTGTGAAGTGTCCAAGGTCACCCCACAGCAGAGCCAGGAACAGAATCTAGGCCTTTGAAGTCCCAGTCCTATGTCCTTTCCACTAGGACACACCGCCTCCCTAATCTATCCAGCATGCGTCGAGGAGTGCTGGGGGGCACATGCCAGACTGGTCACTCCCACAGCGTGTGTAATGCACTCACCACATCTATCACATGCCCACCAAGCTCTGCTCTCCAAATTCTTTCGTACAGATCCCAAACAAGACCCGGAGCGCACCATCCATGACCTTTTCCCCACTCTTCTTAATCTGGGTTTGGAATCTTTGCTTATGGCAGGGATCGGCAACCTTTCAGAGGTGGTGTGCCGAATCTTCATTTATTCACTCTAATTTAAGGTTTCACGTGCCAGTCATACATTTTAACATTTTAGAAGGTCTCTTTCTATAAGTCTATAATATATAATTAAACTATTGTTGTATGTAAAGTAAATAAGGCTTTTAAAATGTTTAAGAAGCTTCATTTAAAATTAAATTAAAATGCAGAGCCCCCCGGACCGGTGGCCAGGACCCAGGCAGCGTGAGTGCCGCTGAAAATCAGCTCGCGTACCGCCTTCGGCACCCGTGCCATAGGTTGACTACCCCTGGGTTATGGCTTTCAAAACTGTTCAGGTTTAGTGTAAATTTAACAGCCCAAATCTCAGGGGTTCTCTGGAACATCCCTAGAGCCCGCTGACTCTATGGTGCAGAGGAGCAATTGGGGACAAAAAGAGGCCTTGCTTTTAGGGCCAAAATAATCAAAAGTGACTGGTGATTTTGGATACATAAGAACGGCCATACTGGGTCAGACCAAAGGTCCATCTAGCCCAGTACCCTGTCTTCCAACAGTGGCCAATGCCAGGTGCCCCAGAGGGAATGAACAGAACAGGTAATCATCAAGTGATCCATCCCCTGTCGCTCATTCCCCTTCTGGCAAATAGAGGCTAGGGACATCATCCCTGCCAATCAGGGCCGGCTCTAACTTTTTTGCCACCCCAAGCAAAAAAAAAAAGAAAAGAGCGCCGCCCTGCCGTAACACCCTCCCCACGAGTGCTGCACTGCCAACCCCCCCAGCGCCGTGCAACCCCCCGCCCCCCCGAGCGCCGCTGAAGCCCCTGCCTCCCCCAAGCGCCGCGCCACCGAAACCCCCACCCCCCCTTAGCGCCGCACTGCCGAAACCCCGGAGCGCCACGCCTCCCGAAGCCCCCGCCCCTTCCAAGCGCCGCACCTTGCCGCCAAAACCCCCGAGCGCCGCGCCGCCCGAAGCCCCCGCCCCACCATGCACCGCGCTGCCCGAAACACCGCCCCACCTCCAAGCACCGTCCGGCCAAAACAAAAACAAACAAACAAAAAAACCCCACCAGCGCCATCCCGCCAAACCAAAAAAAAAAAAAAAATCCCAAGCGACACCCCGCCCCAAGTCCTTGGTCGGCTGGTGCATGGAGCCGGCCCTCCTGCCAATCCTGGCTAATAGCCATTGATGGACTTATCCTCCATGAACTTAAGTTGTTCTTTTTTTAACCCTGTTATAGTCTTGACCTTCACACCATCCTCTGGCATGGAGTTCCAGAGATTGACACAGATTGCATTGTGTGAAGAAATACTTCCTTTTGTTTGTTTTAAACCTGCTGCCTATTTTTTCATGTGGTGACCCCTGCTTCTTGTGTTATGAGGAGGAGTAAATAACACTTCTGTATTTACTTTCTCCACACAGTCATAATTTTATAGACCTTTATTGTACCCCACTATAGTCATCTTTTTCTGAAGCTGAAAAGTCCCAGTCTTATTAATCTCTCCTCATATGGAAGCTGTTCCACTCCCCTAATCATTTTTGTTGCCCTTTTCTGAACCATTTCCAGTTCCAATATATCTGTTTTGAGATGGGACGAAGACATCTGCATGCAGTATTCAAGATGTGGGCATACCATGGATTTATATAGAGGCAATATGATATTTTCTATCTTATCTATCCTTTTCTTAATGATTCCCACTTGAGACACCTTAAAAGTAGGGTGACCGGACAGCAAGTGTGAAAAATCAGGACGGGAGATGGAGGGTAACTGGAGCCCATACAAGAAAAAGACCCAAAAATTGGGACTGTCACGGGGCAGCGACTCATCCCTGCGGCGCCTCCTGTTGGTCGTTCTGGGAATTAGTTCTTCGACCCAGGAGCGCCCTCTGCAGGCCACTGTCCCGCTGGCCGCTGGGCCTGAGTCCCTCCTGGACCCCTTCAGGCTGGGGTGCTGGCCCCTGGCAGTACCCCCACAGATCTGGGTATCCCCTCCCCGGGGAACCCCCACCCTCTATCCCCACCTCGCCTCAGACTATGGCTACTGCCAGTCTCGATCTAGCCCCCATTCACTGGGGCAGACTGCAGTGTAAATGCCACTCATCACCAGCAAGGGGGCTTAGGACCTGCTGCCTTTGCCTGTCTCTGGGCTACCCCTCTGCAGCCCTGGTACCTTTTTATAGGCCCTGTTCAAGGCCTGCAGCCTGGGGGTTTTCTAGGCTGGAGCTCCCCAGCTCCCTCTGCCCTTCCCCAGCACTGCTCCAACTCAGGTACCCTTCTCAGCTCCCCAAGCAGCCAGGTCCTTCTCTCTCAAAGGCTAGACAGAGATGCTGTGTGCTCCTGGCCCATTGCCCTCTTATAAAGGCCAGCTGGGCCCTGATTAAGCCAGCCACAGCCTGACTGGGGCAGGGCTTGCAGCTGAGGCTGCTTCCCGCAATCAGCCCCGCTTTTCCTTCCCTGCCACAGCCCTCTCCCCAGGCTGTTTTAAGTCTTTTAAGGCAGGAGCGGGTGACCACCTCGCTACAGGGACTGTCCCTATAAAATCGGGACATCTAGTCACCGTACTTAAAGGGGCCTAATTTCCCAAAGTTCTGAGCTCCTTTGCAAATCAGGCTCCCTTAAGGTGTCAGTTGGGCACCCAAAGTCACTATTCTTACACATACAACCCATACACCTATCATTGAATTTCTCTGTAATGCAATTAAGTACCAGTGTCTCTAGATGTTGCATAAATAGAACAGGTCTGATCTACAACTAACGTCTACAATACTTATAGTATGTGTTTCCTTTAAAGGCTGTTAGAACGGCATTGTTTTGCAGTATTTTTCAGTTTGTGTGGGACACCTCCTATGCATCTAATCACATGAACTAAACTTTTGAAACCAAACAGAATATCTGCTCCAGAATGCCTCTTGCTGCAGAGACTCCATGGAATGATCTCACTCTGTTTCCCCATCAGTCTGAGCTGAAAAATAACATATGGTCAGTTTGATTTTCTATCACTCAAACATAGGACTTCACTTCTTGAACAATTTTTTTTTCCAGTTGGGGAGCTCCCATCTTCTCTGTGCTCATCACAGCTGTATGAATGAACAGCGGATTCAGATATTAGCCTGAGTTCTAAGTCCCCTGATTTTGGTGGATTTACAATCTTACTGTCCTCTGTTCCTTTTTTGAAAAACCTTCATAACTTAAAGGAGGCGAAACAACTGACTGCACAGGAGAAACAGTGCATTTCACAGCACTTTATATACTCAGGTTAATCAGATAAAAACCTTCAGTTTTTAATCTCTTCTGGTTTTAGTCATTTTAGTTATTTCTTGTGACTCTTGTAGGTACACTACCATATCACATTTAGCACCAAATTTAGGCCTTGATTCTGAAAATACTAACGCATGTGAATAGCCCCACTGAGTTCCTGCTCCTCCATTTTTGTAAGAATAATAAAAAATCTTAGGTATGCAGAAATGATGATGCCTTAAACTTCCAGAAGAAAAAGGTGAACATTTAGGGGAATATTTAGATGCCAAATGTTGCAGCTAGATGCTACAGTGCCTGAGAACTTGATGGTGAAACTGACATGTCTAGTTCTCTTGCCTAAGAGGAGAGAGATGCAGAAAGCACACTGACAGCACATGATGGGAAAAGGAAACTTGATTTAGTCAAACTGGAAGCAGAGGCAGCTCTATGTATTTTGCCACCCCAAGCACGGCAGTCAGGCGGTTACATGGATTCAGTGGCATGCCTGTGGGGGGTCCTCCAGTCCTGCGCCTTCGGTGTACCCGCTGCCGAATTGCTGCTGAAGCTTGGTGCGCAGGTGCCTGGAGCCAGTGGTTTCCCCAGGAATTGAAATTAGGGGGGGTGTTCGAATTTACAGGGGGGGTGTCAGGACCAATGAGATATATAAAAAAGATATGAATAAAGTAAATGTTTTGTTAGGATTATGCAGATTTAACATAAGAATAATGCAAGTTACACCAAAACACATAACAGGTCTAGATTTCTAAAAAACCATACATTTAAAAAAAAAGTATTTAATTTAAATTGACTTTTGAAAAGTAAGCCATCATAGGGTAAGAGGAAAGTCCTCTCATGGATCAGTAACTGGTTAAAAGATGGGAAACAAAGGGTAGGAATAAATTATCAGTTTTCAGAATGGAGAGAGATAAATAGTGGTATCCCTGAGGGGTCGGTACTGGGACCAGTGCTGTTCAACATATTCATAAATGATCTGGAAAAATGGGTAAACAGTGAGGTGGCAAAATTTGCAGATGATACAAAACTATTCAAGATAGGTAAGTCCCAGGCAGACTGCGAAGAATTACAAAGGGATCTCATGAAACTGGGTGACTGGGCAACAAAAATGGCAGATGAAATTTAATGTTGATAAATGCAAAGTAATGTACATTGGAAAACAATCTCAACTATACATACAAAATGAAGGAGTCTGAATTAGCTGTTAACACTCAAGAAAGATCTTGCAGTCATTGTGGATAGTTCTCTGAAAACATCCACTCAGCGTGCAGCGGCAGTCAGTGATTCCCAACATTCTGTTTGCTTTTTTAAAAAGAACAGGAGCACTTGTGGCACCTTAGAGACTAACAAATTTATTTGAGCATAAGCTTTCGTGGGTTACAGTCCACTTCATCGGATGTAGCCCACGAAAGCTTATGTTCTTTTTGCAGTACAGACTAACATGGCTGCTACTCTGAAACCTTTGCTTTTTAAAGAAAGTGATAGATAATAAGACAGAAAATATCATATTGCCTCTATATAAATCCATGGCACATGTACATCTTGAATACTGTGTGCAGATCTGGTTACCCCATCCCAAAAAAGACATACTGGAAATGCACAAAGTACAGAGATGGGCAACTAAAATGATTAGGGGTATGAAATAGGAGAAGAAATTAAAATGACTGGGAATATTCAGCTTAGAAAAGAGATGACTAAGGGGGGGTATGCTAAAGGTCTATAAAATCTTGACTGATGTGAAGAAAGTGAACAAAGTAAATGTTTTGTTAGGATAATGCAAATTTAACATAAGGAAAATGCAAGTTACACCAAAACACATAACAGATCTAGATTTCTAAAAAAATATATAATTTAAAAAAAATGTATTTAATTTAAATTGACTTTTGAAAAGTAAGCCATCATGGGGTAAGAGGGAAGATCCTCTCATGGATCAGTAACTGGTTAAAAGATGGGAAACAAAGGGTAGGAATAAATTATCAGTTTTCAGAATGGAGAGAGATAAATAGTGGTATCCTTGAGGGGTCAGTACTGGGACCAGTGCTGTTCAACATATTCATCTGGAAAAATGGGTAAACAGTGAGGTGGCAAAATTTGCAGATGATACAAAACTATTCAAGATAATTAAGTCCCAGGCAGACTGCGAAGAGCTACAAAGGGATCTCACACAACTGGGTGACTGGGCAACAAAATGGCAAATTAAATTCAGTGTTGATAAATGCAAAGTAATGCACATTGGAAAGCAATCTCAACTATACATACAAAATGATGGCATCTGAATTAGCTGTTAACACTCAAGGAAGAGATCTTGGAGTCATTGTGGATAGTTCTCTGAAAACATCCACTCCATGTGCAGCAACAGTCACAAAAGCAAACAATGTTGGGAATCATTAAGAAAGGGATAGATAATAAGACAGAAAATATCATATTGCCTCTATATAAATCCATGGTATGTGCACACCTTGAATAGTGTGTGTAGATCTGGTCACTCATCCTAAAAATATATATATTGGAATTGGAAAAGGTACAGAGATGGGCAACTAAAATGATGAGGGGTATGAAACAGGAGGAGAGATTAAAGTGACTGGGAATTTTCATCTTAGAAAAGAGATGACTAATGGGGATATGATAGAGGTCTACAAAATCTTGACTGGTGCGAAGAAAGTGAATAAGGAAATTTTATTTAATTCTTCACATAACACAAGAACTAGCAGTCACCCAATGAAATTAATAGGCAGCAGATTTTAAAAAAACAAAAGGAAGTATTTCTTCACACAATATAAAGTCAACCCAGGGAACTCTTTGCCAGGGGATGCTGTGAAGACCAAAACTATAACAGGATTTTAAAAAGAACTAGATAAATTCCTGGAGAACAGGTCCATCTGTGGCTATTAGCCAGGATGAGAGGGATGCAACGCCATGCTCTGAGTGTCCCTAGCCTGTTTGCCAGAGGCTGGGAATGGGCAACAGGGGATGGATCACTTGATGATTCCCTGTTCTATTCATTCCCTCTGAAGCACCTGGCCTTGACCACTGTTGTAAGACAGGGTACTGGGCTAGATGGACCATGGGTCTGACCCAGTATGACCATTCTTATGTAAAAATTAATTATAATAAAAATGTTTAGTACAGAAACTCCCCAACATAATGACCTCCCAAGATAGCAACAATGTGAGATAACAACCTTGGAAAATACTGCATTTTAAAAATCTTGGCCTACTGGGAAACATATTTATATAAGTTTCCATTCCCAGTCACAAATTCAGCATTCTGGAGCAAAGTGACTAAAATATAGTCCAACAAACAAATGTTTATTTAACATGCCCCTCACTTTTCCCTCCACTCACTGGTGTTATCCGTAGTCAGTGGAGACTCAGAGTTCAGAGGTGCTTTCACATGAGTACACTTCCAGGTGGGGACAAAAAGGCACAGTTTGCTCTGGCCACGGCTGTTCGTTGTGCCACCATTCACTCCACCGCTCTGTTGCCAATGGCCCTGCACAGTCACCTTCTGCTGTCACCTACCACTGTGACCTCTGCGAGTTGGTCTCTTGAGGTTCCACCAGCTCTCAGTGATTTCAGCTGAGCTCTCAGTGCGGGAACCTCGCTGCTAGTGCAGTCTGGGCTGTCTCTTATACAAAAACACTGTCCCCACAGGAACACTGTCCCCACAACAGGACTAAGCACTTAGACCTGATTGTCAGTGATTTCAACTGCAGTGGTCACTTAACAGAACAAAAGACTATCTATTGGAGCCTAATCAGCTCTGTCTTTAAACAGTGGAGAGGGACAGGTCCCCACCCTCTCTCTTGATGCCTTCAAATCATCACAGGCTAAGCACAGTTCTACTGCCCTTTACTCATACAATAAGAACAACATTTCATCCCACCTTCCCCCCACATTCAAGTGGTTTGTAATCCAACCCCAGCCAAAATCTATCACTTGGACAACACAGCTCTATTTGCTGGATACCTAGGTAGATTAGGTGTGAATGTAAATATAATCTGGCCCTGAAGCCTTAGCCCCCAGCTCATCACTAGCTGTCAGGGAGAGCTCATTTAGGCCATGGCTACACTTGCAAATTTGCAGCGCTGCAGCAGGGTGTGAAAACACACCCTCTCCAGCACTGCAAACTGCGGCGCTGCAAAGCGCCAGTATGGTCAAAGCCCCAGCACTGGGAGCGCGGCTCCCAGCGCTGTACGTTATTCCCCACAGGGAGGTGGAGTACAGACAGCGCTGGGAGAGCTCTCTCCCAGCGCTGGCGCTTTGACTACACTTAGCGCTTGAAGTGCAAGTGTAGCCATAGCCTTAGACTTTGCTTACAAATCAGCATTTGAAATTATTAGGTTGGCCAACATCACCGAAATGAATGCACTGACATCATAAAAAAACAGCTGTATAAGGAAGCAAGGAAGCTAGTCTATGTTCATACTTTTCAAATCTATTATACTTTTTCAGATACACATATTTTATCATACACTATATAAGCTTTTAAAGTGCGTATTAATGTTTGTTTAAATTCAGATTTCCAAACAGTCACTAAATTGGTATGTAACTAGCTCACAAAACTAGGGGGGGTGTTGGGAAAATTCAGGGGGGGTGTAGGGAAATCACTGCCTGGAGCCAGCCCCGGCTGGAAGATTTTTGCAATCCAACTCCTTGCGCCTGCAATCAATTGAGGGTCAGATTTTCAAAAAGAGATCAGTACATTGGGTGCAGAATATGGGCTGAGTACTTCTGGCCCTAATGTAGGTGGCTAATTGGAAACTGCTTTCTTGGAAAAAATCTGGCACTACATGTCCAGGCCGAGGCTGAGAAATGTCCCTACGTTGGCTCTGATATTAAGGATCACAGTAGCCAATATCCGTATTAGACTAACCTGTTTTTTCAACAGGCAAAAAAGTAATTACTTGAGACTGGAAATACTGTACAGAGCCCACACAATTATTCATTTGTCTCTCCATCCACAAGGAGAAGCATCAAAAGGAAAGGACTGTCTAGCATTTTCTGTGTGCGATCCCCTCTGCTTGTGATTCTTAGACACAGACTCTGACTACTGCCCATTTCAACTAAATGATGATGCATCTAGAACTAATCAAATGAAGGGCAGGGGGGAGACCTGCAAATGGCCAAGAAATGCTAACATTAATTGGATAAATTCTTCGCGGATCATTCACCCAGCATCAGAACTCAGCCCCAGGTACTTGCCTAATTTGATCCCATTTAAGGCTACAGGCTTAAAATAAATCTCCTAATTTGCTCTGCAGCCTTGGTTTCCCACTACAGCACGCATTTATTCTGGGTGACGGAGGAATTGCTACATAGGTACAAAGAGTCAGATATAACTGGACCAGTTACATACATGTTTTTATCCCTTGTTCTTCCTTAAGAAGGAAAAAAAGTGCTGATTCCCAATGGACATAACATGCTGTACAGCTCCTTGTGTGCTGATATATCATTCTCATCAGCCTGGCCCCAAGTTTTTGGAGATGTCACAAGCATGAAAATACCCGAAGCTGCAAGCTCAGTGTTAGAAGCCACTGTCGCAGTCTGATCATGTGCACTCGCTCTGTGCATTGGCCGGAGTGGGACGCAGAGATAAACGCCTCCATTGCTCCTAGGAAGTGACTGCCCATTTCTGCTGGGATTTCAGGGAGTCGTAGTGGGTTCCATGATTGTGGGCACCTGGGCAGGGCTTCCATTTCCCCCTCCCCCTTATATGTCCCTCTTTAATAATAATAACAACTTTCTGACCAATCCTCTTGTTCGGCTCATGTTTAGCCTTGGCCTCAGCACAGAGGTGACACTATTGTTTTGGGGGGAGAACATTGGAGGGGGGCTGAGAGGGGTGGTAGATCCCTTCTGCCACTTCAGTTACATCCGTGGTCAGAAACAGTCACTTCTCCCATTGGATCAACTTAAAGCCACTGTTGCTCCTCACACCCGATGTGCTCTCACTAAGGTGGGATGCTCTCACCCATCCTGCTCCCCTAATTTAAGGGCAGCAGGATGGGGCCCTACATGTGATTCTTTTTTATGTTGTCTTTTATTTTTGCCAATGGAGAAAAAAAATATACCTAGCCCAGCTTCTGGATTTAGAACCATTTCAGAGCCACCTTGCTTTTAAGCGGTCAGTCACAACGCTGCTGTTCTTTCACACCCCGTATTCATATTAAAGCACATGACATCACCCACTCCCACGTGTAACGTCCCCTCTGTCTTGAAAGGTGGCCTTCTGAAGTCAGTGTCTTCCTGTGTCCTGTCCAGGGAACTGGGTCCTTCCATGCTTTTCTCCAGCCCCTGCCTGGTCTTAATGTCCAGGAACTCACTTCTGGGAACATCTGGGCCTTTTCATGGGAAATTGCCCTGCTGCAGCTAGTGCAGCTCTAAGGGGTAGGTCACCTATACACTTCTGCAAACCCAAGGCCACTGAACTCAGGCTTGGCATATGAGAGCAGCCCCAGGGTCCCCTAGGAGCCTTTCCAGCAGTCAGGGATTGGCTGGAGATTCACGTCCCTTTTACCTAGCTGCCCTGCCCCAGCCCCTACGCCAGCCTTACCCACAGTGAGTAGCGTGCTTACTCCCATAGGCTACTTGCCAAGTAAGGTACCACTCGGGGTGTGTGTGAAGAAGGTGGATGCTGGCACCCTAGGACAATGCCCAGTCAGATACTGGTGATGGACCCAGAACAGGACCCCACCTCCACTTTCTCTCCCCACTCCTGCCTTTCAAAAAGCTTGGCCATGGATGGGAGCTCCTCAGCCCAGGCCCATGCCTGCTGTTTCAGGGACGGTACGCTATGTATAGTGCCATATCTCTCTGGGGCGAACTCACTCGTCTCGGCAGAGTTTAACAGCAGCAGATATTATTGCTGTTCTGCAACCTCATTCCCTAATCCTGTCTTACCTGCCTAAACCAAGAGTAACCGTTGTCCTGTTAAAGCCAAATAAACAAAGCCACGAATAAACGTGTTACAGGATAACTAAATGCCGCTAACGAGAGGCAGAATTAAACAGGCTGCAGAATGGAAGTGTGCTTTTCGGGACATCACACCACAGCAGGGCAACCATCTGGGATCAGAGTGGATCCAGCATCCAAACCATCAGTTAAAGCCAGCAGGGACTAAATTTGTGTAAGCTAAGCTGAGAAGGGTTGGAGGAAAAGGGAAAAGTGGAGAGGGGGGGAAGCGATTCCAAGTGTGTGAGGGGCCCCAGCTAACTAACTGAGTTCCAAAAATTGCCCAAGAAAGTCATCATCTCCTCAATGGCTGGGGGATATTTGTGAGCCCCTGTGGAGAAGTCCAGAAGGTGGGCTGTGTCGACATTGGGAGCTAGGGGGTGATTCCCAGCTGAGCAGCCATATTTGCGCGAGCTCACTAAGAACAGTAGTGTAGCCAGGTAGCGTGGGCAGCAGCAGCATAGGCGAGCCGCCCTGAGCACAAAAAGAGCTGAACCCCGTGGATACGTACTCAGGGCACTGAGCCTGTACTGCCACTTGCTGCTGCCTGCGCTATCCAGGCTCTGCTACTATTTTTAGTGTATGTGTCCGTGAGCTGGGAATCACACCCTCAGCCCCAGATGTAGCCAGGGTGAGACGCCCTTAGGGCTGGACACAGGGGACCAGCTAGAGCTGTGGGAATCACTGATTTTTAAGCTCACTGTCAGTTCTCAACAAATCAAAACAAAATTGTTTTGGATCAAATGAAATCCTTTGGTTGGTCAAAAATGAAACATTTTGTTTAGATTTTGAGCTTTTTTTTTTTTTTTTAACATTTTACCTATTTTTTAAAATAAAATGGAAGGCGATTCCTAAAAGAAAAGTCATTTCGAATCAAAACATTGAAATGTTTCAATTTTTTCTGATTTTTTTTCTTTCAACAGACACAGTGTGGTGAATCAGACATAAATTTGCAAAATGTTCCAGTCAATCCAAATCTGGATCCAGCCCCTCCCCCTGGAAAAAGCTTTGGTCAAAATATTTTGTCCAGCTCTCGAGTACAAGCTACAACCCCAACCCACACTTCTGAATTCCAGTTTCTGGGCGTCTCTCTCTTGAATCTAAGACCAGTAACTTCTAGTCTGCACCATAACAGCACCAAAGAGCTGCAGTCAGCACGGGGTCCGGATGGAATTTCAGCTTGGACTTTGAATGTTCTGGCTGCTGTGGGGGTTTAAAAAATACCCTGAAGTGTTTGGAAAACATCTGTTAATTCCTTCCTCCCGAGTTAGGATGCAGACCTCTAGAGGGATATATCTGCTTAAGGAGTATGAGATGCACAGCAACCATTTTTGCTCTGCACTACCATTAGACTATTCTACAGTACAGCATCACTGCAGCATACATGACATGCAGCAGTAACTGATGGGTATTATTGTTAGTCTCTACTGCCATAACCACTGCGTTAGCCTTATGGCATGCCGGGGGCTGCACCAAGAGCCTCTGTTCTGAAATGCCAGACCTGAAGGTTAAATACACCCTCCCCCTCCACTCTGGCCATGCTCCGCTCCCCTCCCCCACCGCTCCCTTTGTCTTCTGCACCCACTCCCAGCTTTGTACTCGCATTCATGCTGCTTTGGATGCCTGGAGCAGCCTTCTAGCTAATGTGAAGCGAGCTCCCTCCGTGAGGATGGGAAAGAAATTGCTCACTTGCTTTTAGCGCTGACAGGTCTGAAGGTAGGAGGGCTCTGGGGTGCTGCGAAGAGGCAGGAAAATGCAAATCGGGACATCCCAGGGGTCTTCCCACAGCAATTTTTGGAATAAGAAATGCCATTTCCTGCGGTTTAGATTTAGATTTTCGGTGGGGGAGGAAACAGCCTCCCTGGAAGCCCAGCTGCCGCTCATCTGGCATTCTGCACGTCAGCAGCAGCAAATTATGTTCTATTAAATCAAACTCGCTTCTGCCTAAAAATAGCTCCCCTATGAGTGTTACAAATAACATCTGATTACTCTAGCTGGAAGACAGGAGAGGAAAACAATTCCTCTTCCCTCCCTCTCCCCCCCCCCACCCCGCGATCTGCTTTGGGCATTTGACAGCACAGGGAGCAGTTTTCTGCAGCCAGTCCCCTTCCCTGTGGCCATGGGTCTTCCACGCACAGTGACAGAGAATCAACACTGAAAACCAGCAACATGGGCTTGTAAGGCTACGGACCACCGGCTGGGGATGGGGATGGTGTCTGTGGGCCAGGGGGAGTTTAGTACCTGGAGCTGAACTTGCTTCATGAAACTGGCAAGTTTTTAAGTCACCAGTGGTCCCCTCAAAGCATCCGTGTGCTCTGAGACCCTTGATCCACCCCTTCATTTCCCATCAGACACAGAAAGCGTGTGACAAGCCTCCAAAAGCACAGCTGCGACGTGGGCTTGTGTGGGGGGATAAAATGGAGCAGGTGATCATGTCTCCCAGGATAATGTAGGAACAACAGACTCCCAAACCAACCTCCCAGCTGGGTTGTCCTGCCCCCACACACATCTGTGGGTTTTGTATAATTCACTCCTTCCTGTTCCCTTGCTCCCCATCTCCTGCTGTCTCCTTATTTGCTCTCCCCATTCCAACCACTCTCAGAGCCCCTCACGCCCTGTGTTATCACCTACACCTGGACCCAGTGGGCGGAACATGCTCCCAGGCCCAGATTCCTCACCCACCCACAGGGTGGCAGTGCTCTACACAAGACGCGAGGCAGAGGAGAACTGGGCGCCGTGGGACAATACGCCCCTGTGCTGTGGCCACTGTGTGCCAGCTATGTGGGTGCAACGTGGGCACACGGGGGATCCTTGTGCACTCCCTGGTGAACCAGCCCCACCTCTACTCACTGTTCTTCTAGATCAGGGTTGGGGCACACTGGTGGGGGAGCTGCAGCTGCTCTTTGGACAAAGCGAGGGCTTTGGGCTGTAGGAACATTAGCAGTGCTCTTGACATTCCCATCATGTGAAATAGTCACCCCCTTCCCTCCTTATGGGACATGTGGAAAAGGATCACTCTTCATTTTATCCTTCATCTAACATGTCTTCATCTCCTTTTTCCTGCCCTACCCTCCTGTTCCCATGAGGGTCAGGTAGAGTGGGTAAGAAGTTTCATCGACCCAGCCTCTGGTCTCAAGAGTTGTCTCCTGCTTTAGTGCCGTGTTGGTGCTTTGCTGAGCCCCAAACCTTACTGACCTCAACACAGCCCTGAAACAGAAGCTTTGGTGCTTGAGACTGGAGATAGACAGCAAGCGTTTCCTCTTGCTAAGCCAGCTCTGCATTCCAACAGCACCAGCTCAACCCCAGTGTCACGTCTGACCGGGGCAGTGAGCAGGGTTCCCCGGGAGCGAGAGCTCTTCAGAGTGAACGTTTGTGCTCTCGGTCCCTTGCTAGCACGAGGAATTCAGCACCGCATGCTGAATTATTCAATCAAAGCCAGACTCAGCAGGGCCCCAAAGGTGGTTTCCCTCGGATCTAAGGGAGGGAGTAGTGGGTGCTTGGAGGAGACAGTGCTGTCTGCATCTGCTTTGATCCCTGTCTACTAGCACCATGGCGCAGCAGGACTCACAATGCCCCTGGCTGCACTGTGTCAGCTGCAGTGGGAGTTAATAGCTTTTTAGTCCTTCAATTTCTACAAGCACCAATAAGCTCCCATCCCATGGATGGAACACGTCCTGCCCAGGGCCGCCACATGCCAATGGATGTCTCGCCCCTGCCCAGTGTGTCTCTCAGCCCATGCTCAATGGCCCATGAGAAAAGAGGGGGTTTGTAGCATGTCTGAAAGGCTAACCCCAGGGCTGGGATGGGGAAGAGGGGACAGCCGAATTAGTGTCAGCCACTCCCTCCAGCTGCTAAAGGAGGAGCTCCATTTGAGCACCTCATGTGCAGGCAGAGGGGCAATCCCTCAGGGAACCAGCTCCCAAACCATTTAGGGCTTTCAAAACTAAAGTCAACAACCAAAATGCCATCCAGCAGCTGTTGAGCCATGAGGGCTGGTCACAGCATACGGGCAGTGCTGCCCTCCACTTGGACTGATTCTACACTAGCCCCCATGTTAGCAGAGCACATTCTTGGAACGCCAAAGGCACAGGTAAGACAGGAAGAGCTCTGGGCAAAAGAAATGGTCTCTTGATCTCCCCAGGGACAGAGGGAAAAAGTGCTTTCAGCCACAGCTGTGGCCTGAACACCCGGGAGCAGCGTCAAATCCAGTCAGACTCTACACTGGGTTGCAGCCATACTCCACCACCAGTCAGGGATGCCAATAGATCTCCAACCCTCTTCCCCAAGCCCACAGAAGCAGGGCCTCGTTCTCCAGCCCCAACAACACGTCTGCAAAGAGAGTGAGATGTCACCCAGGAGCGGAGGTTACATGTGACTGCAATCTCTTAACTGTATACCCCAATCTCTGGATGCAC
This sequence comes from Mauremys mutica, assembly GCF_020497125.1. Taxonomy (NCBI): domain Eukaryota; kingdom Metazoa; phylum Chordata; order Testudines; family Geoemydidae; genus Mauremys; species Mauremys mutica. Next base: position 54,235,667 of record NC_059080.1, on the reverse strand, counting down.
CTCTCCACACTGCTGTAATACACACTGCACCAAGCAGTGGAGAACCAGGCCAACTATCTCATCCTTGCCCAGACTACGTGTCAGCCAGCTAGCCCTCATCCAGTGTCCAGGAGTTGTTTGAGCCTGAAGCGTCACTCAACTTCAGATCCTGTTTCCCTATAGGAATTCTCAGGCTCAAAAGTGGCCGATGCCGCTGGTACAGGCCACTCCTAAGCTCCACCCCTCTAGCGCCTGTTCTCACACCACCTGGAGCTCCAGCGTGGAGAGCAATACAGCTTCCCCTCCAGAACCTCAGCCCCTCCCACTTGGAAGGTGGGGACGAGCAAGCTCTTTCATTTTTTTTTGGTGCTTCCACTTTAAGAAGTCAACAGCAGAAAAAGCTGAAAGCAACCCCTGCCAATCACAACCAAGAATTAAAGGAAAGGCTTCAAAATCCAAAATCTTTAACATGATACTGATCACGAGCTAAAATCCACATGGTTGTGTCTGAAACAAGTTTGTAGACAATGGAAATCAAGTTACAGGTGGAGCAGGGAGAGGTGAAGAGGACTTCCTAGTATATGTAATGATTAACACACGGGGAAAGGTGTTTTGCTGAACACTGATCTTCCAATTCTTAACTGAAACATTAAAGCAGATCCTCAGCCAATGGCATAATTTCCTGAAGAGTTTGTTTCACAACAAGCCAGTTCAATCTAATGTGCCTCTTGGACAAACTGCCTTGTCTTCACTGGCAGTTTAACTCAAGTTAAGAACACACCATTTCCCCTCGTGAAGACAAGGCCTCAGTCCCATACCCTCTGGGTCCCCAGGACTTGGCACTAACCAACAGACCTCGTAACCTTACAGGGATTGATACCAAAGTACGCAATTGAAAATACACGTTGGGAGGAGAATGTTCAACAAAGGCCCTGATGGGAGTTTGCGCCCCAAATATTGGCTATGTACAGCATGTTTGCCTCTTGATTAGTCCTATCAAGTGTGCACATCTTACTAACCCCCTTTTTTAGTCTTGTGACTAGAGTGGTTAATGGGCCACTTCACTTTTAATAGTCCCTTAGACATGTGTTAACTCCTTACACTAAACAATCTCTTCCAACTTGCATTTAGCTATGGCACTGAGTACCTTTCCCAGACCTGAAGAAGAGCTCTGTGTAGCTCAAAAGCTTGTGTCTTTCACCAACAGATGTTGGTCCAATAAAAGATATTCCCTCACCCACCTTGTCTCTCTTTCAAAATGGTCGTCATTCTCCTGTTACATCAGGAAGCAGGCAAGAACCTGGCTTCCTCATGCACCTGAGGTACGGTTGCCAACTCTCCAGGATTCTCCTGGAGTCTCAAGGAATTAAAGATTACTCTTTAATTAAAGATTGTGTCATGTGATGAAACCTCCTGGAATACATCTAACCAAAATTGGCAACCCTAACCTGAGGCCTAATTAAGCCTTAAGAGAGCCACATTGGGGAGATTCATTGAACACCTAATTTAAAAAAACAACCTAACGTCAATATGATGAGGTGGCTGGCAAAGCTTAGAATGTGCTGATGGTTTTTAAAAACCCATTGTAGAAATCCTAGATCGCCAAGGGTTTAATCGGAGACTAAACCTTGGAATGGTTTAAAAGTCTTTAATCATTTTCAGCATATGGGGGTCAGGCCCAAGCACTGTTCTTTGCTGTGGGGATTCCTGGATCAGATCACCTACTGGGAAGGGGGAAACGAGCTCCTTTAGCTGTTGGGTTTTGTGCTCTATTATCACAGGGAAAGAGAGAAAACTTCACTCCACACACAGACAAGGAAGTTGCTGCTTCCACTGACTAACATACCTGGTGTATGTCTGGTGTGGGTCAATCTCGCTGCTGACCCCCCTGCTGTTAACTTGTCCCATAGGGAACTCTAGTCTTACTTGCAATCTCTCATTCTTATGCAGAAGCAAACTGGGTCCCCTTCAGAAATGGCATTTTCCAGCCGGGAAGGCCCGTCTTTCATGAAATCAATCTGTTTTCATGTCCTACTCTGGAGAGGCCCCTCGGGCAAGGGGTGGAGTATAAACCTTGCCTGGGCTCTCCCCCCTTCGCTGCAACAAGCAATACCCAGTCAAGTCATGCTCAAAATATTCAGTGCAATTACATGAGAACCGATTCTGAAGCCTGTCACTAACCCGGCCATGAATTAAGGGAGAAAACGCACTTCCTTTGCAGTTTTTCCTTCTCTGTTGCTAGGATCCATTCATGATGCTTTTTACTACACACTTCTGCCTCTCTTTACTACAAGTTCGCACAGCCTCCTAAAAAGCTGTCAACCTCTGCATAGATCAAAGGGAGGATTCCCGAACACGGCTTTATCCAGCGGGGGCTGCCCACCCCGAGAAGAATCAAATTGCAGCACATACGGCAGGTGCTGGAGAGGGAGCGGAAGGCAGCAGACCTGATAAATTGGTTCAGCGTCTCTAAGGATATCTGCACTGCAAATGAAGGCACGATTGTAGCACAGCTGAGCTAGGCAGACCCATGCTAGCTCTCATCTAGCTGGCATTGGTAACACCACTAGAGTGAATGCGATGGCACAGAATTCAGCAAGGGCTACCAACCGGAACTCGACCCGGGGACCTGAGCAGGCTTGAGTGCCTGCACTACGTAGTGATCTGCATTTGGCTAAACTTCGCCCTCCCCCAAACCAGTGCTGCAAACGGCTGACCTGCTAGCCCACTGTACAAGACGTGCAGACATCTCAGTGCACTAGACAGATACCTCTTGCCTATCCTCCTGCATCCCACTCCATGGGGAGGATTACACACGGTCGTGTGACATTTCCACCCACCCCTTGCATGCCCTTGAGCTCAATCCGGGCCCCTGCATGTGGGATCCCTTCCTGTGCACACTTCCCTTCACACCAGACCTAGGCCTGGGCCCATTTTTACTCAGTTCATCCACTGAAAGAGAAACCCTCACATGGATGGGTCATGGGGCTGGCAGAGGCCCTCCCAGCCCAGCCCAGGTCTCGGTCCCAGACACACATGTGCAGCAGCTGCTGGCACAAGTTCTCTGCAGGTGGAAGCTGATCAGGACTGGGAGGAGGCATGGCTGGGGCAGTGCTGAGTCCCAAGGATGGCCAAGAGACGCCACTGCAACAGGCCATGGAGTCAGCACAAACAGAGCCCGGCCCCCCTGAATCGGGGAGGAACAAGCTGCTTCCCGTTCCTCCTCGTCCTGGCACCAGCACCAGTGCAGAGATGAGCCTGGCCCTGAGTGAGCATGTGGAAAAGCTGCCCAGGCGGCCTCTGGCTGCTGCAGAGAGGCTCCGATGGCACAGAGTAACCAGGGGCTAGCTCAGTTTAAGCCTCAGTGAATAACAATCACACATAGCGCTGCAGCCCTCTGCATTTACACCCTTAGATGCTGCGCTAACGAACAGTGTTGTTTGCAAACTGAAGGCCAGCTCCTCCGCTGGTGACAATCAAAGTAGCTCTGTGGTCAATGGGCCAAATGACCTGAAAAGTTAGTACACTCTGATGGGAATAAGGGGGAGACCCTCTAGCCCAGGGGCAGGGGTTGATGGACTGTGTTTCTGAAGAACACCTGAATCAGAAGACTCCATGTGACCCACAGTTCCCAGTCCTGCAGCACAATTGCTGAGCAGTGAGGTTACTCCTGTCTGACAGGTGCATCACGCCAGCTTGAGATGCCAACGTATGCTCCACCCTCCAATTACAAACACAAAGAGCGGGCATCCCCGTCTCCAGCTTAGTGCCAGATACTGTGATGGACCAACGTACGGGCAGCTCTCTTCGCCTGGCTCCCACCTGACATAGCAGACAATAAACAGACCTGCACAGCGTGCCCGCTGAATGGTGCGGTTTCCAAAGACGCCATAAAATGAGACTAGGGAGCTGAGAATTCCAGGTAGGATGGTGACACAATAAATTAATAAACAAGTATTTAAATCTGATGCACAAGCGGGGCAAAGACCCCACTGCAGGGTGCGTGTGATGAGGCGGAACCTCAGTCTCAGCGCGTAAGTGGTTACAAGCAAAGCCCAAGTGCCTTGCTCATCACATGGGTGATCTGGGGGTGGACTATCAAAGCAAAGGGAATCTGGCACCATAGGGGCTCCCTAGATGGAATGGCTTGTCCTCCACCCCCCTCCCAGCTCACTGAAAGCTGGATAGGCCTCTGGCGGTGGTTCCCAAGTGTTCTGAGTTGTGTTGCACTAAGACACAAGACTCAAACTGAACCAGAGTGGGGGCTGCACTTACCAGCCCTGACTGGTGCATCGGCCCGTCGGCTTACAAGGAATTTGCAGGGCTGGCAGTTCAGAAAAAGGCATTTTTACTTAAACAGAGCACAACTGATATCAGACTTGGTGACACACAACAAACACAGACCTGCCCAATGCCATTGAAGTCACCTGTAAAAATACCTGTATGTCCTCTCCCCCCACACACACACACCCCGCAGCGGCACTGCTTTCCACTGCTAGGGCCAATCCTGTTCTGACTATAGGTCTAAGGTTCCCAGGTGCACACCTACCTACCCCCTTTGGGCTAATGAACCCAAGGACTGAGACTTCCACCAGCAGGGCCAGAGGAGGGTCAGTGTGGCTAACAGGCCAGCACTGTCAGAAAGCTCAGTGCACACAGCACCTTAGTGCCTAGTGACCTTCCTGCTTTTCTCTTTTTACAGAATAGTTTTGTCGGCCTGACATAGGAACAGACTGGATTAGTCCATGTAGACCAGTCTCTGCTCTCTGGTACTGGATCCTTCACAGGACCCTGCTGTAGTCAATTAGGGCATAACCCCATGAAAATTTTCCTCCTAATCCTCATTAATTTGCGGTTGGCTTAGGCTCCGAATCACGAAAACTTACAACACTTCCAAAACTTGAAAAAAAAAATCTATGTGGATAACAAGAACTTCCAGAGTCATCCATAGTAAATGTCTAATCTTTTTTTAAAATCCTGCCACGCTCTTGGTCTCAAATGGTATCTTGTGGCAACGAGGACCACGGGGTAACTGTGCCTTGTGTGAAAAGGTGCTCCTCTATTAGTTTTAAATTTACCATCTTTCGATTTCATTATGAGACAAGGTAAGGACAAATTCCTAATCGGCCTACTCTAACCCATTCATTCTTTTATATACTGTCATGTCCCATCTCATGCTTCTCCTCTAACATAAACAGCCCCAGGATTTTTCACTTAAGTAGAAGCAAGCCAAAGGGATTGCCTGACATCGCTGCCCAGTCGGTGGCTGTGTCTTCACTAGAGAAAAAGGTGCGTACTTAGTCTGAGTACTTAGGTAATTTGGCTTAACAAAGCATGGTAAAGTGCAAGGGTAGACAAGGCAGCTTGTAGTTTCCACATGGGTTAGCAGGTCCCTTTAAAGATTATGTGTGAGCCTCATCTCTAACTTGACCCGCTAACTCATATGAAAACTGCAAGCTGCCTTGTCTTCGCTAGCATTTTAACTCAAGTTAAGAACACACCTTTTCCCCTTGTGAAGACAAAGCCTCAGTCCCATACCCTCTGGGTCCCCAGGACTTGGCACTAACCAACAGACCTCGTAACCTTACAGGGTTTGATACCAAAGTACGCAGATGAAAGTACACGTTGGGAGGAAAATGTTCAGCAAAGGCCCTGATGGGAGTTTGCACCCCAAATATTGACTATCTATGGCATGTTTGCATCTCAATTAGTCCTATCAAGTGTGCACATCTTACAAGTCAAAATAGGCTTATTCTACCTGCTAGCCCTACATCTTCAGCCTGGGTGCTGAGAGTCAAGCTGGTTTCTTTCCATCTTGCATATCACTGCCAGTAATAAAGGTTCTGCAGGCTAAACAGAGCCTTCAGTAACACTGAGCTACCCCCACTGTCTTCAGATTTTGCTTTCCTTGATAGCTCATAACCCTATTGACTGCAATGGGTGGGACAGACTAGGGCTTAAGAGACCATTCTGATGCACGAGACGGACAGTAACACTCAGCTCTCTCCTTCGGAGCTGTGCTGGCTCTGCAGTGCAAACAGGAGCACAAGGGAAGGAAAACTTTTGTCCTAAAATGAGCAAAGGCAATTAAGAACCATTGGAGGGAGACTGGTTTGGTTTAAAAAAGAAGGTCCTATTTTTACACAGTCCTTTTTAAAGAGGAGAACAACACTTTAAGGAAAACCTGAATTCCTACCTTCCACAGAAAAGCCTAAAATTTAGCTTAGATAAAAAGAGGTCCATAATCTGTGGGAAGCAGGACTTATTGGGGGCGTTTCTCCTTCTCCCTCACCACCCCTACACGATGGCCCATGCTCAGGCCAGCCAACAGCACCCATTTCATTCCAGGTGAGCTTTTGAGGCAGGACCAGAAGGGCATATTGAGATGGACACAGTTAGAATTCAATAGAATCCCCCCTCCCATGCTCCCCAGCTCAGCCAGCTGCAGTTGTGGGGGCTCCAGTATTCTCAATTATCACCGAGTTCTACTGCAGACCAGCCCCGCACAATGAGCCAGCAGCTCAGCTCCCTTATCACAAACTGAATCATAAACAATCATTAAGTAAAACCAGGCAGCAGCGTTTGTCTTTTAACTGAGCAAGCAGCTCCAAGGAACCCTCCCCAGGGTGAGTGCAGCTAGACACACAATGCATGGACACTGTCATTCCCAGTTCAGCCTTACCTCTCGCACCATGCAGGCTGCCCCAGGCTTCTTCTAGTTTACTCCCTTGGTTGGGAGGACAGAAAAACAAATCTTTGGAAAACCCATTCTGTCCTCTGTGTGCTTGGCCCTTGTAATCCAGAAGGGTTAGACGTGGCTGGCAGGAAAAGGGTTGCTTGGGGCAGGAGATTGGTGGAGTGGTGTCTATTTTCTTCCCCAATTCTCCTATGTTGTTCTGGGATGGAGCTTGTTGTCTTCAGTGGCAGCTGCTGTCTCTGCTGGTCTAAGCACTAGCCCGCTCAGTCTGTTAGCTCCAGCTACCCCTGTTAAGGTGGATCTCAATCCATCAGCTGCAGAATTGTTATTTTTCTGCCGGTCCAGCTCAGCCTCCCTGCCTCGGACAACACACTTGTTCTGTCTGCTCAGTGTGAATGGAGCAGAGACACAAGAAGAAAGAGGAGGAGCCGGGGAAAACAGCCATGCATTTGTTTAACCCTTCTCTCACTCTTTCTGTCCTGACTGTTTGGGTTCTTCAGACTGAGAGATAAGCGTAGCCAGCCAGAGAGTGATCCATCACCTAGCAATGTCCTTGCAATTCTTGTTCTGCCCAAAACCCTAGTGCTCCCTTAAATTGACAGGCCACATTAAAAAAAAAGCCTCACCATTTCCAGTTAATTTGCTTTCATCTTTTTGGTTAGAATTTCCCAATCCCCAACCAGCTTCAAATGAATCTTTAGGCCATAAATACCTGACTGGGGGGCTTAGCCCAGCCTGAAGAGGTTTGGACACACGTGCATTTCAAATCGGTGTTGATTCAAGCTGTCTTGGTTAGGGTGTATTTTTCAGCTTGTTTTGGTCTGCCCTTTGTTTCATTGTTTGTTGGGATTTCTAAAATGCTGTCACAGCACGGGCGAGATGTCTCTAACCCCACAGATCTCTGTGGAGAGCACTGGTAAAAACCGCTTCTCACCACACTGTTATGGGCACTGTCCTGCAGTGTTATGACAATCCCTGAAATGGAAAACTTTCCACTTTGTTTCAATCCACGGGTCAGTTTCCTTTTATTTTTTTTTTCAAAGCGTCACCGCATTTTCATCCATGGCAAAGGTTGCACTTTCCTAAGGAATGGAACAAACCTCAAAAAACAAAAAAATGCCAAAATAGATAAAAAGCCTCCCCCCCCTTTCCATGACGTTCATGCCTGAATGCTCAGGGGTGACGCTATTTCAGGCATGTCGTATTATTTATATTTCACTATATTTATATTCATTAAAGAAGTCATGCATGGACAGAGCTCTCTGACTTCAAAAGGCAGGAAAAGGGCAGTCACAGCTTAAACTGAACTTTCTGGAGAGAAATATAGACTGGGAGGAAGGGAATATATATATATATATATATATATATATATATATATATATATATATATATATAGTCGGTATGCCTATTCCATTATAACATTCCAATCTGAAGTGTCTGCCCCCTCTGCCCAGCCCCCAACCACAATCCTAACCCTTCCTATGGGAGGACTCTAGAGAGGACAGCAGCAAGCTCACAGATGTGATACAGGAACCAGAGTGGCAAAGATCATAGCCAATTACTGCACAGAGAGACTACATGACGAGGCCCATAGGAGCATGCGTGCTGTATGCATGGGCAGCAAAATCAGCCCTTTAAAGGAAATTCTTCCTGGGGAAAGAAACGTGGACCTCAGCTTCTTCCTTTCCAACAAACTGGCCGGCTGTTGCTCTTAGCGAACTTGACAGAGGCAGGCTTTCCAGCTTTGGAGAGCAATGGAAGCTGGTGGCTTTGGATTGATGGACTCTATCCATAACCTCCCGAGGTGATTTGTTGGAGTTCCTAGATCCCCCAAGTAGTTTTCTACCTCATGTCAAACCCAGGTTTCCCCAAACTTTAGAGTCCTTGGAAAGATTCTAGTATTAGCAATTGCAGTCTGTATTCCAGAAAGAACAGGCAGGAACCATCAGCTGCTGTCCTTGAAATGCTGAAGCAAATATGTCACTCCGGAGTCTGCCCAGGCAATTACACTCACATTTATCCAAGGGACCAGTAAGCATCTGAGATCTCTCCAGATGTTTACACCTAGGTGCCAGTAGAACTACATCTTCAGGAACCCGAGCCTCTCTCCCAGGAGCTTCCATCTCCAAGGCTTTGAACTCATGTTTAGAAGGGTATAATCTCAGACCATGCTTACCAAGTTCATGGTGGTAGTAGCAGCCTATTAGATGAGAGCTCATTAACCATTTCTTGTCTAGAGGAATGGCTTAATTAGAGCAGCTCTCTCAAAGAGGTCTAGATGGTTGTACAGTAGACAAAGTCCCATGTTTGGACCTTCGGATTAGTTGTGAATGTATCCAAGTGTCTCTTTTCCCTCAGAACACTTTGAAGTCCATTTTGAGAGCCAAGGGTGGAGTTTTTCTTTCCCCAGAAAGAGAGTAAAGAGCAACACGATACTTCTGTGTTCCCTTGAGTCAGCTTTTGAACCAGACTCCTCTGGCTTTTTCTAATTCTCTTCAGAGCCAACAATTCAGAAGCACTAAAAAATTCCTCATCACCAGTCGTGAAAATTTCCCTCACCTAGGAGTTAGAGGCATGGGCTGAAGTATGTGTGTGTGTGTGTGTGTGCACGCATGTTGTGAGTTAGTCTGGCTTAGTTTACTTTAGTACTGGTACTCTCCCAAGTTCTTACAAACCAATCCTCACCAAATGGAGTCAACCAAAAACAAGCTGCTGGCAGCAGATAGCACACATTTGCATAGTCATTATCCCTTTTCATCTGGCTGGCCTTGATCAGCAGTGAAATAATGCTGGTCTTAAGAGTTACACACAATTGAGATGAACAGGGTCCCACCTCTCAGAGCTATTGCTTCAGGGTGGCTTCAGACTCATATAGACTTCACTGCATCAGGTCACTCTTGGTTTATACCTTGTAGGTTATTTTTACAACCATCAAGCTAGAGACTTGAATGGAAGATTCTAGAGCACAAGATGACAGCCAGGGCCTCATTATTTAGGCTCCTACCTTCAGCTGAAAGCAATGCAAGTGAGGAGCCTAACTACCTTTGGTCTGGTCTACACTACGGGGGGGGAGGGGTTTGAACTAAGGTACGCGACTTCAGCTACGCGAATAGCGTAGCTGAAGTCGAACTACCTTAGTTCGACTGACTTACCTGTCCAGACGCGGCAGGGTCAAACTCCGCGGCTCCAAGGTCGACCCCGCCACCGCCGTTCGCGGTGGTGGAGTTCCGGAGTCGACCGGAGCGCGTGGGGAGTTCGAACTATCGCGTCTTGATTAGATGCGATAGTTCGAACTCCGAGAAGTCGAACTCACCGCGTCGACCCGCGCGGTAAGTATGGACCTACCCTTTGATGATGTGGGCCGACATCCTCTAAATCACTGTTTCTCAAACTGGGGCCGCTGTTTGTGTAGGGAAAGCCCCTGGCAGGCCTGGCCGGTTTGTTTACCTGCCCCGTCTGCAGGTCCGGCCGATCATGGCTCCCACTGGGCGCAGTTCGTTGCTCCAGGCCAATGCGGGCTGCGGGAAGCGGCGGCCAGTACGTCCCACTGCTCTAAAAGAAATGTCCGCTCATGGAGCCACTGTGAACCTGGCAGTTCAAACACTGTTTTAAGAAGACAAGCAACTGTCTTCACAGCTCAATCCACCGTGCTAACCAGTCCCAGTCTGCTGGGGTGGGAAAAATACTTCAGAGCATAGGGTGCTTCAGGGAATGTGGTCTTTTTAGATATGTCCTACCAGTGTGTCTGAACTCAGGGCTGTAAGGCACTGTTGGCCTTAAAGGATGCCTGGTTGCAAATAAATAATACTAATACTAATAACACCCAGTGCTTATATAGCACTTTTCATCAGTAGATCTCCAAGCACTTTACAACCTTCAATGTATTTATCCTGACAACACGCCTGTGAGAGACGGACGAACTCCTATCTCCATAGCGCAATGGGGAACTGATAGCAAAGCCCATCCTACTCCAGTCTAGAGCCGGCTGAGCTAGTTACAAACAACCAAACCTTGCCCCTTTTTCTGTCGAAACGATCTGGGAACGGGCCCCATGTGGCCACGTTTTACAGGGGACTCAACTCAGATGTATTGTATGATGACTTCAATCAAATATTTCAGCTGATGGGCGCTTGTTTTTTATTTAAAAAAAAAGAATCCATTGAAAATTTTATAAGCTAGAAATGTTCATAGCCTGCAATCTGGGGTGATGGAGAGAGAAAACCTGCATCTGAACTGACTGGTTTGCTATAGCTGCACCTTTAAATGGAAAGACACTCCCCTCCCCAGCTGGTGAGCCAGTTTGTGTCCAGGTGCAGCCTGGTCACACCATGTGCTCTCTCTCATGGATACTTTACTTCTGTTCTCACTGTTCTTCTTCTGTTAACGCTAGGCAAGGCTCACTCCGACTGAACACACACGGTTACTTTTTATGTATGGAAAAACGATAAGAGCAAACATCTTTTTTAAAAACCTTTGTTTCTTTCAGCTCCTAGGTGCCAAAGATGGTCCCATATCAGCGAGAGTTTGTCATCTATTCACTACAACTATTACTCTAAGTATTTGTTCTTCGTAATTGCTTATTCGCACCATGTGTCACATGGCATTGTCTTCCAGATGCACACAGAGCTCTCCAGATGCCACTGATCACTTCTGGCATTGTTCAGCATGTGCATAAGCATTCACAACCCTGGCTCTTCCCACAAACACACCTGCAAATAAACATATTTGCCGAAAGCAAACCCCAGGAGTCAGGAACACCAAAGACAAATATTTGAACAAGACACAGGTGATGGAGCTTCCCTTGACATACTATTTCACAATCCAAGAGGACCTCCCTTTCGGGAAGCATCTGGGCACTCATTAACATGATGAAATTAAGGAAAGGAAAAGCTAAAATGCCGGATTAATCTTTTGTGGGCCCTGGTGCCCAGACCGTGGCCCCACCCCCGCTCCGCCAGCGCTGCACCCCAAGGCCCCGCCCTCACTCAGCCCCTTGCCCCCAAGGCCGTGCCTGCACCCTGCCCTGAGGCCCCACCCACTGCTTGCATAGGGAGGGGCGAAGAGGAGCACTCACTAGTAAAAACAAAAGTCAGTGCCTGTGGCTTCCATTGTAAATCTCCTCTGCTCAAAAACTGGCCTCATTTTGCTCATTATCAAGCACATGTTCACTCTCTTGGACTCAGAAGGTCACGTTCAGTTAAAAACGGGGCCTGTCCTTGAATGAACAGTGTGGATTTGTCACTTGTTTGTGGAACCGGTGCAATTGTTTCCCCTCCAGTCACATTAGCTTTCACTTTCACCAGCTGAATCTCCTCCTGGGACAGCCAGAGAGTCAAACATTCCTCGAGTTTCAGATCGAGTCTAACCTCCTGCACATGACAGGTCACTGCATTTCATCCAGTAACCCCTGTACTGAGCCCAGTGACTATTCTGCCTGTTGGCACTACAGATCCCTGTGCATGGGCAGCGGGTAATGGATGCTGGGGGAGGATAAGCCTCCCCAAACCTCCACTAATGCTCCCCACTGTAGCCCCAGGGCCAGGCTGAGATGGGGCTCAGAGCTCCTCTGGGTGACGAGGGCTCAGGGCTCTGCTCCAGCCAGCTGGCTGGGACTCGGGGCCCCTCTGGACTGCTCCGGGCACTGGTGAGCTGGCCTGGGTTCAGGGCTGAACCGGAAGGCCAGCCAGCGAGTGGGAGGGTGCAGGGGGTAGAGCGGGGTTGGGGCCTTGGGCAGAGGAGGCAGGGGTTAGCCTCCCTTCACGGAGGGTGCACACATTGTCCATGGTGCTGTTTGAGTTACCCCTACCTAGGTAAGCAAGAGATCTCTTTGTTCTTCTGCCAGAAAGTGGGGGGGGGGAGGATTTTACCTCCCTTGGCCCCTGGCTCCCTGCCTCCCCCTTTATTAACAAAGGGTTTTTTTGGAGTGGGAGGAAAATGCCAGGGCCCGTGTCTCCACGCTGTCACCCTTCAGCCCCAGCCCTCTGGCAGCCCAGTTCCCGCAGGAGTCACAGAGCATGTGCCCTGACTGCCACTGCCCCAGCACCCTCCCTAGGGGGAAGCCTGCCCAGAGCAGAGGGGGACCCCTTACACGGTCTCCCTCGAGCAACTTGCTGGGAGCTCTGTGAAGGCTGAAGCGCTTGAGTGTTTAAATCCCCAAGGCCATGCCAGCCTTGAGGACAGAGAAACCCCACTTGTTCTGGGCTCTTATTCCTTAACTGTGCTTGGCACGTCAGTCCCAAGGCGACAGCTGCCTTGCCCATCCTATAGAGGCAGGCTCTCCTTGCAGTAATTTTGCTGGGCTGGGTGGAGGAGCGTGACTGGCTCCCAGCCTCTGCCTTCTCCCACCTTGGGGCTCGGATGCCTGCACAGGAGCGTCCAGAGCAGCGAGAAGATGTATGCAGCCTCTCCTCACCTCCCCCAGCCACATCCACAGGCTTCCCTTCCCCTCCCACCACAGAAGCCAAGGGGAACATGACACTTGCTGACAGATTCAACCCAAAACCCCACTTATAAACCTCCCCAGACTTCGCTGGTCCTTCACTGACCTTTGCCACTTAGGCCCAGCTCCACCCTCCTAACTCCCTTGGTGGGTATGTCTACCCTGCATCTGGGTTGAGCCTCCCAACCTGGGCAGACAGACTCGCCCTAACATGCTAAACATGGCAATGTGGATGCTGCAGTCAGATGCTCAAACCTACCCAGCCTCCTAGCCCTGAGAGCCCGAGCTCCAGCCCAAGCCGCAACGGCCACACTGCTCTTTTTAGAGCACTAGTGTGAGCCAAGCTAGCATAAATCTGCCCACCTACTGGGATTTGAAAGTGCTCCCCATTCACTATCAGTTTACCAGTTAATTTCTCTCCCCGATGTGCTGTTTTTTCTCTCTCCCAGATCAGGAATGAAGCACTGAATAGAACTGACCCCCACTGCACCCCAGTGGACATCTTTTCACTCATCCCAAGTCTACGCATTTCTTCCTTTAGGACTTTAAGCCAATCTCAATCCACAAGACACTGCTCACAGCCCAGCCACTCTGACGCCACATCTTATGAAAGTCTCCCTCTCAAAATTAATTCATGTCCTAAAATCTAAATGTATGCTGGCTATTGCGGCCCCTTCAGCCACTGGCTTTGCAAGCCTGTCCAAAAAAGCAATCAAATTTGTCTGGAAAAAGTTATTCTTTGCAAGCCTGAGCTACTGATTAGTCATGGGTCTGGTGCCCAGTAGGTGGTGAGTAAGTCTTTTTCGCTCTAATTTTTAGGAAGATTGGTAAAGATCACAAACCACTAATGCTACAGACATAATTATCTGAGCAGGGAACCCACTGCAGGGGTAACGGCTGCAGCTACTCCTACGGCACCGGTAGGTTAATAGCTCGATGACTAAAAAGGTGCTGAACGTGAACAGAATAGCCAACCACTGACTGATTGGCACTTAGCAGCCAGCACTCAAGCCCTTTTGCCCAACGTCACCTGAATGCAGAGGCGTTACCCCAGGTGGGCTCTCACGCTCTCGTTTTATCTTGGTGAAACTAGTGATTTGGGGGTGGAGGTTACATTGGTGTGAGTGAAATCAGAATCTCCTCCCTTGCGGTTCAGAGGGAAGAGAGAGTCCTTTGTGCCAAAGAACAGCTGGGTGACAGGGGACCACCGCCCACCCTCTGCACAGCCTCTGCAGATATCAGCTTCAAGCGCAGAATAGTGGAGTGACACACACCACCTGACTGGAAGGGTAGTGATCTGGATCGACAGCCCACACAAAGGTTCTTGCCAAAGGCGCGCGCGTGTGTGTGTGTGTGTGTGTGTGTGTGTGTGTGTGAGAGAGAGAGAGAGAGAGAGAGACAGTTAACACACCCACACATTTCATTTGGTGGGGAACTTTAACTCAGAACTGCTTGGTTGGACTTCTGAAAGTCACGCTACATCTGTGCGAGCATTTATGCCGCTTTCATCCTGGTTCAAAGCATTAGCAGGAGCAACACCACGTGCATGCCGGGAATAAAATAAAATCAGGAATCTGAAGTCTGAATCTTCTCTGAACAAGGAAATAACTGCTGGCATCCTGGAGCCCAAGGGAGTTAGGTGCACAATGTCCTGTGAATTCACTAGGACTTGGCTGCTTAACTGCTCTAAAAAATTGCAAAAATCCCTCCTGACTGCTCAGAAGCTGGGGCAACCTGTAGCACCTGCTATCGTTGAGGTTGCAAAGCAGGGCCCAGCACAACCCCACCGCACTGAATCGTTCCTACAGGGTCTCTCCTGGAAAGAACATTTGTTTTTTTAAATCTGAGCAAAATCCACTCAGGAGTCTGAGCTCAGCAAGGCTGGGAAAGAAAAGCAGCACATCCTCCCATTTCTAGGAGAGTTCTGGCTGCAGGGTTAGCATGGACCTGGACTGTTCCCTGAGGCCTGCTTCCTTGGTTTGGCTTGCAGGCATAAGCTGGCGGTGGTTTAACGTACACGATTGTTTGGAAACTGCACAGGGCATGTACCTCTATGCTCAGTTAGGGAATTTAAGTATTACTAATTGGCTTAATCCCCCCAGGTGGGCACAGGGAGCACAGTTTGCCCGCACTCCTGCTCTGGTGCTAGGAGGACAGTTGCGTCAAAAGTGACCTCAGCCCTCAAGGAAGGGCAGGAGTTGACTGGCTTGCCAGGGCTCCATAGATGCCCCAGTGCTTGAGGAGAGACAGTGATTCAGTGCATCTCCTAGGAGCAGCCCCTGTATTGTCAGTGCCTTGGCTAGCCCAGCCCACTTGATGAGCTGTGGTGAGCAGCTCCAGGACCTTGGGCAGAGCAGGAATTGTGGGAGGTTTGCCCCACTGGCCTCCATCCATCCAGACTTTCGGCTGCCAGGGGTTCTAAACACAGGTCCTGCTGGCTGAGTGAATCAGAATTGATAGCTTTAAAACTGCTGAGGTGCTTCAAACTTGGCTTGTTTATGTAGATCTCACTGAGACCAAACAAGTCAACTAAGCTTGAATGCAATTATTTCAGTAGCTTTGGAATTCTAAATTTTCATCTTAATCCTCATGCACTTATATGCATGGTGCCCAGTGTACCTATGTGTTTAGAAAAGGGTACTCACCCAGAAGCACAACTTCAGTAGAAAAACTTTGTCACATCCAAGCATTACACCTCTGTCCTCCCCCGCCCTTGAGATTTTCTCTATTCCTTGCAATTCTTTTCCCTCACTCTTTTCCCCTCCCCTTGGAATTTCCCCCTGCTTCTGTCCAGTGGGCTGAGCAGGGGTCGCAGTGACTTGGGGAGAGGGCCGACCGATGTGGAGCCTCTCCTTGGAGCATGGGCTGAAGGGCTCTGAGACAATGGTGGTGGCAGCAGTGGGTGAAGGAAGAGGAAGGGTTCTGTTTCCTGTGCTTAGTCAGTTATGAGCTCCCTTCTCATCACCTCTTGCATGGCTCCCCCCAGCCCATTTTTCACCAGAGGGGTCATCAGTAAAAAGTCAGCATTTGCCAGACGTTACCAAACCTTGGTACATCATATCCCACTGTTTTTACCTACACATGAAATTGGCAATAACTGCATCACTGCTGGAGGTAACTGTGAACCTTTTCATGGCAACCACTACCTGTAGAACGCCAACATACTCAACAGGATCCGTGGCTTCTCTGCACCCCAAAAATCAGACAATACGTTTAGGGGAGTGATAAATGAAGGGGGTGGGTAGCTCTCATTTATGGACACCCAGCCAGCCAGTTAGCTATAAAGTCCCTTTTGGTGGCTGTTCTCTGCTTGTTTTACCTGTAAAGGGTTAAAAAAGTCTCCCTGCATAGGTAAAAGAAAGGGAGTGGGCACCTGACCAAAAGAGCCAATGGGACGGCTAGAATTTTTAAAAATTAAAACAAAACTCCCCTTTGTGGGTCTGTTGTTCTCCACGGAGGGGGGGGAACAGGGCAGCAGTTATGCCGTGAGAAGCTAAAGGCCAGGTATGAAAATCATCAGAATCATACCTAGAAATTGCTTATATGAAAACCCAGATATGTAAGTAGATCAGAAAATGTGTAGAAAGACACAATTAGGTTTATTTTGTTTATTTCTTATGGCTTGTGGATTCCACTGTGCTAACCCCAGATGCTTTTGTTGCTTGTAACCTTTAAGCTGAACCCCCCGAAAATGATTTTGGGTGCTTAATTATTGGAATTGCTCTTTTAAAAATCTAGCAGTAGCCTGAGTTTTCAGATGTATTTTCTTTCTTTTTGTTTTTAATAAAATGTACCTTTTTTAAGATCAGGATTTGTATTTTTGTGTCCTAAGAGGTTTTGTGCACGTTTTTTAGTTAGCTGGTGGCAACAGCTGATTTCTTTGTTTTTCTTTCTCAGCTCTTCCTCGGAGTGGAGGTGAAAGGGCTTGTGGGTATCCCACAGGAAGAAATTCCCAAGTGCGCCTTCCTGGGTTCCAAAGGTTTTGTATTTGGGTGGTGGCAGCATCTACCCATCCAGGGTCAAAGAGAAGCTGTGACCTTGGGAGTTTAATACCAGCCTGGGGTGGCCAGTATGAATTTTTAGAATCCTCCTGGGCCCCCACCTTCCGCACTCGAAGTGCCAGAGTGGGGAATCAGCCTTGACACAGGGCCTCAATACCGAGTTACAAGCTTGATCTCAGGCCCCCCAATTTTGAACCTTGTGACTACAATTCCCACCCCAATCTCTCCAGGCAGGACAGTTAAGTGGATCCCAAGTGGTCCAGTTTGAATCCAAGTGTTTTCTCTGCAGTTTTGCAAATTCAGTCTGGACCAACTCGCTTTGTCTCCCTCTTCAAGGAGTACAATCCCCTTCATTCGTGTGTACGTATGGATAATTGTTCTCTTTTGCCACAGAGGGCAGGACAAAAGGCAATGGGGTCAAACTACAGCACAGCAGCTTTAGATTAAATCTCAGGAAAAACTTCCTAACTGTAAGAACAGTAGGGCAATGGCACAGACACCTAGGGAGGCTGTGGAAGCTCCTTCACTGAAGGTTTTCAAAAGGAGGCTGGAGCCATCTGTCTCGGATGTGTCACACCCAACAAATCCTGCGTTTTGGCAGGGGGTTAGACTAGATGACCATTGCAGTCCCTTCTAACCCTATGCTTCTATGATAATAACTACACTTACACACTCTGAAGATTTCTGCTAGGGTCTGGCTGGCTTGGCATGATTTGGTTCACAGAATTGTTTATTATTCATTAGGAGTGGGAGCATCTCACAATGCAGCCGTTACTTAGCCTGGGATCTCTGTTCCTGACTGGTGGTGATTATGACAGAGACAAGACAGGCGTGGAGTCCACAGTTTCTCATTGTGTTCAGTCTGCTCCTGCACTAAACACATTGTACAAGACTGACCCAAGGAAGCCATTTGCAAGTAGAAACTGTCGTGCTTCTGTAACATCTCTAGCATTCAAGTGCTACTGTAATAACAGATTACTCTAAAATCAGCATTAGTGCTCCTTCTGTCCTCAACTCCAATAGCCCACTCTGCACCTGCATCAACCCATTCTCCACCACAACCTCCCACACAATCTGCCTTTTTACCCAGCTGTCAGCATCCTGCTAGACCCAGTCAGCTCAGACCATTCAGAGAGCAAATATCTAACTCTCCAAGATGACCCAAATAGATAAAAAAAACAAAGTCTGAGTTTAATCATCACTAAAATTAGAAAAACTAAACATCCAGAGCAACAAAAACAGAAACAGTGCAACAGCTGATTAATGCTCCCCTTGAAGAAAAATAGAAACAATGATGGGCTCAAGTGACGTCAGCATTCAGTGTAAGACTCAAAGAGACAATCCACTTGAAGTATGGTCAATTTCAAAAACTAAATTCAAAATAACTTCAGATCTGCACTGGAATCCCTCTGGCAACTTCTGTGGTTTTAAAATCACATTTTCCTCTTTTTTATTTCTTTTTTAAACTCTGCTCTCTCATTGTGTGAAACACACACACACAACTGGGGGAACTTACTAAGGGCCTTCACAGCCCACTGAAGGCAGTGGGAAGATGGGTTGGATTTGGATCAGAGCAAAACAGACTGTGTCCAGGGCTGTCAAATCCACAAATAAACTGAAGAATTGGAGGAAAATATATATTTTCCCTCTTATCTGTTATGCTGACCACAGGCACTCACTGTAACAAACTGACACAATTCAGATAGATATTTATGTTGAGGCTGCCTTTTGTCTAATGTTGATTTTCAATAAGTCTTGCAGCACTGGGGAAGTTCCAGAAGATGGGAAGAAAGCTAATGTTGTGCCAATTTTAAAAAAAGGTAAACGGGATGACCTGGGTAATTATAGGCTCGTCAGCTTGACTTCGATCCCGGGCAAGATAATAGAGCGCTTGATACGGAGGGTAATGTAATTAATGCAAACAAACATAGGTTTATGGAAAATGGATCCTGTCAAACTAATTTGATATCTTTTTTGATGAGATTACAAGTTTGGCTGATAAAGACAATAAGGTTAATGTAATATACTTAGACCGGAAATTGTATGGAGGGCCAGTTAAGGAAGGGGGTCGTGGCCCGGCCCCCACCTGGGACTGCTGCCCCATCCAACCCCCCCTGTTCCCTGACAGCTCCTCTGGGACCCCTGCCCTATCCACACACCCCTGCTCCCTGTCCCCTGCAGCCCCTGGACCCCCACCACCCCATCCACCCCCTCCTCTCATTCCTGACAGCCCCCCCTGGGACCCCTGCTCCAACCACCCCCGCTTCTCCCTGTCCCCTGACTGCCCCCCCGCCACCCCATCCAACCCCTCCTCCTTCCTGACAGCCCCCTGGGACCCCTGCTCCATCCACCCCCGCTTCTCCCTGTCCCCTGACTGCCCCCCCCGCCACCCCATCCAACCCCTCCTCCTTCCTGACAGCCCCCCGGGACTCCTGCTCCATCCACCCCCACTTCTCCCTGTCCCCTGACCGCCCCCCCGCCCCCCCATCCAACCCCTCCTCTCATTCCTGACAGGCCCCCGGGACCCCTGCTCCCATTCAACCCGCTGTTTCCCCCCCGACCACCATCCACACCCCGCTCCCTGCCCCCTTACCACACTGCCTGGAGCACTGCTGGCTGGCAGTGCTACAGCCACGCTGCCCCAGGAGCTCACAGCCCCTCCGCCCAGAGCATTGCACCGGCGGCAGAGCGAGTGAGCTGAGGCTGCGAGGGAGGGGGGACAACAGGGGACGGGCCAGGGGCTAGCCTACTGGACCAGAGCTCGGGGGCTGTAGTTAGCCCACCCCTGTAATTGACTACCAAAATTCTGCACCAAAAAATTCAAAATTCTGCATATTTTATTTGTCAAAATAATGCAATATAATCACACCAGTTTCAATTGTTTTGGTAATTTATTTAAACTATAATGTAGAAAAAAGTCACAATAACTATTCAGCATTTTCTAAACACATGAAAGTTATGTTACAAACACTTGGTAACTAATATCCTGCATTCCAGTTATAATCCTGGATTTTCATTTAAATTACATTAACAAAAACCAAACGGGGGGAAAAAAAGGTAGAATGTCATTTTAAATTGCTCAGACTTCTACACATGAAAGTCATTCAGTTTTCCTAATCATTGTCCTGGACCTGGCTGGGTACTTTGGGAAGTATGTCCTGACATTTGGTTCTGATTGTCCTGACATTTTATTGACTGCTTGGTAAATGTTTTATTTGCCCTCAGAGGCTTTTTTTAAAATTGGTAAGTAAAATAAATCCTGAGCTGTAACCTAACCCCATTGTGCCACTTTGGCACAGGAAAAAAGTGAGAAAGCACATAGATCTTCCTAGCTGAGGATTTCCCTTACTGTCATTTATAATAAAACTCATTTACATCACTCTGGCAATGTAGGGGAATTGACTGAGAATAGGAACAAGGAACAGTTAACTAACAATAGGAACAATAGGCAGGCTGCTACATTTCTGTCTCAGAGCATGAGATCAAAGATGGACAGAGTCTCTCTCTCTCTTGCTTGTCGGCAAGCATGTACATCCAGCCCCGCCCCGCCCCCGATGCATGCATGCCCAGCCCCTCTCCCCAGTCTCTGAAGCTGCTTCAGGCACGCTGGAACAGATGCGCTGCCTGGGATGCAGGGGAAGAGGCACGTGTTCCCCAGCAGATTTTTTTCTGCATAGTGGGGGGGGGGTGGCACAGAAAAATGTGGACCATAGGAATTCTGCGCTCTCTCATGGGTGTAGAATCCCCGCAGGAATAAACTATCACTAAGGCCAGCTTGCCTGGGTGGTGAGATAGACTGGAATGCCCAAGGGGAGTGTCTGTGACTCTATGGTAAGACCGGTATAGTGCTTCAGGAGTTCACATTTGGTACTGGGTTGGTGAAATCTAATTATAGAACATACAGTGAGTTTGGGGTCTCTGCCCTGCTTTTTGACACTTTGCCCTGAGGAGGGCACTCTCGGTCATGAACCACTCCAGACAGCGTGACAGACATTTTGACTAAAAAACTAGAATAATACAAATTAACATGGCCCACACTAAATGGATTAAAACTAGCTAGCGGATAGGTCTCAAAATTAAGCTGTAAACAGGGAATTGTCTCTGAGCAGGTGCGTTTCTAGTGGGGTCCCAAAGGGATCAGTTCTTGGCCAATGCTATTTAATATTTTATCAATGGCCTGTAAGAAAACATTAAATCATCACTGATAAAGTTTGCAGACACAAAAATTGGGGAAGTGGTAAATAACGAAGAGGACAGGTCACTGATATGCAGCGATCTGGATCATTTGGTAAACTGGCAGGGGTGAAAGTAACATTAAGCCCTTACCAGTACGAGGGCCCGGCTCCGGGCCCCTGGAAGGGGCAGGGCCTCAGGTGGAAGGGGTGGGGCTGAGGGTAAGCCTCCCGCAGCCAGCCCATTCACGCTGCCTGTCCAGTGCTGCCTGGGGCTCCAGCAGTGATTTAAAGGGCTCAGGTGCAGCAGCGGCAGCTGGGAGCCCCAGGCCTTTTTAAATCGCCAGCCCCGGGGCAACTGCCCCTCCCCCCCCGTCGGAGGCCTGGCAAAAGGGGCAGTGACATTAAAGTGTAGTAGTAGGATTCTGTTTGTATTTTGTATAATTTAGAATGAAGGATAAAGAATAATAATGTAGCATGTATTAAATGTATTGGTGTATGATTTGACCATATCCTGCCAGCCACCCTTTCTGAAAGCAGAAGGGAATGGCCTAATGGGTGATTGGTAGAGATGCATCAGCCAGAATCTCTGTGCTGATTTCAAGGCAGTGACAGACCTTTTAGGGTCACCACTTAGTTGTAGGTTTAGCATTTTAAAATAAGTAAAAGGATGCAATGGTTGTTTGTTTCTTGCATTGCAATTTGATGTTTCTGTTCAAATGTTCTGTGTAAACCAATTCTGTTTTGTGTGTGAATGAGGAACAGGGCCGGCCTTAGGATTTATGGTGCCTTAGGCGGGATTATTAAACTGGTGCCCCTGTGCCTGTCTTGCTCTTAGAAACACAAACATAAGCTTACAGTATTGGAAAACTTGCCACATGCATGTTACTAAAACCAGTTGAACTTAAGTAAGCACACTGTAATGCTGATGAACTAGCACTAAAAAGTAGCACTATAGAAAAAATTCTGATTTGACAGAATGATGCAAATAATATAATTTTTTTAATTTGTCAACATTTTATTGGAAATTTATATGAAGAGGTATTGAAACAAGGATTAGTTTTTAATTAAAAGCAATCTTTCTGGCTTTTTTGGCTGCAAAATCAGTAATAATGTCATCATATGACAAAGACAAAGTGATATCTTGTTCGATTGCAAGAATAGCAAGACCAGTCAAGTGTTCCTGACTCATTGTAGAGCGGAGATAGTTTTTAATGAGCTTTAGTTTTGAGAAACGCTGTTCTCCTGATGCTACTGTTACAGGAATTGTCAGTAGAATACGAGTGGCAATGTACACATTAGGATAGATATCAACAAGTTTGCTGGTATAAATAAACTGTACAATGTCCATCATCGATTTTGCATGTGGCAACAACTCAATTCTTCGTACAGTTCAAGTCCATTTAAATCAAAATGATTACCATGCTTCAAGAGGCTCTCTAGGTCAGGGGTCCCCAACGTGGTGCCCGCGGGCACCATGGCGCCCACAGGGGCCTCTCAGTGCACCCGCGTACTGGCCGGAGGACGAGCATCTGCCAAAATGGCACCGAAATTTGGTGGCATTTCGGCACCGATGCCTCTGGATGACACTGCTTGCCGCCGAATTTCGGCAGCATTTCGGCGGATGCTCATCCGCCACCACAGTCCTTCATCTGGCGCCCGCCAGACGAAAAAGGTTGGGGACCACTGCTCTAGGTTCTTGCACTTTGTCATTAGTTGCTCTTGTTTTCCTATTTCGTTGAATTTAGTCCCACTCAGCCCACCTGCCAGCTGAGTGTATTGAACCCCAGGCCGACAGCGGGTTGAGTGGCTCAGTCGGAGGTCTCAGCCGCCGGACTGCTCAGCCCGCTGCCAGCCTGGGGTTCCTTGGGGGTCCCCAGGCCAGCAGCGAGTGCTGAATGGGGCTGGCGGCCAGGACCCCAGGTGGCAATGAGGCAGCAGCCGGAACCCCAGAGCAGTGGTGGGCAGAGCCGCTCAGCCCGCTGCTGCGTGTCATCAAAAATCAGCTCACATGCCACCTTTGGCACATGTGCCCTAGATTGCCGACCCCTGCTCTATACACTAGTAAGGAGATGAGCATATTACAGTTGTTGGAGGGCTCTATTTAGCAGTAACAGGGCTATAGGAAAGTCAGTCAACGTTTTTTGTTTCTCTGATGAAAACTGGCCCACTCCCTTCCCCATACCAAACTTGTCACAAATAATTGTCAACAACTTTATTTTCTGTTTTTGGCTAAGATATTGATTTTAAAAAAATTGAAATTGAATTCAGGATTGTTAGCAAGCATTTTTGGCAAACAAATTTGCTCAATGACAATCAAAATGGCAACACAGTACTGCTTTCATGCTTGGCTCACCTCCGCAGCCTGCTGGTTCAACAGCTGCAGTAGAGGAGGAGATAGGTGGAAAATTGCAGGACCCCAAAATCCACCTCTTGGGGTGCAGAGTGGCAACAGCAGCAGCAAACCCTCAGGTCCGATCACATGCCAATGGGCACCACCTCCAGCCCAACGGACCATGGTGAAGTTAGCACAGCATCTGATCTCAGGGACGGGGCACCCATGGAGCCACAGCAGCTCATCCTGCCCTGTGCAGCTCCCCTTGGATGAGATGGATCACTGCCAGCCTGGGGGAGAGACGCGCTCCCCAGCAAGGGTGGCCAGGTCCAGATGTCCTCATTTTATATGGCCAGTCCCGATATTTGGGGCTTTGTCTTATATAGGCACCAATTACCCCCACCTAGAGTGACCAGACAGCAAAAATCAGGACGGGAGGTGGGGGGCAATAGGAGCCTATATAAGAAAAAGACCCAAAAATTGGGACTGTCCCTATAAAAGTGGGACATCTCCTCACCCTACCCCAACCCCCTGTCCTGATTTTTCGCACATGCTATCTGGCTATTCCCAGCCCAGCCCTGTGCAACCATTCCAATCCTGGCTGCCTGTGAGGAAGGGAGTTACTTTCACTGTCATTCCTCAGCAGGTAGGCAGCCAGCCTCACCTCCCCACCAGCACCTCACCCAACACAGCCCTGACAGCCCTCATGCCGGGGGAAAGAGTCACACTCAGAGGTGAGTTCCTTCCCCCACCCCTTCCCAGAGACTTCCCAGCAGCCAATCCCCTCCCTCAGACTGTGCTGCATTCGGCTCTCTAAGAGCAAGACAGGCACAGGGGCACCAGTTTAATAATCCCTCCTAAGGCACCATAAATCCTAAGGACGGCCCTGGCTCCACCAGGGGCGCACGCCCGCCTCCCCTACAACACGCCCCCCCCAACCCGCCCCTCACCTGCCTGCCTCACCTGGCCGCCAGCGCCAGCTAGCAGCAGGAGCCCGGCTCACCGGCTGGGACAACGCACCGCACGCTGCGCCTCCAGCACAGCTCTTAAACGGCTCCCTCCCTGCTCTCCCCCACAGCTTCTGCCCCTGCAGGAGGTGCTGGGCCCTGGGGCCCCCTGTAGTTGGGTGGCCCCATGCCAAGGCACTTTGTGCTTCATTGTAAATCCGCCTCTGATGCAAGGGTGCCAGGAGGTTGCAACACGCCCCTATTGAAATGTCAGAGGAGGGCAGATTGACGACTCTAAACATGAGACAGGCACTTATCAATGGGGACATGATAGCTGTGATCAAAACCAGCATGGGATAACTCCCTGAGAGACTTGATGAAAGAACACGATAACGGATCAGAAGGACAATTTAAGAAAACAAGCAATCGTCAAACAATTGATTACAGCACGAGGGTGCAAAACTCATTGGTTCCAATGAAGGAAAATCTCTATATAAACAGGATGTCTTGCCATGAAACTTTGGGTTCGTCCTGCCAAGACTTCCCCGGAGCATTGTTTCACGACCAATAGAACCTGGCTCCTACTTACCCGTGATCAACCTAGCTGGCCATTAGATTGATCCGGACTCTGGACTGGTAACTATAACATCAACTGGCGGGACAGTGTGTGAGTGTGTGTGTGTGATTCAATGCATATGTTGTATCTTCAATAAACACAGTGTATTGCCTTTTCCCCTGAAAAAGATCCCGTGTGCTTCTTATAAAGCATAACATTTTTGGTGGAGAATTGCAAAAGGGGGAAGACATGCATTGTGATTGTTGAAAATACCGCTAAATGCTGCTAAAAGGTATACCTTACGTATAAAGTGATCGATCATTCAGGTGTGCACACCCCCGGTCGTAAAAGTGCCGAGCAATAGGGGACAATTAGGGTCCTTGCTCCGACCTGTCTGTCGGGGAAAAGTATACAGATAGATAGATAAACTGTTTGTACAAACTGTCTAGGTATATACACCCCCGGTCACAGAGGTGCCGGGCCATAAGGGGGAGGATTAGAGTCCTCGCTCCTACCCATCTGTCGGGGAAAAATTGCATAGGTGAATATACCCTCGGTCGTAGCAGGATCGAGCCCAAAACAAGGGGGCTCAGCATTCCCTCTCCTGCTCTGTTAGGAAGAGTTTTCAGTGGGTACAGATTTTTTGTAAGTCCCAGAACGAGCATGGGCATGGAAAAGTTCTAGAGGTAAAAGAGATTCATAAAGAAAATATGTTCAGGCGAAAAGAGTCCCCTAAGGACAAAGCTCAAGAAGAGCAGAAAAAATGACCATTCATACAGGAAACTACTCCTTTTAAGAAAATTTTACAAAAATTTGGGGCACAGCCCATGGACTGAACAAGCATTAACTGATGTCCATACTATTGCTGATTTGGAAGATAGATTGGCAAAATATCTGTTGGTCTACAGCCCATCAACCCCAATAAAAAGAGACTCGGCTGAAATTTGGCTATTATGGAAAGCATGCAATGAGCATTCCTTTGCTTGGCTAGATGCCGAGAGGAAAACGCCGCACTGCCTGAGAAACTTGGTGTGTATCTGAACGAGAAACTAATAAATGGAAAATACTGGCCACTGGGGTCCAAAGCCAGTTAGACATTCTCAAAGATACCCTAAGAGAAGTTAAAATAAAAGAGGGGGGGTTATCTGAACAAATAGAGGAAAAAGATAAAATACAAAAAGAGAATCAGGTTTTACAGGGAATGATAAAGAAACTAACGTTAGAACAAGGTAGACCCCCTGCCAATCATAACCACTGTGAATCTATTATTAAGCATCTCAAAACAAAATTGGGGTTTGCCACCCACCAACTAGCAGCTGTGATGGCAGGAGAATGGGACCAAGCCCAATACGGTGAGATCCTCGAATGGGAGAGAGAATGGGACCCTAGTGAAGCTTGGAATGGAGATATACAGGATGAGCCCAGGGACTGGCACCTATTGAACAAAACCCTATTGTAGCAATACGACGAACTACAGTCACAACACCCGCAGAAGGAGGGGGAAAGTACAACTGTCCCTATATCAGCCGCTGACTTAAAAGCCATGGCTGATAGTTTGGGACCCCTAAAAAAGGACAGTTTCTCCAGATGGTGTTCTAATGCGTTTTTGCTCACAATAAGGGAAGAGCTGAATGCCATTGAAGTCCGCCGCTTGATGGGCATCTGTGCTGCTTCAGAGATTCAGGGGTCCAAATAGGATTAGAGTCGACGAGAACAATAGCATATTGACTTTAATGGGACTTTTTGGAGAGCAAATAGGCAGGCGCAATTTTATAGCACAAGCTGTAGCCACAACCCAAGAGCCCAATGAAGACCCCGAGAATTATTTAACCCGATGGGGTCTGATGCAAATAATGGCCGGCTTAACACCGTTGGGCAATGCCACCGCGCTGGATCCAGTGGCATTCAGCATACAATCCTTAAGAGACTGCGCTGCTTCCCTAACCCCCCACTACTCCGGGAGACTTGGAATTTGGCAAGAGGGTCGCCCAGCTACTCTAGGGGAACTAAGAGGCCTGGTCCAACAAATAACGACCCTTTCTGGATCCCAGCCCACTCTAAAAAAAGAAAAAGCTGCCTAAGTAGCTGCATTAGAACCAGTAGTTACATACACCAATGAGAGCAGAACAAAGGGAATTATGGGATCCCGAGGAGGATATACTAGAGGCTGCTCCCATGGATGGGGAAACTGGGGGTGGCGGCAAGGAGATCGGTTATACCCACACCTCCAGCAATATCAGACAGCCTCCTCCCAGCAATTAAAGGAGGGAGGTGGGCACATGGAAAATGAGGTTTGCCCAATAGCCTGGCAAACACTAATGCAGCATGGGGCAAACCAAGAACTGGTCCCTACCGGCAAAGCCACCGACGGGGGGACAGGGGGAGGGAGGAGAAAGGGGCAGCGACTTTAAAGGGCTGCTGTGGTAGCACTTTAGCGTCGGCTGCATACAAGCCAGTACTGGTGGTCACTTCTTACTGGTACGCCATACCGGCCTACTTTCATCCCCGTAAACTGGGCACAAGCAAACAATTTGCATTTTAATACAGCTAAATATAAACGTGTCAATCTAGGAACAAAGAATGTCGGCCACACTTACAGGATGTGAGACTCTCTCCTGGGAACCAGTGACTCTGAAAAAGATTTGAGGGTCAGGGTGGAGAATCAGCTGAACATGAACTCACATGAGCTGTGGCCAAAAGAGCTAATGTGATCCTGGGATGTGTAAACAGGGAAATCTCGAGTAGGAGCAGAGAGGTAATTTTATCTCTGTATTTGGCACTAGTGTGACTGCTCCTAGAATGCTGTGTCCAGTTCTGGTGTCCACAATTTAAGGACGGTGATAAATTGGAGAGAACTCAGAGAAGAGCCATGAGCATAATTAAAGGATTAGAAAACCTGCCTTATAGAGATAGGCTTCTCTTTCAGTCTGAGGGGTGACTTGATCACAGTGTATAAGTAGCTACAAGGGGAACAAATATTAATAATGGGCCTTCCATCTGGCAGAGACAGCTCTACCACAATCCCATGGCTGGAAGCTGATGCTAGGTAAATTCAGACTGGAAATTAGGCATGGTTTTTAAAGATGAGAGTAATTACCCAGTGGAGAATTTACAAAGGGTCATGGTGGATTCTCCATCATTGAATTTTTAAACCAAGATTGGATGTTTTTCTAAAAGCTCGGCTCTAGGCATTATTCTGGGGCAGTTCTCTGGCCTGTGTTATACAGGAGGTCAGACTAGATGATCACAATGGTCCCATCTGGCTTTGGAGTCTATGAACTCATTGTGATGGTGCCCCCCATAAGGCTTTATGGAAATATGCTTATGAATGTATATATATGACAGAGCTGGAATATGTTTTAGGTTACATATGCCATGTAACACATCTATGTAAAGGTCATGATCTACTGAATGTATTCATCCTATTTGTATGCATGTATCATTTTTGTATTTGAAGTTATGAATATTGGATGGGTGCTGGCTTGATTTTAACTATCCTAGTAGAGCATTGGGTCAGCTTCTTGAGAAAAGTGCAAATTAAATGCCCAATCAAAAACCACTTAAGCCAACAATTAACTTGAAGATGCCAATCCACATTGAAGCCTTCCCAGGAATGTGGCTTGGCTGGTAAAAACTGAGTCATGCATGGACTTGTGGCTTGCCCATGTGACTCCAAAACTCCATCTTGGAGCTGGACTTTGCATAGGAGTGAGGAGGGGGTCTCCACTCACAAGAGAAAGTCTATTTAAACCCCTGGGAGACCCCTCCATTTTGTCTTCAGCTGGCTAAAGAGAGAGCCTCTCCACCCCCAAGGATACCTGAAAGAAACTGGAACAAAGGACAGTAACTACAGGGGGTGTGAGTGATTGCTGGATCCAGACTAGAAGGAGACTAGTCTGTAAAAAGAAGCTTACTGGGTGAGGTTTTTATCTGTATTCAGTTTCTTAGACATAGACTTGCGTGTTCTATTTTATTTTGCTTGGTAATTCACTTTGTTCTGTCTGTTACTACTTGGAACCACTTAAATCCTACTTTCTATATTTAATAAAATCACTTTTTACTTATTAATTAACCCAGAGTATGTATTAATACCTGGGGGCAGGCAAATAAGTTTTATACAGGGTAAAATGGATTTATTTGGAGTTTGGACCCCATTGGGAGTTGGACATTTGAGTGTTAAAGACAGGAACACTTCTGTAAGTTGCTTTCAGTTGAGTCTGCAGCTTTGGAGCACGTGGTTCAGACCCTAGGTCTGGGTTTGCAGCAGGCTAGCGAGTCTGGCTCAAACCAGGCAGGGCACTGAAATCCTAAGCTGCCAAGGCAGGGAAAGCAGGAGCAGAAGTAGTCTTGACACATCAGTTGGCAGCCTCAAGGGGGTTTCTGTGATCCAACCCATCACACTCGTGTTGCACCAATTTAACTCAATTGTTTTTTGCACAAATTTTAGTGAAATCAGTGCAATTTTTGTGTTCAGACACGACCTCGATCTCCATCTCTCATCATCAGAACTGCAGATTCACCAGCTAATTCTCATCCAGGGCTCAGGTCCTGTGTGTATCTTCACAGGCTCTTATTCTAGTTGTTATGGTTCCTGGTTTTAAGCTTTCCAGTTATTTTTTCTTTTGTCAAGTGCCACAAAGATGATCAGTTGCTGGTTATTTTTGAAGCCCTGCAGACAGATTTTATTTTGAACTAGATCTCTTCTTACTGATTAACCAGCAAAATTCCCCTTCCACCTGCAATCTGACCAACCAGTGGCCAGTGACTTAATTTTTTAACCCCGATGGGCTCCAAGGATATTAGTAATATTGGTAATAACAGGACAATTGGGCAGTGATTTCATTCTAACTGCTTCACTGCTGCATGTCTGTACACTGGCCCCAGATGCACTGGGCTGTGAAATTTCCATTTCCCATCTGTAAGGGGTCGGACACACCAACCATAATGAGGGCAGCTGATGTTAGGTGTCTCTCTGAATGGCATAGGAAGTAAAGAAAGGGTTAATGAGATTTCCCTTGGATGTATCATTATTAGAGGTCCCTGCTGAGCTTTAATTAGCTCATTACAATACTAATTGCATTATGTTGGCATCTTCCTGGGCTGCTTCCTGTTACGTAAACCAACGCGGAATCCCTTGCCATTGTAACTGGATTATTTTACTGCACACATGATTGAAAATGGGAATTGCAAACCATGTTAGCGCCTGAGCGATGGACAGACTGGTTGAGATAAAATTAGAATGTATGCAAAGCTCCAGTCGCCCCCAGCCCCAAAGAGAACACGGTGTTATGGGTGAGACACTTAAAAAGCTGAGATTTAGATTGTCAGAATATATATATATTTTTTCCTGCCTTTCCACTACCTAGTTTAGGCCAAAATCCCATATGAGAGGTTGTTCTTGAGAGATTTCTGACCAATTGACAAAGATATAGGAAGTGCCAGAAATGCCCCAGGAAAGGCTGCTCCTAAGAAATCTCCAGCCTGAATTTTTACTACATTTGTCCAGCACCTTTTCCTTCCAGGGAAGGACAACGACAGGGAAATTTGCTCAGGTTTCTGCTTGCCGGTGGCTAACAGTGTCATCGTGAGACTAGCAAGGCAGCCTAAAAGGGGGGTTGATTAGCCCCCCAGCTAGAAAAAAGGATGAGGGCTTGGGACGTCTTTCTTTTTAAGAGAGGGCCAGCATCAGATTGTGTTCAACCACCCCAGCCTGCCTCCATGCTTCTGGACTAACAGATGTTTCTGCCTGGGGCTAGGCAGAGGATGATCCACATCAGCAGTGAAGGCAGTGTTGCTGGCAGAGCAGAGGGAGGGCCAAGCCACACTCCAGGACTTTCACTGTCCACGCGGTGAGTTACTGCATGGCAGCTGGTGCATGATAGATTCACACCCTGGCTTGCCACATGGGACCCTTGCCATGTAGACCAGCCCTCAGCCGCAGGACAAGCAGTTTGTGGTGGAAAAGGGGAGTCAGTGGAGGGGACAGTGCTGTGACCAGCATCCTGGAAAAGACTAAAATGTCTGAGCCACAGGAAAAACCAAAGCTTCCCCTGCCTGTTCTGGTGGTGC
Source organism: Mauremys mutica (assembly GCF_020497125.1). NCBI lineage: Eukaryota > Metazoa > Chordata > Testudines > Geoemydidae > Mauremys > Mauremys mutica. The sequence continues at coordinate 54,204,472 of NC_059080.1, read as the reverse complement.
ACAGTCTCATGTGGGCTCCATGGGAGCACCACCAAGATGGTCTTGCCTCTTCTGAGCACTCCTTATTGAGCTGTTCCCAGTGGAGCCACCTCACAGGGTTCATAGATGGATCAATTCCAAGGCCAGAAGGTACCACTGTGACCATCTAGTCTGACCTCCTGTATAACACAGGCCAGAGAACTGCTCCAAAACAATCCCTGTTTGAACTGGAGCAGATCTTCTAGAAGAACATCCCATCTGGATTTTAAAAACGGCCCATGATGGAGAATCCCCCACGACCCTTGGAGAAGCTCAGCTTGGTCTCTAGCACTAGGAAGAGAGCTCCTTGGATTGCAGTCATTCTCTGCAGCATGTCCCTGCCAGGCTGGGTTCCAGTTTAATGTGAAATGGCTCTTCAGACAGCCTCCTCTTCCCAGCAGATGCTTACTCTTCTTTGTCTATCCAGGCAGCTCACACCAGCCCCAGCGGGCAGGCAGCAACCGAGTGTGTGCTGTGCCACTGCATGCTTCCTATTCACTGCTGTGTCAGGGCCCTCTGTGAGCACTGGACCCCCATCCCTACCCCAAGGAACTTGCTCTCATCGGTGCATGCCGAAGTACAGAGTCGGACCCACAAGTGGTGTGGGAAGTAAAGCCCCCAGCCTGTTGTAATGCAAGACAGACAATTGCTTGGCTGCTCCTTCATATTTAATGAGCTCTTATTTTTCCAAAGAGCCTCATGTAAATGTAAAGGTCTTTTCCCATTGCCTTGCAACCTCTTGCCTGGAGGTGCTGTGTGGACTGGTGCAAAAACAATAACATCTCTGCCGCGTGGTGCTACTGACACTGACCTGGGACAATGCTATGAAGGAGGAATCCCTCCTTCCTCTGGGTCATACAAGCTTTGCTGTGCTGCCGGTTAGTCTGACCATGGCTCTTTCTGTTCACGGCTCGGCCATGAGCTGACTTGGATTTTCTCAAAGTCGTATTTTTAATTACTCTGGTGTGCAAGCAATGCGCAATCGGCAGGTCTTTTCTGAGCAGTTTGTTACAAGCATTGGGTGGTCAATTTTCAAGCTCTTCCACCTCTTCTTGGCAGTTCCTAGTCTCGCCAGCAGCCACCTGGAACTTCCTCACCCTTGTGCCCTCTCCCTTCCGGGCTAGTCCCAGGGGATAGGGATAGCTCAGTGGTTTGAGCATTGGCCTGCTAAACCCAGGGTTGTGAGTTCAGTTCTTGAGGGGGCCATTTAGGGATTTGGGGCAAAAATCTATCTGGGGATTGGTCCTGCCTTGAGCAGGGGGTTGGACTAGATGACCTCCTGAGGTCCCTTCCAACCCTGATATTCTATGATAAGCTCTCTACAGCTTCTCTCCTCTGTAAGTCCCTCTCTTCACTCCTTCCTTTACAGAACATCCCAGCCTGGGTCTCCCCAGCTGGGTCCAATCCCTAATTCCCTGTCTCTCCTCCAGGGGGCACACAAGGGGCTAACAGGGCTTCCCAGAGCCCTGTCACTGCCAGCGTGGGGTTCCTAGAACCCATCCCACCAGACATACACCAATTTCTGCACCCCTGGCTGATACCACTGCTGCTGCTGTTTGGCTGCCAAGTTGCCTCCGGTAGAAATCACTAGGTGATCAGTCATAAGAACACAGATGCTGATCCTAACACTGGAGATGTGGTGCTCCTCAAGAATAATTGACCCCACGAGCTGTCTGGCCAACTCTACACAGAGAGGTTATCAGTAGAGGTGTACTGTCTGCTTTACACATTATTTATGAAGGTTTCACCCCAACCAGGAGTTTGTTCATGGGAACAGAATATGGTGGAGCAAAATGGTGTGGAAAAATTTACCGTGGGATATGGGGGATTCTCCATCACTGGTCATTTTAAAATCAAGAATGGATGTTTTGCTAAAGATATGCTAAAGTTCAAACAAGGAATGTCTCTGGCCTGTGTTGTACAGAAGGTCAGATTAGATGATTACAGTGGTCCCTTCTGAATCTATTAATCTATTTAATGATGGAGGATGTAAGAACCAACCCCAATCTCAGTGCAACTCAGCCCTTTTCTTTGAGATCCAAAAGGTTTAACTGCGGTTTGTTATTCAATGTTTTGGCACATCTCTACACCTCCTGGCTAGTCTTGATTGAGAATCATAGGACTGGAAGGGATCTCGAGAGGTCCTCTAGTCCAGTCCCCTGCACTGAGGCAGAGCTAAGTATTATCTAGACCAGTGATTCACAGACCTCAGTGGTTCAGGAACCAAATTAGTGATCAACATTACCCCAAAGAGCCACAGTAGTGTGAGTTCATTGTTTCACTTACTATATATATATATATATATACACAAACGGGCTTCAGCTGCGGGGCAGGGGAGGTCTCAGGGCTTTAGCTTCGTGGGTTTGAAAATATTTACCGAACCTCTGCTCCTGACAACTCCGGCTGAATTTAAACCTTGTGTATTTATATATGTGTGTGTATATACACAAGCACGCACACACATTTACACACACACACACACACATATATTATTCGCACAGAAAATAACTAACCAAGTATTACTATTTTATCAACTACAATTGGTTAACAACATAGTAAAAGCATCCTGTTTGGTTAATAATTAAATCACACCGCGTTTTAATATCATGTGCTGCAAAGAACTGCAGGAGACACATTAAAGAACCACTTGCGGCTCACAAGCCACAGTCTGAGTATCACTGCTCTAGATCATCCCTGACAGGGGTTTGTCCAACCTGTTCTTAGAAACCTCCAGTGACAGAGAAACAGGAAGGACCATCACTGCAGGAATATGGACCTGAATAAAACTCAGCAGTGCCACAAATCAAATCAGAAAGTTTGTTCTCTTGATATTTCCAAATCAAAAAGAGCCAGACAAACTTTAACCCAGCATTCACATGTTTGGATGCACTCTGAGGCCTGGTCTACACTAAGAAGGGGGGTCGAACTAGGGTACGCAAATTCAGCTACGTGAATAGCGTAGCTGAATTCGAAGTACCCTAGTTCGACCTACTCACCCGTCCAGACGCGGCGGGGTCGAACTCCGCGGCTCCCCCATCGACTCTGCCACCGCCGTTTGCAGTGGTGGAGTACCGGAGTCGACCGCAGCGCTTCCGGAGTTCGAACTATCGCGTCTAGATCAGACGCGATAGTTCGAACTCCGAGAAGTCGAACTCACCGCGTCGACCCGGAAGGTAAGTGTAAACCTACCCTGAGATTCACATACTCACATCAATACAGCGTAAGCCCATTGGGACACAGGAAGAACATTGATCTCACCTCAACTCCTCCGTCAGGCTGGCCCAAATTTAGGAAACCATCCCTGCATGTCAGTGTTCAAAAAAGAACTAGATAAATTCATGGGGGATAGGCCCATCAATGGCTATTTGCCAGGATGGGCAGGGATGGTGTCCCTAGCCTCTGTTTGCCAGAAGCTGGGAATGGATGACAGGGAATGGATCACTTGATGATTAGCTGTTCTGTTCATTTCCTCTGGGGAACCTGGCATTGGCCACTGTCAGAAGACAGGATACTGGGCTAGATGGACCTTTCGTCTGACCCAGTATGGCCGTTCTTATGAAAGCACATAAGCACGTGCTTGAACACCATTGGAGTCAATAGCACTTTAGCATGTAAAGAAGCACATGTTTTTCTGAGTCAGGGTCCCTGAGTGCAGACCAAGGTACTCAGATCACGCCATATACAAGCAGAGATTGATTAGATTCCTCTTGTTCTCAATGGAGCTCTGCAGGATCCAGGCCCTTATTAGTAAGCACCACACGTACTCACAGACCAGGCAGAGGATAGTTCGGACTATTGATTACAGAAGCCCCCTGTACTTTTTGCATGAAGACACAAAGCCCATAGTATTCTAGCTCTGAGCAGCTCTTAAGCTAAATAAGCCCCAGAGAGCAGAAGCAGGCAGGCTTACTGTGTGCACTGGGTCATGTCAACCATACTATTAACTAACTTTCCTACCTCAACTTGGAGGAATTCAATTCAAGAAGAAACACCAAGCCCAGTATCAAACTGCTCTGAGTAAACAGTTCCAGCACCATTTTTCCCAAAGCTGCCATTGTCTCTGAGGCTGCCTTGGGCAGGTCACGCTGCTGGGAAAAGGGAAGTGAGTTTAGGAACTGTCAGGTGTTCTTAGCAGCTTGACAACTCTTAATAAGGCCCATCTGGTTGGGATGGTCCAGAGCTGGCAGGATTCCCTCTGGCCGGATGGCCAATGCCTTGGCCACGGTTTTATAATCAGTATTAATAAACACATCCGGGCAGTAATTGGCACAGTGAACTGGAGACTTCCCAGGTGGAGAGTCCCTGAGGAGTAGAAAAGAGAATTCCTTCAAAAGCACCATGGCCGAGTGACAGACACTGCAGTAAAACTGTAACCCCTGTCCATGTACTGGGGTAAAGCAACATTCTCAGGGGCAGTAGCACTTGTCCAGATACCTGAGGGGGAGAACAAAAGTCTCCCCCGTCTCTCTCTGATTTCTAAGTGAAATATTTCACTTACTAACACACTGCTCTGCCTCCACTTAGCTCCAGTGCGGCTCATTACTGATACAGTACGGCTGCCCAATCCCTGGGGGAGGACACTCCAAATCTAATTAATATTTGAGGCAAACGTTTATGTACATGCTTAACTTTACACATGCAAGTGTATAAAGAAAAGCATACGCAGGACTGGGCCTACAGGCCAACTTTTTATAGGTATCTAGGCACTTAAAGGTGCAGATAAATGCTGTTGAAAAGCCCACTAGGCATCCATTGGCATCTTTAGGTACCTAAATCCCTTTGACACTGTGGCCTTTCATGGGTTTTTCCTCATGTGTGAAAATAAATGTTTTGTAAATATCTCTTGCAGTCGAACAGCTGTTTCTGTATCAGCATGTGGTTATCTGGTCTCTCCACGTAGTAAAGACTGGCATCTTATTTTTGTACTAAGTATGAGCACTAGGAAGAATATTTTTAAGTATTTATTTTATTAAATCCTTGAATTAACAGGAGGAAGCTGGACCGAAGTTTTTCCAACTGTTTTTCTGGTTATATATCATCACTAATTTAAGGATTTTAAAAACATTTGGAAAGGCTGTATAAATAACTATTTTATCAGCGTGCTTAGCTCTGCCCATGCTTTCCCCAGATTTTCCACAAGTAGTGGATTAAAGAGAAATATGTGTGCTGCTTTTAAACCTTAGTTTTCATTCTCATAGGACTGCATAAGTCAGAGTCCTTGACGATGGCCCCAAACCTGCCAACACACGCATGCTTATCCTGACTCCACTGGAACACTTGCAAGTATGACATTAAGCACGTGAGTGCCACTGTTGGCAGGACCAAGGCCCTCACCTGAATTTCATGTTCATCAGCGACACGTCTCAGTCCTGCTGTTCATGATAAACGCCCTATTGACTTCAGTAGGAGCGTGATCATGCCCAAATGCATATGCATGTAGAAGGAGCAGAGTTAGGGCCTTATCCACAGTGGGCGTCTTTGTGTGGCCATCAGTGCATGTTGGGTAAGGCTCATTGAGAACAGTTGGGTTGACTGCTTAACTGGCACAGTAATGAGCATACATTCGTGTCAGTATAACTGTAGCTTTTTGTAAATGACAATACTAGCAGCAGGTCTTGAAGCGTAAAGAATTTGGCAGCGTAATTTCCTGGAGTTTTGTATCTGCTTGGAAGCAGTCATTCAGTGCTGGAAAAACTGGGGAGTGTAATGAATACAGAGTGATCTTGAGATGAATCAAGAGATCAGTATATAGAATCTGAACATACATAGAGAGAGAGAGTTAGGAATTTATTATGTTACTGCTTCTTCTTCTTTCGTATGGCTGGTGTAGAGCAGCAACTACAATTTCACCCCAAGTTGATCGAGCCAAATGACTACATCAGGAGTAGCAGAATTTATTGCAGTGATGCCTCCTTCATATTTATAAATTGGGCAGTAGGTAGTGATATGTTCAAAGGTCTGTCATGGGGAACCACACTTGCACGCTGGAGAGTACTTGATTTTCTATTTGTGCATTAGATATCCACATCTGTTGGTTTGAATTCAGTTCAGAGTTGACCAAGATGACCGTGGAAGGTCAGACCCAGGAACCTTCTGAGTAGGATCTGGCACAAGGTGCTTATTACACAGCAAAAACATCAAGTAGAATGATTCATCTATGTGGGCAGTACATAGTAGCCAAAGGAGACCCCAAGAAGGAAATGACATCAGTGAATCCACAGCATTCATTAAACTTAACAATGTATGAAAATCAAAGATCTACAGCACCAGAACAAAACTGAGCATTTTCAACGTAAACATAATCTCAGTGCTATCACAGGCTGCAAGCACTGGAGAATGACCAGAACATTAGACAGAAACCTTGGACTAGACGCCTTCGAAAATAAGTGCCTGCAAAGATTCGGGGCATTGCATGGAACGACTTCCTCGCCAACAAAGAGATCCAAGAAACCAACACTCAGCAGCTTGTCTCCACTAGAACTGGAAGGAAGCATTAGATATACTTGGGGCATTTACCCTGCAGGCCAACATACAGACTCTGACCTGAACCTGTCAAGTGGAAACCAACTGGTGTGAGGAAATGAGGGTGCCCAAGAGAAACCTGAAGAGGAACCCTTAGGCAGGGAGGGCAGAACAGTCGATCTCAACACCACAGAGCAAATGGAAGCAACAGCAAATGACAGAGAGGAATGGAAGAGAGAGTTTCAGCCCTGTGGACTGGTAACTATAACATCGACTGGTGGGACTGTGTGTGGTGTGACTGAATGCATATGCTAATTGCTGTATCTTCAATAAACGCGGAGTATTGCCTTTTCCCCTGAAAAAGATCGTGTGGGCTTCTTATAAGCATAACATGCTGACATTGGCACGGGAAGGATGTAACAATCCTCACAATCACACTCAAACTCACAAGCTTTGCTGCAGTTTTGGCAAGACCAAAATATCCAACCAACAGGCAGACTGTTACAGGTAAAGTCCATAATGTATTATTTCTGCTTAAAAATTCTGTGGTCCACGTTCAGGCTGTGCATCTGAGCATGGGTAGGGGGGGAGGGCAATGCGAGTGTCAGAGTGGTTGTGTTTAGACACAACAAATCCTGCATCTTGATGCCCTTGCAGTCCCTTCTAACTCTGTGGAAGCCAGGGGGTGTTTTCATTTGGAGGAGAGAAGCCTATGAAAGCGTTTGGGTCCTATGCCTGGATGGTCAGGCGTGGGAATTGCAGATGGCCTGGCTGCTCATGTTGCTTTAGCTGGCGATTACTTTTATAAGGCTGCAGCGAAGCTTGTAAGCTTGAGTGCGATTGTGGGGATTGTTATATCCTTCCCATGCCAATATCAGCATGTTATGCTTATAAGCGGCTGCGCTGACAGCCAGCGTCCTGGAAAAATTGGATCATAAGTTCATGATGTTTGATGTGAAGGATTTTTCCTGTTTTTTAAACAAAACAGTGGAGTGTTTCTCTCCACCCAGCCTCCCCAGCAGCCCTTCTATGGTCCTGCACACCAGCCAGTCCCCCTCTCTGTCCCCCTGGATTCCTAAAATGCCACCCCTTGTGTTACCTTCCCTATGCTCCACCTCACTCCCTGCAACCTCTATGTGCCCTTGAAACCCAGCCTGTCCACCCAGTCTGCGGAACCCCTTCTCTCTGTCCCACTCCTCTGCCACCCCCTTTCTGCATTCTGCCTCTTGCGCCGCTTGGGAGCCCTGAGATCACTTATGAAGTGTGAGAGCTGGTGATAGGAGGGGCATGGGGCACACCGCCGGCGGGGCTGGGATGAAGATGATGGGCAAGATTGGAAGCAGAAAGTAATGGGGTGAAGCAAAGTGGGACACAAACTCCAGCTGTCTCTCCAGACTCTAGTTGGAGCAGGCAGCCCTGGTCCTGGGGGTGTGAAAAGGGCCTTTGAATGGGCTAGGAAACCTCTGTGCAGGGAATTGCACAAATCTTCACTGCTTAATGATTGGCAGAATTCAGACTAGCAGAGCAAACCTGCTCCAGTGGTGTTTTCTGGGCTATGGACACTCTCTATGCAGATAAAAGGAAGGAGGTTTTGCTTTAGACAGAGAGATGTGGGAGTATTTCAGCTACTGCTGATAGTTTAAGCAAGGACCAGTATGCATGTGTTTGCACATCTAGAGGGATCAGATCCCCTTGCCCTGTGTAATTATACAGATGCGCTTTGGGGAAGTGGGGCAGCATAAACACATCTATGTTGCCTGCTAGAGAAAACCCTAATCACTTGTAATGGCCTGTTTTGCCTACAGCCATAACTTTCTCTCTGTTACACATATGTAAGTGTGTTCAGACACTAGTGCCTTCAAAGAAGATGAGCAATTCTCATTCTCTCCACATCGAATGTCTACAGGGCACAGCCAGAGGGGCCTTGGGTGGTTTATGATAAAGCAGAACACTGGAAAATTCACAAATCAACTGTGTGCAGGGCATCAACATTGGTCTCCCTCCTGCATCCGTGAGCTAACTGGTACCTGGAACTAGCCGATAGCCCCTTACTAGCTACACAAATGTGCCGGGCCCAAGCTATGCCCCACTCATGCCCCAAGACATGCCCCACAGGTAGGGTGTTGGGGCTCAAGCTATGCCATTTACTTCTCCCCACTCCCCATTCCCCACCCTGCAGCTGAGCTGCATTAGCAGGAGACTTGTGAAAGGGTTCTCGGGTCGGGAAATACCGCTCTGCTTTCGAGCCACATTCCCAGCATTACACAGCAGCTGTTTATTTTTTACCCAGGTTTGTATGTGCACCCCTTGCCCCGCCTCCTTGTCTAAAGGGCAGAAATCAGCTGCCAGGCTATTTTAGGCGAACCTGACGAAAAAAGTCAACTCTGAACTGTGGTGGCTATATTTAGCCGGAACCTCTCCGTACGGGATTCAGACTCTATTTGGAAACCCTGTGCCTTGGTGCGCAGCCAAATGTTTCCTTGTTATAAAGTCATCCCTCAGCATATGGCAAATGTTTCTTGTCCCTTGCTGTGTTTTATGAGTAGCCGTGGCTGCTGAGCTAGCCCAGGCAGCCCAACAGCAGGGATTTTGATGCTGAAACTGGCTGGCAGCAGACAGTGATTCACCACTGAGACCCGGAGAGCCTTTCATAAAAACAGCTTTTTTTTTAAAGCCATTGAGTCTGGTAACTGCCTTTCCCGCTTGCTTCCATCTGTCAATTGACAGACGCAGCCATGCCCAGTAACTCCACAAAGAACAGTCTTCCTCTAGATAGTGACTGATTTCCCATGTCTCTCCTTTTGTAGGAATCAATCAGAGACCAAGTGGCAGTGAGGGAAGATTGTGCCCTCACTGAGGGATCGGAGAAGCTCCTTCCTAGGTCCATCTCACTCAGACTGTAAGGCCAGCAGGGACCATCATGATCATCTAGTCTGACCTGCTGCACATTGCAGGCCACAGAACCGCACCCACCCACTCCTGTAATAGACCCTTAACCTCTGGCTGAGTTACTGAAGTCCTCAAATCATGGTTTAAACTAAGACTCCAAGTTACAGAGAATCCACCATTTATGCGTGTTTCAACCTGCAAGTGACCCGTCCCCCATGCTGCAGAGGAAGACGAAAGGGTCTTGGCCAATCTGTCCCAGGGGAAAATTCCTTCCTGACCCTAAATATGGCAATCAATTAGACCGTGAGCATGTGACCAAGACCCACCAGCCAGACACCTGGGAAAGAATTCTTTATAGTAACTCAGAACCCTTCCCATCTAGTGCCTCATCACTGGCCACTGGGGCTATTTGCTGCTAGCAGTCACAGATTAGCTACATGCCATTGTAGGCAGTCTCATCATCCCATCCCTCCATAAACTTTTCACATGAAGCAGGATTAAAATCTCTCTCTTTCACATTTCAGTGCCTAAACTGAGTCCCGAGATTTGACACAATTACCATTTGGAGGACAGTTTAATTTCCAGTGACATTGCTGGGATACAATCAGCACTAACTGTGAGAGAAAACAATTAAAAATCATTCATTTTTTAAATACGGCCTGGCTGCCTGACTTCCATTTCCCTCCCTGTTGCTAACTAGTCACCACCACAAGCTGAAAACTGTTATGTTCATGACATACAAACAGAGACATTGAATAAAAACATTAAAATGCTCTAGCTAAAAAATTGCAATGTAATACTATTTTATTTCTTAGAATTCAGAACCTAACACACAAGAACCCCAAAACAGAGCAAGACAAAGCAGGCTGCTCCTGAAAACACAGAGGCACTGCTCACTGTACCTTATTCTTGGCTGGCTCACTGCAGACTGATTGTGGCTAGACTCAGATCCCACACCCCCCTACAGATCTGCCTGGCCTGCAAGCAGGACCTGGAAAAATATCTTGAGCATTTCAAGTGATAGTTTACAATTTTAATACCGTTTCCAATACACCCCCAAAACCACAGCACACATGCACACCACAAACTGAAAACCGCACGCATTGCCACCACGTCTCAGACCGGCCATTTCAAAAGTGTTGCAATTAAACAGAAAAAGCTTCCCCCTTTAATCATTGTACATACCGCCAGCCTTCCTCCCCAGCTCTGCTCCTCACACAGACCCCCACTGTCCTTGCTCCTGAACCCTGCTACCAGTCCCCCCAGGTAGCTGCAATCCTGATCCAGGGGCTGCATTTCTTTGGCTGGCTGTTCTGAATGCAGGCTCCTTCTGTGGGTGACCTTACTCACTGTGAGTAGCCCCTTCCTCTCTGAGTAGTCCCTTTTATTTCACTGGGGCTGCTTGTGAAGCAAGGTGCCACTGCTATGCAATGTGAGTAAGGGCGGCAGAAGCTGGCCCATAGCCAGCAGGCCAGCCCTTGTCCATAGAATTCTCTCCCTCCCGCTGCAGTGCCTTGTTTCCTTGCCCAGGTTCCTTGGGGTGGGGATGGGGGTGAATGGGGCTCCCCACCAGGAGCCTGTGGCCCTGCAAGGGGTCATTGGAGAGGGGCTCCACTATGGCAAACCATGGACGGCTCAGAGGGACTGTGACCCCACTGCACTGCTGAGATCCCAGCTGTGTTTGACAGCCATCTGGCTGTGTCTTTCTGTTGGGACATGGGGGTAGGGGAGCAGGCAGAGAGGGAGAAGCTTGGTTGACACATACAGCTGGATCTCAGCAATGCAGGTGGTTTCTCTGGCTGACCAATCTCCAGATTTTTGCTGGCGAGTTCTCATCTAATGAAGCCCAGCAGGACTGAGGCTGGGGCTATCGCTGTTGATGCTTATCGGGCTGACAGAATCTTGGGGCAGGCAGTCGCGTCTTTTGCTCTTTGCACAGCAATTCTATCTGATGTACCCACCTAGGCACGGCTGGGTCCCAAGTAATCATGTTTGCTAGCTACACAAACGCGCCGGGCCCAAGCTATGCCCACTCACTGCTCTGCCTGGCTTCTGGTGGCTTCCAAAGAGAACACGGTGAGCCTCGCAAGAGGGCTCGCACTTCCAGGGAGTGCAGTGGGAAGATAGATAACTAGAGTCCAAGGCCGTCAGAACAGCCAGTCAAGCCAACACAGACCCCCAGCTCAGTAAGGCAGCTTGGGAGGTGCAGAGCGTGGGATGGGACAGTCGGGGAGCCAAGGTGCGTGTGGCTCAGGGATCAGGGCTCCATGCTGTCTCTCCACCCTGCTGCCTCCTCAACTCCCCTATGGCATCCCCCCGCCCTAGCCCCTCTGGCCCTTGCTCTGTTACATTTCTACTTTATAAGGGAGCTGGTGTGAGATCCGAAAAGACATTGCCACAGCAGGGATCCAAGAGGAGGAGCACTAGCGTGTGCACACTCCCTCCCCCTTCCACTACTTTTCCCATTCTCCCCTGTCCTGCTTTCTACTCCTGGAGTCATGCCAGCTGTGCTGTGTCTGGCCTGCCCAGGGAAACTGGCCAATTCCCCTTGGTCCCCTGCTCAGGAAAAGAGTCATCTGCCTGAAAAGCAAAGCCAACCGTACCAAAGCCACTTCATTTTGCCTGTAAAAAGCCAATGACTGTGATTAGCTCCTGGAGGGTGAAGCAAACAGACCAGGAAAGGGAAGACTAGAAAGGTGCTGTGCCACAGATGCTGGGGGAAGACAGAGGAGATTGTGGGGAACAGGAGAAAACCCCCAGAGCAGGAGGCAGAAGTTTTGGTAGACTTGTCCTGTGTGAGTTGGGACTGCACAAGACACAGGAGAAGGACTGGCCCCTACCCCAAGGAGCTTCCAGAAATAGGCAAAAAACAGCCCCTACCATGCTCTCTGGCACTGGGAAGGTTGGCAGCCCTTTCTTTAGAAGCCAAGCATTGTGTCCCTCACAGAATTAGCAGACAGGAGTGCTGATATTTTGTTTCCTGTTCTTATTCTGTGTTTCCTTTTGCCACATTTAAGCTTCTGTAACAACTAGTAATGTTATTAGTAAAGCCCATGTTCAAAGGGCTTTTTGTATACATTTACACACATCCTCACACCATCCTGGCAAGGGAAGATGGGGAAACTGAGGCAGGGACATTACAGGCCAGAATTTCAAAAGAGCTCTGCACCCATTTAGGGACCTGTGTGATGAGCCCAGGCTTTCAAGAGTGCTCAGCCCCCCACAGCTCCCATTGTTGTCATGCTGAGCACCCACTGAGTGACTCACCCAAGGCCAGGCACTATCAGTATCAAAGTCAGGATGTGAACCCAGGGCTCTTGACTTCCAGTCTCATCTCCTAATCATTAGGCCTCACTGCCGCTATTGCAAAACATTTCTTAGGTGTAATTGGAAGAATAATATGGGTCTATATTGTGTTAAAAGTCTTAAAAACTATTATTACAAATGTATTTCAGAGGGTACCCATGGGAAGGGAGCGTTTTGCAGCACACAGAATTCTGTCCAGAAAATTGGACTCCCATTTCACGTTAAGGGAGAGGAAAGACAGAGAAGAAGGAAAAGCTTGAACCTGAAATTCTTCAGTGGCAGGAGGGTTAGGCCTGGCTCCTATAAAGCAGTGTTTCTCACCAATTGCAGTGGGGTGATATGCAGCATGTGTATGGTTACTAATAATAAATAGCCCATGGGTATTGTACCTCACACAGATACAAATACAGCTGGGGAAGTCTCTGTAAACCCACTGAAAAGCTTTTGTTTAATTTATAGGGCTTGAGCTATTTTTAGCCTGATGCTCCTTAGGACTTTATCTGCCACTGCTGCTGCAAAGGGAACAGCTGGGGGTAATTTAATTATGTGTGTGTAAAGCAGGTTCTGGCACTTCCAGCTACCTTGTGAACTACTTCACCGGGGGAAGGAACCAACAAAATAGAGATACAGAAGGAAGAAGCTAAAGCAAGGTAGACTGGATAAGAGTTCAAGCCAATAGTATAAAGTGGTGTATGTGCTTACCTGACCATTTTCCTTCTCTGGGTAATAAGCTCTATAGCCCCATTGCACTGGGTCTTCAGTCCACTTGCAGTTTGGAGCAGAACCAGACCTGTCAGTCACTTGCAGGAAGGGGTGAGGCCCAGACCCTGAATTCCCAGCCAGTCAGAGAGAACTTCCACAGCAAATGGCATATCCTGCATGGACCATCAGGGAATGAGCTTCCAAAATGACTCTAGGCAGGCAGTTATGGAATAAAATCCTCAGTGCTCCTGAACTGAACTAAAAGCTGCCCTGGGGCCCAGCCAATCTGCCCATTGTGGACTGCATCTGGGAACCTTATTACTCAGAGAAAGGAAATGCTAAGGTAAACTTGGATACTTTTTCCTGTTCTCTCTCACACTAAGAGCCACTGCTCCATGACAGTGGATTTTAATAGCATTGTGTATCCAGGGAGGTGGAAAACTCTACAACGATATAGAGATGAACTCCACGCTCTGTTCCTTGGGATCACAGATTAGAGCACTTGCCTCCCAAAGAGAATGGCCGTGAAGGACTGGGTGTTCAGTTCGGGGGATCAGTGACCATGTGGCCACTTCATAGAGGCATTTGCTTTATCGGCCCGTGAAGCAGGCACTACTGCCCTCAGCCTGGATGCATTCTGATGGAGGTCCCTCTCTTTTTCCAGGGTAGGACTCCACCCTGTGCTCCTTGAAGGGGTGGACTTGCAGACTTCCTGCCCCTTTGATGCTGGGTGGCAAAACATGAAGAGAGGGGTTGATTTGTGGGACGGGCTGGTGCACTGAATATTAGTCTGGGGGCTGGGTCCATGGAGCCACTTTGTCCCCAAGAAGAGTGTAGTTCTGTGTTCCCAAAGAGAGGATACTCCCAGCCCAGTGCTCTCTGGGAGGCCTAGGGACAAAGTTAATAGAGAGCAGGGCACAGACAGCTCTGTCAAGGGCTTGATCCAGCAAAGCACAACTACCCCATTGTCCTACTGCCTTTAATGAGGCTATTCATATGGCTTATCTTAATCACATGATTAAGTGCTTTGCTGGATTGAGGCTGGAGGCCTCAGCAACTGCAGGGCTGAAGCCCAGTTCTCCATCTATAAAATGGGGGTTACTGAGGGTATAATTCCTTGATTGATAAGTTGTCAGATGACCAGGTTCAATTAGTTTATTAATTAAAGACAGATGAGTGCAATACAGATTGGGAATGTATTAGCCTATCTAGCGAGCAGGTTTGCAGAGGTTATGCTGTTATTCTGTTTCACATTATGAGCTCAGTTTTGCAGATTCAAAGACCAGATGGGACCATTGTGATCAACTAGCCTGACCCCCTGTATAACACAGGCCAGAGACCTGCCCCACAATCGTTCCTAGAGCAGAGCTTTAGAAACAAACATCTAGTCTTGATTTAAAAATTATCCATGATGGGGAATCCACCAAGACCTTGCTAAATTGTTCCAATGATTAATTACTCTCACGGTTAAAAATATACACCTTATTTCCAGTCTGAATTTGTCTGGCTTCAGCTTCCAGCCATTGGGTTGTGTTAGATGTTTCTCTGCTAAACTGAAGAGCCCATTAGCAAATATTTGTTCCCCATGTAGGTACTTATAGACTAATCAAGTCACCCCTTAACCTTCTCTTTGTTAAGCTAAATAGATAGACTCAAGGAGCTCAACCATGATGAAGGCAGGTTTTCTAATCCTTTAGTCATTCTCATGGCACTTCTTTGAACCCTCTCCAATTTATCAACATTCTTCTTAAATTGTGGACACCAGAACTGGACACAGCAATGGTCACCCTAGTGCCAAGTACAGAGGTAAAATACCCTCTCTACTCCTACTTGAGAGTCCCCTGGTTATGTACCCTGGGATTACATTCATTCTTTTGGCCACAACATCACACTGGGGACTCACATTCAGCTGGTTATGTACTGTGATGGGGCAAGGCCAGATGGCTACAGTAAAGTAGTGAGGAACAGGTATAAACAAATCCCTGGTACCATGGTAACCAAATGGCAGTTGCTCCAGGTTAATCAAGACACCTGGGGCCAATTAAGATCCTTCTAGAAGGCAGTGGAGATAGCTACATTGATTGGGACACCTGAAGCCAGTCAAGGGCTGGCTGGAACTAATTAAAAGCCTCCCAGTTAGTCAGTGAGGTGCGCATGTGAGGGGCTGGGAGCAAGAGGTGCAAGGAGCTGAGAGGGTGTGCTGCTGCTGGAGGACTGAGGAGTACAAGCATTATCAGACACCAGGAGGCAGGTCCTGTGGTGAGGATAAAAAAGGTGTTTGGAGGAGGCCCTAGGGAAGTATCCCAGGGAGTTGTAGCTGTTATGCAGCTGTTCCAGGAGGCACTATAGACAGCTGCAATCCACAGGGCCCTGGGCTGGAACCCGGAGTAGAGGGTGGGCCCAGGTTCCCCCTAAACCTCCCAACTCAGACACAGGAGGAGTTGACCTAGACTGTGAGTTCCACCAGAGGGGAAGATCACTGAGGTGAGCAAATCCACCAATAAGCGCAGGACCCACCAAGGTAGAGGAGGAACTTTGTCACAGTGCCATGTTCATTTTATATCTTTCCTAGTTTTTTAATTAAAATGGTGTGCAGTACCAAGTCAAACGCCTTACAGAAGTCTAAGTATACTACATCAACACTATTACTTTTATCAACCAAACATTTTTAATTTCATTTTTTAAAAAAGATATTAAGTTAGTTTGACAGGACCTATTTTCCATAAGCCCATATTGATTTGCATTAATTATATTCCCTTCCTTTAGTTCTTTATTAATTGAATCCTATATCAGTCACTCTATTATCTTGCCTGGGATTGATGTCAGGCTGACAGGTCTATAATTACCTGGGTCATCCCATTTACTCTTTTTTTTTTTTTTTTTTAAATCACACAACAGTAGCTTTCTTCTAGTCTTCTGGAACTTTCCCAGTACTCCAAGGCTTGCTGAAAATCAGCATTAATGGTCCAGTAAGCTCCTGAGCCAGCTCTTTTAAAACTCTTGGATTCAAGTTATCTGGACTTGCTGATTTAAAAATGTTTAACTTTAGTAGCTTCTGTTTAACATCCTCCAAAGATACTCATGGAATGGAAAGTATTATCATCACCATATGATAAGACTACAGTATCTGTTTTCCCCCCAAATACAGAACAGAAATATTTATTGAACATTTCTGCCTTTTTGGTTTTAATATTGATAATTCTACCATTTTTATTTATTAATGGACCAATACCATTGTCAGGATTCTTTTTGTTCCTAATATATTTAAAAACCTCCTTCTTGTTGTCCTTAACTCTGCTGGCCATAGATTTTTCCTTGTCTCTTGGCTTCCCTTATCAATTTTCTATCATTTCTAACTTCTGATTTATATTTATTACTATTAACTTTCCCTTTCTTCCATTTGTTATGTATTTTACAACTATCTTCACTTCCACTCTAAACCAGGTTGGTTTTTTGCACTGACTTCTTCCTCACTTGTGAGATTGTGGCCTGTGACAGGGTCTGCTTACCCTGCACTAGCTTAGACAGGGTTACGCCCATGGTATTGACAGCGGAATGCCCGCCTCCCTGGCCAGACTTGGCATGCTCCAAGTGCTGTAGTAGTATAAAGGGAAGGAGACCAGCTCATTCTGGGTGGGAGGCTGCAGGGGAAGGACCTGCCTAGGAAGCTCCTGCAGAGGGCTAGCCACAGCCTCTGACTGCACCGGGAATCGAAGCTGTCCATGGCCCACCTGCACCCCAGCGACTGGAGGAAACCCTGGAGATGACTGGCCCTGCTGAACACAGAGGAACTGACATCTAATGGGAAACCCCAACACAGACTCTGGTAGGAAGTGACCCAGGGAGAGTGATGGAGTGGTACCTCCCACACCGGGAAACTCAGCGTGTTTCGGTAGGATCCCCCCCACTGAGTCAGTGGCAAGCTGCTATGCCACTGTTAGGACCCTGGGTTGGGACCCGCTGGAGTTGGGTGGGCCCGGGCCCCCCTACTGGGGCTACCACACCCCATAAGGGGCACCCCAACACTATAGAGTCTGGCCACTAGGCCACGCTGCCCTGCACCAAAGGGCTGCTTTATGGACTCCGGCTGTTAGGCCCCACTGCTCTGCACCAAAGGTTGGCTCTATAGACTCTGGCTGCTAGGCCATGCTGCCCTGCACCAAAGGGCTGTTTTAGAGACTGTGATTGATAGGCAACGCTGCTCTGGCCCTAGGGGTGTGGACCATCACACGTGGTGGAGAATGCGGACACCACCCGGGACCTGCTGAAAGGTCCATTGGAGGGAATATAGACAACAGGAGCCCCACTGCTGTCCAGGTTGGATACAGAGAAGTTTCTAAAGTGGATGCTGGAGAATCAGCAAGAGCAGGCGGCCCAACAGTGACAACAACAGGCTCACATGATGCAGCAGATGGCCAGCCAGCAGCAGTTACAGATGACCCAGGACCAGGAACAACAGCAGCAGCTTCTTCGAGAGTTGGCTGCCCAACAACAATTACAACAGGAACGCCTAGTCCAACAAGTGGCAACTCTACTGCACCCGCCAGGAGTCCCAGCCCCCACACTCACGGGAGCGGGATCTGGAGAAGCTTTGGTGGAGCTGCTGATTCGCCTCACTAAGATGGGACCAGGCGACGACCCTGAGGCATTCCTGGTCATGTTCAAGCGGGTCGCCACCGCTGCTTGGTGGCCCCCAGAACACTGGGTCACCATGTTAGCCCCTTATTTGATGGGACAGGCGCAGACTGCCTACTGCAACCTTGATCCTCAGGAGGCCTTGGAGTACCTCAGGGTGAAAGCGGCCATTTTAGACCAGATCGGCATTAGCCCTGAAATGTACCACCAGCACCCCTGTAAAGAACAGTACCCCCCTGGGGCCCAACCTCAGGCTGTGGCCCAATGGGTACGGGATCTCTGTTGGAGATGGTTGGATCCAGAAGGCTTGACCGGGCCCCAGGTGGTGGATATGGTGGCACTCAAACAGTTCACCCAGATCCTCCCGGCAGGAGGAAAAGCATAGGTGCAACATCACCGACCGGCAACCTTGTCAGCAACAGTGGGCCCGATAGAGGACTACTTGGCAGCTGAGGCACCTCCACGGAGATCCAGAAACCCGAGCTGGAGAGAAGGGCCAGATAAGGGAAGCCCTTGGGGAGTGGAGGCTCAAGAACCTCCTTCCAACACCCGCTCCACACCCACTAAGCCTCCCAGCCCCAAACCCAGGCACAGAGTCACTCGGACTCCGATTTGAAAGGAATGGCCCCCACAACGGGGGGTGGAGGCCGCCAAGGGAAGGCCCTGGACCCTCGGAAGGCCGAAATCGCTGCTGGGAGTCCGGACAAGAGGGACATTTTCAGCGGGAGCGACTGTTCATGGATTGCAACTATGGGCAAGTGTGGGTTGCTGGCCACAGAGCCCGGAAAAGGGGGCCAGGAAAGTTAGTGGTCCCCGTGTGGGTCGATGGGACCCCCAAGAATGCTCTTGTGGACTCGGGATGCAGTCAGACCCTCTTACGGGAGGGGCTGGTCCCAGACCTTAGACTCTCAGGGGAGAAGATACACCTACAGTGTGTCCATGGGGACATCTGCCCTTATCCCACAGCCTGGGTGAGGATTCAGATTGGCCAGCGGGAGGAAGTCCTCCACGTGGGCATGGCCCCCAGATTGGCCTACCCTGTGGTGCTGGGGCAAGACTGGCCAGAATTTAGGGAGGTCCTCCAGCAGTATCAACCACCCGCTCCACAAATGGAAGGGGCTACGTCTCCAGGGAGGGGACTGCTTGGACACACACCAGAGGCAGGCGGGGAAGGCACCTGCCAATGCCCAACATCTGTCCGTGGAAAATGCGCAGATAGAGCTGGAGCAGGATATTGACTTCATGAAGGAGCAGAGAAAAGACCCGACCCTGAGTACGGCCTGGGAGCAGGCCACCGTCCCCGGCCCTGGAGAGGACACACCTCTGAGACCTCTGCAGGGGCCTCGTTTTGAGATCCAGCTCATTCTGGGTGGGAGGCTGCAGGGGAAGGATCTGCCTGGGAAGCTCCTGCAGAGAGCCAGCCACAGCCTCGGACTGCACCAGAAATTGAAGTTGTCCACGGCCTGCCTGCACCCCGGCAACTGGAGGAAACCCTGGAGACGACTGGCCCTGCTGAACACAGAGGACCCGACATCTCATGGGGAAACCCCAACACAGACTCTGGTAGGAAGTGACCCAGGGAGGGTGACGGAGTGGTATCTCCCACACGGGGAAACTCAGCGTGTTTCAGTAGGCTTCCCCCCACCCACCCACTGAGTCAGTGGCAAGCTACTATGCCACTGTTAGGGCCCTGGGTTGGGGCCCGCTGGAGTCAGGTGGGCCCAGGCCCCACACCCCATAAGGGGCACCCCAACACTATAGACTCTGGCCACTAGGCCACGCTACCCTGCACCAAAGGTCTGCTTTATCGACTCCGGCTGTTAGGCCCCACTGTTCTGCACCGAAGGGTGGCGCTACAGACTCTGGCCGCTAGGCCACACTGCTATGCGCCAAAGGGCTGCTTTATAAATTCTGTCCACTTGGCCACGCTGCCCTGCACTGAAGGGCTGCTTTTTTAGACTGTGACCGATAGGCCATGCTGCCCTCACCCTAGGGGCATGGACCATTACGTGGCCTTTTAGGTATCTAATAAGGTGTTTTTAAATGATTCCCAGTTATCATTCCCATTTTTCTGATTAAATTCTTTCTCCTAGCTGATTTGGCTCTTAATTATTTTTAGCTTTAGGAAGCTGGCCCTACTCAAATACCAAGCGCATATATAACTAGTCTGGACTTTATTCTACTTTTCTCCTTATAAATTGATCAAGTCATGGTCACTTGTACCTGAACTACCATTAATCTTTAGTTCTGTGATCAGTTCCTTTTTATCTCTTAGGACAAGATCTAATATAGAATTCCCCTGTGTTGGCTGCAATACTTCTTGATTTAGGAAATTACCTATAATGTTTTATAAATTCCAAAGATGTTCTAGGACTAGCAACATGAAACCTCCAGCATACATCACTCAAATTGAAGTCCCCCATGATCACACAGGTCCCCCCACCCTTACATATTATAGACAGGTGTATAAGGATCTGGTCATCCTGTTTTCCCCAGTGTGATTTGGTCTGTAGAAGACACCAGCTAATACCCCTTCTTATGCTTTATCTGTTAGGACAGTGGTCCTTAACCATTCAAGATCATTTTCTTCTGAATTATCAACGACTCGGAAACAAGTAATGCTATTGTTGACATAGAGTGCGACTCTCCCTCCCCTTTTGCCCACTCAATCCTTCCTAAATAGGTTATAACCATTGATTTTAACATTCCAATTGTGTGAATCATCCCACAGGGTTTCAGTAATACCAACCAGATCCAATTTATGCTCATAAATGAACAATTCCAATTCCTCGTTTGCTCCTAGCATTCGTATATAGGCAATTGAAAAATTTCCTCTCCTTCGTGTCCTTTAGTTCCTTGATTATTTTTGTTTTCAACATCTAGATTTGTGAGTGCTCATATCTTCCCTCTTTTTACTCTGCCCTTTTGCTGTTAGTTTAACTGACTCCTCTAGCCAGCCTGTCCCCAAGGAGATTGGTCCCCCTTCTACAGAGGTGGAGGCCATCCAAACCATACAGCCCCCCCCTTCCCCATAGAAGGCGGACCAATGTTCCACAAAACCAAACCTTACACTACTTACCTAGCCAGTGGTTCACTTCCAGAATCTTCTTCCTTCTGTCTTCCTTTGCTCATGGGACAGGAAGGCTCTCAGAGAAGATTGCTTGGACGTTCTTATTCTTCAACACACTTCTGAGTTAACTGAAGTCATCTACTACCTGTGAGGTATCCCGCAGTGCAGTGTCATTAGTGCCGATATGAACGAACACCATTGGATCCTTGCCCACAGACTTCAGAAACCAATCCAATTGTAGAGTGATGTCTTGTCTTAGCTCTGGGAAGGCAGCACACTGTCCTGCTGTCCACCAGTCCCTTGCAGAATGTTCTTTTGATTCTTCTGAATAAAACATCTCCAACAAGGATTGTCTGTCTTCCTGGGATGTTTGAAGAATTCTTTGCAATAAGCTTGATTTTTTTTTTCTTATAGATTGGGCTGAGCAGCTATCCACATGTCTGTCCCGTACATCTCTGTTCTCTTGGACCTGCTGGCTCTTGAGAGGTATCTTCCATAGTTTCCATGTTGAGGACCTGGTATCAGTCGGAAACTTCTAGCTGTGTGGAATTCCTCCTGCCTCTCTTCTCTCTGGTGGCCACAGCCTGTCCATCCTCATCTGCCTCCAACCATGCGGAATGCCACTGTGGCCTCTTGCCTCTGGTGGTTATTTATATTCCTCTTGTTTACAACAGACAAAAAATTCTGCCGATTCCACAGACTTTACACACCTGTTCTTATCTAGTGTGACAGACCCAGACCAGTGGTGTACAGGAGTCTGGTAGAAGGCAAATATACTGGCCACTGGCTGAATAGTTTGCTGTTCCCTGAGTGACCAGAGCAGGGGCTGCTCTAGAGCAATCAGGAACCTGCTAGAACCAGTTAAGACAAGCAAGCTGATTGAGACACCTGGAGCCAATTAAGAACTTACTAGAATCAATTATGGCAGGCAGGCTTATCAGGACACCTGGTTTAAAATGGACCTCCCATCAGTTCAGGGGTGGGGGGGGCGTACAAGGAGGAGGGAGTGAGAAGGGGTGCGCTGCTGGAGAACTGAAGAGTATACGTGTGATCAGGCTCCAGGAGGAAGGTCCTGCAGTGAGAATAAAGAAGGTGCTGGGGGAAGGCCATGGGGAAGTAGCCCAGGGAGTTGTATCAGCTGCGTGACAGCTACAGGTGACATTGTAGACAGCTGCTATCCACAGGCCTTGGGCTGGAACCTGGTGTAGAGGGTGGGCCCAGGTTTCCCCCATCCTCCCCAACTGCTGATTGGACACAAGAGGCATTGACCTGGTCTGTGAGAAACACCAGAAGGGAAGGTCTAATTTGGAAAAGGATCTGGCCTGTCCCTGACCCACTAGGAGGGACACAGAGACTGCGGCGATTGTTCTCCATTTCCCCCAGACTGGTCAGTGATGAGGTTAGCTGAGTGAATGGCAGGTTTGAGCCTCTAGCAAAAACAGCCAAACTGAGGGCTGCTGTGAACCTCTGAGGTGAACAAATCCTCCAAAAAGCCACAGGACCCACCAAGGCAGAGGAGGAACTTTGTCACACTAGGTTTTGTACATAACATTCCAGATGTCAGTAGATTGTAGATGTCTGCACTGACTGTACCTAGCACACAATTTACATTTGGCAAATCTCAACAGAAATCATTTTGTTTCTGACAAATTCCACACATAAAAAACCACGGGTTACAACAGTTTAACTAGTAGCAGATTTCCACAGTAGAGCGTAGCATGTATACAAGTGTAGCAGGGTGGACCCTGCTCCTGCTGTGAAGAGGTTTAAAAAGTGGCCTGGCAGGGCTTGAGAGCAGTGGCTCTCAAGGCTGAGTTGATTGGGGAAGTGGCTGCAGCTGGGGGCCACGCCCCAAACAGAGCAACAGGGCCTTATAAGAAGGCAGGGAAGCCAGAAGCCACACAGTCTCTCTCTGCCTATAGAGAGAGAGGGGCCTGGCTGCATAGAGCTCACAAGGTACCTAGGGTGAAGCAGGGCTGGGGAAAGGCTGAGGAGCTGGGGAAGCTCCAGCCTAGAAAACCCCAGGCTGTGGCCTAGGACAGGGCAAAAGGTACTGGGGGTTGCAGGGGGCAACCTAGGGGTAGGCCAAGGCAGCAGGTCCAAACCCCCTTTGCCGATGATGAATGCTGGCTACTGCAGTCTGCCCCAGCGAACGGGGGCTAGATAGAGACTGGGCAATAGCCACTACTGAGGCGAAGTGGGGATAGTAGGGTGGGGGTTCCCCTGGGAAGGGGAAACCCAATTAAAGGTTAAAGGGGCACCAGGGTCCTGGGAGGGACACGGGGGCCAGAGGACAGGCGGATCACCAGCCTGCAGAGGGCGCTCCAGCGCTGGAATAGAGCTAATTCCCGGAGTCACCAGCAGGAGGCGCCGCGGGGGTGAGTACGACCCTGTTACAACAAGACATTCTGGAAATAGATGCTGTTGGCTACCAGGGTGACAATCCTTCCTTTTCCTCACCCACCGTATGTCATGTCATCTTAGGCTGTGAGCTCCTCAGGTCAGGGACTGTCTCGCATTGGAAGTGTTCAGTGCCCAGCTCAGTGAGTGTTGTAACACAAGCCATAGCATGGCAAGGGTTGGAGGCATAGGTGCCAACTCCATGGGTGTTCCTGGGCTGGAGCACCCATGGGAAAAAATAGTGGGTGCTCAGCACCCATTAGCCACAGCTGATTGGTGGCTGGGGTTGGGGGGGGCTTGGGGGAGGGCAGAGAGCAGTGAGGGGGCAGGGCCTTCAGTGAGGGGGAGGGGCGGACAGAGGGAGAGGGTGGAGAGAGGGCCTCAGAGCCGGGGGGTTACATCCCCAGGGAAAAATAAAACTCAGCGCCAATGGTTGGAGGCACTTTAAAAATAAAACAATTTTACTACTGGACTTTTCTCTGGGCTTTCCTAAAGCCACGTTAACTCCTTGGTGTCTGATGTGGAATTTTACTGTATCAGGCCTCAACCGCAGGGCCTGGCACCCACTCACCCTAGTCTGATGGCAGAGCTGGGGCCTGCAGTATTAACGCGTTCATAACTGGAGCTGTCACACAGCATCCCATGCACAGCACTTGGTTATCGGGGTGGCACCGCCAGTGTCAAAAGGTTTCGTGGGGGGAGAAGGAGATTCCTCCAATGTAATTAGCCTTGATCATCAGTTCTGTTTTGTTGCAGTGCAGCAATAGAGCCCTGTCTTCCACGTTGTCTTGTTGCTGCAGCCATTTAAAAATAGCCTGGCCAGTCCCCAGAAGGGAAGGGAAGATCACAGGCTTTTTCCAGAGAAATGCCACATCCCAACGCATCCGGCTGTGTTTGGTGACGGTTTTATTTGTCAGGAAACCCTGCCTGTCTTCTGCCTCTTGTGTGAAAGTGAAAGAAACCATCTGCTTTGGGCAGAGGAGAGACCGTTGCCATCTTTCAGCCCCAGCCATACTTGAGATGGACGTCATTAACAACCCCCCCCTCCCCCCCCCCCGCCGTCCAGGTTAGTGAGCCAAGCTTGGCGCTGGGCTCCTGGCCTTCTTTGGTTGAAATGATTGAATGCAGCATGGAGCTCCTAGAAAATGCTTTGTTTAGAAAAACAAGCTCTCTGCGAGGCTGGGAACTCCTCCAGCAGCTTGGAAATTCCCCCTTTCCGAGCTGACTAAGGAGAGGCACTGAGGTGAAATGACAGGCCAGAAGCCCGCGCGCTGGAGGAGAGGAGCAGTCGCAACATCCGGTTCCCCCTCCACCACCTCCCTGCTCAGATCATGCGCCAGGGCCAGAAAAGTTATGCAAAGCCGGCCCTGGGTACCAGACTCGCCATGGGCTACGATTTGGAAACAAAAGCGCTGCAGGGCTGTGAGACACCTGGCCGTCTGGGTCCTTCCTAGTGCTCCTGTTTATCAGGGACAGCCTTTTTGTTCCATGCCCATACGGCCCCTAGCATGGTGAGGCCCTGGTTCATGCCTGGGGCTCTGAAAACCAAGAACGACTGTTCCTGTCTCCCACCGCAAACAGCAGCAAATCTGCAAACCTGTCCGAATGCCCCATCCCAGGGTACGTGCTCCAGCCTGTGCTCTCCAAGGAGCCTGACTGTGCTCAGCACAAATTGGGAAGGTGGTGGGGGAAAAAGAGGCTTAATGTCACCTGCATCTGCTCTTGGGTGCCAGCCCAGCCCCAGCCTGGGGTGCTCTGTTTTACGCTGGCTGCCAAGGGCCCAGGGCTGCTCCAGCTGCCAGGGGAGTAGCACGGAGCTGTAGCCCAAAGCCACCAGTGGATTCCCTGCACACTAGGTGTCATCCCCAGAGCAGGTAACTGGGTTTAAGGCTGCTTTGCATTGAAAGGCAAGTGAAACCCATAACAGTGGGAATTTCTCCAGTTTAAACAGCAGATGGGAAGCCTTCCGCCGAGCAATGTCAAGAGTCAATTGCTCTCCTGGCTCCTTCCAGCCTCTTCTTTCATTTGTGAGACAAGAACTGTGTCTCTCTCTTTGCATATCCCCAAACCACTCACCTTGCCACGTCCTGCCCAAACACAGAACTTCTACACAAGGGCTTCTGCACTAGTCCCACCTTTCAGAACTACTATTGGCTGGCCTGGCCAGGAGGCAAAGGTGTAAAAGCAGCAGCTGCCCCTCTTGTGTGTACAGCTGAACTTGGTTAGAATCATAGAATCTCAGGGTTGGAAGGGACCTCAGGAGGTCATCTAGTCCAACCCCCTGCTCAAAGCAGGACCAAACCCAACTAAATCATCCCAGCCAGGGCTTTGTCAAGCCTGACCTTAAAAACCTCTAAGGAAGGAGATTCCACCACCTCCCTAGGTAACCCATTCCAGTTCTTCACCACCCTACTAGCGAAAAAGTTTTTCCTAATGTCCAACCTAAACCTCCCCTTCTGCAACTTGAGACCATTACTCCTTGTTCTGTCATCTTCTACCACTGAGAACAGTCTAGATCCATCCTCTTTGGAACCCCCTTTCAGGTAGTTGAAAGCAGCTATCAAATCCCCCCTCATTCTTCTCTTCTGCAGGCTAAACAATCTCAGTTCCCTCAGACTCTCCTCATAAGTCATGTGCTCCAGCCCCCTAATCATTTTTGTGGCCCTCCGCTGGACTCTCTCTAATTTATCCACATCCTTCTTGTACTGTGGGGCCCAAAACTGGACACAGTACTCCAAATGAGGCCTCACTAGTGCTGAATAGAGGGGAATGATCACATCCCTCGATCTGCTGGAAATGCCCCTACTTATACAACCCAAAATGCCATTAGCCTTCTTGGCAACAAGGGCACACTGTTGACTCATATTCAGCTTTTCGTCCACCATAACCCCTAAGTCCTTTTCTGCAGAACTGCTGCCCAGCCATTTGGTCCCTAGTCTGTAGCAGTGCATGGGATTCTTCCGTCCTAAGTGCAGGACTCTGCACTTGTCCTTGTTGAGCCTCATCATATTTCTTTTGGCCCAATCCTCTAATTTGTTTAGGTCCCTCTGTAACCTATCCCTACCCTCCAGCGTATCAACCACTCCTCCCAGTTTAGTGTCATCTGCAAACTTGCTAAGGGTGCAGTCCACACCATCCTCCAGATCGTTAATGAAGATATTGAACAAAACCGGCCCCAGCACCGACCCTTGGGGCACACCACTTGATACCGGCTGCCAACTAGTCATGGAACCATTGATCACTACCCGTTGAGCCCGACCATCTAGCCAGTTTTCTATCCACCTTACCGTCCATTCATCCAGCCCAGACTTCTTTAACTTGCTGGCAAGAATACTGTAGGAGACTGTATCAAAAGCTTTGCTAAAGTTCAGAAATAGCACATCCACTGCTTTCCCCTCATCCACAGAGCCGGTTATCTCATCATAGAAGGCAATTAGGTTAGTCAGGCATGACTTGCCCTTGGTGAATCCATGCTGACTGTTCCTGATCACTTTCCCCTCCTTTAAGTGGTTCAGGATTGATTCCTTGAGGACCTGTTCCATGATTTTTCCAGGGACTGAGGTGAGACTGACTGGCCTGTAGTTCCCTGGATCTTCCTTCTTCCTTTTTTTAAAGATGGGCACTACATTAGCTTTTTTTCCAGTCATCCGGGACCTCCCCCGATCGCCATGATTTTTCAAAGATAATGGCCAATGGCTCTGCAATCTCATCGTCCAACTCCTTTAGCACCCTCGGATGCAGCGCATCCAGCCCCATGGACTTGTGCTTGTCCAGCTTTTCTAAATAGTCCCGAACTACTACTTTCTCCACAGCGAGCTGGTCACCTCCTCCCCATACCATGCTGCAGAGTGCAGCTGTCTGGGAGCTGACCTTGTCTGTGAAGACAGAGGCAAAAAAAAGCATTGAGTACACTAGCTTTCTCCACATCCTCTGTCACTAGGTTCCCTTCCTCATTCAGCAAGGGGCCTACACTTTCCTTGACTTTCTTCTTGTTGCTAACATACCTGAAGAAACCCTTCTTGTTACTCCTAACATCTCCGGCTAGCTGCAACTCCAAGTGTGATTTGGCCTTCCTAATTTCACTCCTGCATGCCTGAGCAATACTTTTATACTCCTCCCTGGTTATTTGTCCAATCTTGCACTTCTTGTAAGCTGTTTTCTTTGTGTTTAAGACGAGCAAGGATTTCACTGTTAAGCCAAGCTGGTCGCCTGCCATATTTACTTTTCTTCCTACACATTGGGATGGTTTGTTCCTGCAACCTCAATAAGGATTCTTTAAAATACAGCCAGGTATTTCCTCGAGGGTAATAGAGGGTATAATCACATTACAAGCATGAGTCGTGTATGTGCTAGGTGGTTAAAAGCACATCAGGAGCAGGTGTTACAGATGCTTATAAACCCCGTTTCGAGCTACCTGTTAGTCTCTAACAACTGATTCCTCATTAATTAAAACATTTTTTAACCTTTTAAAAACTATTTAGCAGTGGAACCATAGTATAAAGTGTGACCATAGAACCTCCCCCAGGTTCTGAGCTGGTCCTTTACCATGTACCCCAGCCATGAGATTTGTTTGTGATAGCGCCTGTTCCTAAAATATGCAGGATGAAGCTCAGAATCTTCACCCTAGCCACCAGCAGCCAGATCTCCTAATGCCAGCAGAGACTGACTCCCTGTTTGGTCCCACATGGCCTGGCTGGAGCAATGGGAGCAGAATCTTTTTGCATTGCTCCTGCCCATGAGATGCCTGCTTTTGGCTGCAGTGACCCTGACACGGAGCCAGCTGCAGAAACCACCTGCACCTCTCTCTCTGCACCTGAGTCTCAGCACAAAGAGCCAAGTTCCCAGAGAGTCCGTTGTGGGGCTGCTGTCAGTGTGTGTTTAATCATAAAATGAAGTTAATTGGGTGACTAAAGACACTTCATTTCCAGCAGACATATTTGATGAAGGCCAGGCCATGACTTAGCAACTAGGCAGCTCAAACATCCATTAAGGAATACGGAGAACTCCAAGGAATCCTTGCAACATGCAGCCAGAGCAACCCACAGAACAGGCCTTGAGCACCTTCGATCGGGGAACAAAGCTGTTTGTTTTACCACGAATTGCAGCCTGGTGGTGGCAACCTGTGAAAGGGGAAAGGAGCTAAATTTGTAGAAGTTATTCCTGGAGCATTGTTCAGCTCCCTCTTCCTGTGCAACCACCCAGCTCTCTACCCCTCTTCTGTAATCTGCCAGCAAGGCAGCAGTAGCAGAACAAGCTGCTGCCTTCTCATGTCCCCTCCTTATCCCACTACAGTTATCATCAGTGCTTAAATTGTGTGTTGGGGTGGGAGGTCACAAGGAGTCACAAAGCCAGCAAATGAAGTGTTTTTAAAATCAAGCGGGGTCACCAATGGGTTCTCTTTAAGTACCGCTTTACTGATGCTGCTGCTCCCAGATTATGGGAGACCTGCTCCCCACCACACACTTTTTTCAGACCACTTTAAACACTGGTTATCAAAGGTTATCCCTTCTCAGATCTTAGAACCACATCTCTACTAGTGCTCTCCAGCTGACCAGTTAATGCCCTGGTTATCCCAGGTCACTTCCTGCAAAACAAAGCAGAAGGGCTGTGAAGTGCCAGCCGATGGGATAACAGCAATGACAATGGGACAAACTGCCTAGGGAAGTTGTGGCAGCTCCTTCACTGGAGGTTTTCAAAAGGAGGTTGGAGCCATCTGTCTTGGATGGGTCAGACCCAACAAATCCTGCGTCTTGGCAGGGGGTCAGACTAGCTGACCCTTGTGGACCATTCTTACCCCATGGTTCTATGATTCTATGAATAATCGGACACACCATTGTGATAATTCTCCTAGACGTGATTCTGTATCGAGGACCTCGTGCACGCTGCCCTGCAGCTTATAGGGGCAGAATTCAAGTGGTTTGTGGAACTTTCCCTCTGAATTTCCAGGCTTTGTTTAAAATATTCCCTTTTTGAAAGCAAACTCTGTTCGGGTACGCCCTGTTTCTGTTGATTTTGATATGTCTTCAACCTTAGCACTGTATTAATATTTGTCTAGGGTACGTCTACGCAGCCAAAAAAAAAAAAAAAAGCCTCTGGCAGCGAGTCTCAGCGCCCCGGTCAACTGACTTCGGCTTGTAGGGCTCACACTCCAGCTACAAATGGCAGTATAGACGTTCAGACTCAGGGCTGGAGCCCGGGCTTTGAAACCAAGTGAGGGGAGAACCTGGGCTCCAACCCCAAACCAAATGTCCAAACTGTTATTTTTAGCACCACAGTGTGAGGGGCCCCCCCAAGCCTGAGTCTGTTGACCAGGCTGTGGCACTCTCAGCCATGCAGGTGTTTTGCTGTGTAGATAAATCCCTCGTTTAAATTCCTAACGCAGTGTTAAAATCAAGAGGTTGTTTTGTTCGGAAGTAGGCCGCTGATTAATTCTGGAGTGGAAGCAGAAAGCAAGAGGGTAAGAAAGTTCCAAGGGAGAAACCTCCTCTTCCCGTTTTACTAATGGTGAGTATCTATAGAGCTTATTTCAACCATTAACCACACAATCCTCTCACCAGCCCTGGGAGCTAGGTAGGGAAGGGTTATTACCAAAAGTCTTGGCTCCGGTAAAATTAAGGCTGCAGGCCTGCAGCTGTGGTTTGAGGCCTACTGTCTGTCCGGAGTGGAAGAGGTTTGTTTTTCTAAACTCACTGATGTCCAGTGCTTTTGAATATTTATATTTGCTAGACTTGCCTAGTATAGTCAGAGATTTTCACTTTGTTAAATAAAATCACAAGAAATGACATGCCCTGGGGAGCAGCAAGAGATTTGCTCTGTAATGTGGTCACACTCGGCTAAATAGAGCAATCCAGTGATTCTGTTCCCGCAGAATGTTTCTCTAAACAAAAGTTCCCTGTTGTAATGATGCTTGCATGGTCTCTGATATTTACATGGCTTGTAAATCCGCTAAAGCTTCCTAAACAAAGATCTAGTTTTAAAAAAGAAATGCAGAATTAACCTTGCACTTCTCAGACCAGGCATCCAAGCTACCTTCGCTCTGCCTGGGGAGATGCTAGGCTGCATTCGTTGCAGGAACCATATCAAAGAGGTGCCCTTCAGATATACACACATCTCTGATGCCAAGTGTGATGGTCTGTCACCAAACTCTCTTTCCATGCAAGTGCTGTGCTAGCATCAGCCGAGCCTCTGGAGTTTATCTATGGAGCGAAATTAGGTCTATGTCTCATGGCCTTTGGACAATTGGCTGCCACACAAAATCATAAAGCTCGATGCCCTGAGGTGCTGAATGGAGGAATGCTGTGAACGCAACTGCATTACACACGCTGCCTGCCTGTGCACAGGGCAAGGCTGCCTGGAAAGTCTTAACAGCCCTCCAGTTCAGACTGAGGGCTCCTTATGAAAGGGATGATCAGACCACGTCCTGCAAACAGAGTCCTAGGCATGGGTGAGCTTTACGTCCAACCCCATTGTGGGGAACCAGAAAGGGAGTCAGAGGGTCGCCCATAGGAGGCATGCGTTACCTGTGTTAATCTGAGCCAAGTGTAATTCTGTGGGCATATTAATGATAGAAAGGCAAGGGAGGTGTTTATGTGATTTGTAAAAATCTACAGAATCATAATGTCAATGGTGTCACCATCTGCGGAGTGTCGGGGGACTCGCAGTCTTCCCCCCCCTCCCACCCCCCTGGTCCCACGGCTCCCAGCTCTAAGTCTCCTGGTTGAGGGGAATGTTGATAATACAGTGTCATCGGAAATGGATTGAGCTGGGCATCATTTGAAAGTGCTTTCTCCCCTGGACACAATGCTACCAAACATGACAATTCCTGAACAGTTTTGAGAAATGTTTAAAAATAAACATTTTTAGCTATACTTTAACTCAGAGACGCATTGCTAACATATAAAAGACACTGATCTTTGGTAATCCTAGGGAAGTTAGCCTTGACATGAAGAACTGAACACATTTATTCATCAAAGTCATCATCAGTGTTGCCTCTCTCTAGGGTGCACCACTAGACACACTGTCACACTGATCTTCATCAGCGCTGCACTTCCATGTCTCTGTACAAGGCAGGCTACTGGCCAAACACTTGCAGGTTGGTAAGCAGCTGGTCTTTGCACACGAGCATTTGATTAGCTGAAGGATTGATTCAGGAACGCAGAGTATTTCACATGCAACTGGTGTGATCAGTCCATCCTCCAAGACCCATCCGTGCCTGATAGGGGCAGGTAGTTTTGGATATGCTTGATCATTCCAGAGCTATTCCATTGCTCGGTAATTTGCTCTCTTGATGGCAGGTATAAATGCAGTCTTTGTCGGCAGCAATCTTTCTTCATTTGTCTGCTTCTTGGAAAACTTCCACCAATGTAGCTCTGAATATTGGTCTTGAAAAGATAAACTTGGGGTATGAATATCTCTAGTCCATTTATGACCTCATCAGTGACTGTCTCAGCTGTTCTGAGCACCTTCAGAGTGAGGAGAGAGTCTTCGGAGGCTGAATCAAATGCTTCCAGTAAGATAATTTGGTCTTTCCAGCCAGCTTCCAGTAGTGTCACATCCTGAAAGGTTTCAGAGTAGCAGCCGTGTTAGTCTGTATCTGCAAAAAGAACAGGAGTACTTGTGGCACCTTAGAGACTAACAAATTTATTACAACATAAGCTTTCGTGAGCTACAGCTCACTTCTTCGGACGCATAGAATGGAACACACAGACAGGAGATATTTATACATACAGAGAACATGAAAAGGTGGAAGTATACATACCAACAGGAAGAGTCTAATCAATTGAGATGAGCTATCATCAGCAGGAAAAAAAAAGCTTTTGAAGTGATAATTGAGATGACCCATAGAAGGTGTGAGGAGAACTGAACATAGGGAAATAAATTCAATTAGTGTAATGACCCAACCATTCCCAGTCTGTTTAAATCTAAGTTAATTGTATCTAATTTGCATATTAATTCGAGTTAAGCAGTCTCTCTTTGGAATCTGTTTTTGAAGTTTTTTTTTGTTGCAAAATTGCCACCTTCAAGTCTGTCACTGAGTGGTTAGAGAGGTTGAAGTGTTCTCCCACTGGTTTTTGAATGTTATGATTCCTGATGTCAGATTTGTGTCCATTTATTCTTTTGCGTAGAGACTGTCCGGTTTGGCCAATGTACATGGCAGAGGGGCATTGCTGGCACATGATGGCATATATCACGTTGGTAGATGTGCAGGTGAACGAGCCCCTGATGGCGTGGCTGATGTGATTAGGTCCTATGATGGTGTCACTTGAATAGATATGTGGACAGAGCTGGCATCGGGCTTTGTTGCAAGGATAGGTTCCTGGGTTAATGTTTATGTTGTATGATGTGTGGTTGCTGGTGAGTATTTGCTTCAGGTTGGGAGGCTGTCTGTAAATGAGGACTGGCCTGTCTGGCAGTGTGGTGGCATTTAATGGTCCAAATGATGGGAACAACCCTCTGAGCGATACATAATGATTCTGTTCCCCGGCAGCAGCCACAAAAACAGAATCTTGCGGAAGATTTGGGTAGTGTTTCTGTGATGGGGTTCACCCCATGCCAGCCCTGAAGGGGTTAAAGTGGCTCAGAAGGGGACAATTAGCCTTATCAGCTGCTTCTGGAGGAGACTCAGGCTTGACTGATAAATTACTAATTGCTGATAAAGCCCCAGTTGGGGGAGAAGTTGGGTAAGGTATAAAGCCAGGAAGTTTGCAGCAGAAGGGGGCTGCAGGGAGACAGTCTATAGTGGCTCTCTGGGCACAGAGAGGTGGATAGGTGAAAATCAACCCAGGGTTGAGCAAAAGTCCTAGGATCTCAGCCCTGCAGGAAGTCTTTGCCCAGAGGTGTTGCTGGGAAGGAAGCCTGTGGAAGGCAGAGTAGGAAGAAGCTCAGGGAAATAGCAGAGAGGGTTGCGACTGTGTAGACCTTCTCCCCTGATTATAGGATCCCTGGGGTGAAAGCCGGAGTAGCGGGTGGGCCCAGGTTCCCCTACTAGCCACAGGGAAGTGGTGCAGGACTGGTGAAGGTGGCATCCAGACAACTGGTCCAGTGAGACATCGATACTCTGGAAGGGAAAAACTATATAGTGACCTGGCTGGAGGGCTGAATCACAAAGAGAGAGCACCCAGAGTCCTGGAAGGCAGAGGGCCATGGGGTGAATGATGAGAGCTGATCCCCAGACCCAGCCACAAGTGGGACCCTTCACGGCGAGTGAACTCCATCACATTCTCACAGAGAGCACTAGAACATCTGGGTCTTAAGCACGTCTCTGGGGCATTGGTGGCATGCAAGAGTATTTTAGTGTCAGCAGGAACTCCAAAGAAACTCCACTGAACAGTGTGAGGCAGAAGCTTCATGGTGCCATGTGACAACAACATTTTCTGAGCAATTCTTCATGTGCTGGAGCATTTTTCCTGTAAGGTATTTGGTTAACTCATCCATTGTATAAGTATGAGACAGTGTCTTCTTCATTGTGACATTGGCTATGTTTGCAGAGTCAGTGACTTTTTGTATTGGACAGGTGCAATGGAGTTTCTTCTTTCTGTTAATATTATTGATTCCTTGGCATATGTGTCAAACATGAGGTGGACTTCATTATAGGTCCAGTATTTTCTCTGCAGCCTTGTAATGAAGTATTCAGCAAAATCTCGGGAGCTGCTAACAGGTTCTGGTTTGTCTAAAGCTTGTACCTCAGCCATACTATCTATGACCACTAAGTTGAACAGCCCCTGCTGGCATAAGATACTGGTCATATTGTCAGGAGGTGCTGGCTTGGGAAGACCATGCAAAATGTGCACTGGTTTGCTTTTCTTCTGGTACATATACATTGTTCTGTTGCATTCAAACATTGACCGTGGTACCATAAAGAACTTCAACCTTCCCAAAGTCTCACATAGATCAACATCATGCTGAGATCTGGAGATGAGAAAACAATGACCTGTCAGCAGTTAGCTCTGTAATAGTCAGAATGAAGGTGGCAGGGACTGTCTCCTTTGCAACTGAGCACAGCTTTAGCCTACTCGTCTTGATTGGTACCCATAGATTGATAGAGCCTTGGCTAACTCTCTGGGTTTTGAAGGCTTCATACAAGTCAGAACAAGGAGCAATGGTCTCAAGTTGCAGTGGGGGAGGTCTAGGTTGGATATTAGGAAACACTATTTCATTAGGAGGGTGGTGAAGCACTGGAATGGGTTACCTAGGGAGGTGGTGGAATCTCCATCCTTAGAGGTTTTTAAGGCCTGGCTTGACAAAGCCCTGGCTGGGATGATTAGTTGGTGTTGGTCCTGCTTTGAGCAGGGGGTTGGACTAGACGACCTCCTGAGGTCTCTTCCAACTCTAATCTTCTATGATTCTATGAAGTCATGACCCAGAGTATCCATTCAACTGACATCTTTAGCGATCTCACCTCTGACAACTGCTTTCGTCATGATGTTAATGAGCTCCAGTCTGTCCTATGTGAATAGGTTGCCAGTGCAAGTAAACTCATCCTGTAACTTTAAAATTGCCCTTTCTTGGCATTTAACAGCCCCTTAATGAGTCTAGATGGTGCTTGCTTCTGGGGTCATCCCAGTCATGCTTAATGTTTCATTTGAAATTCAACCGATTTCTGGGGTTGTCAGGAAAAATAGGGAATGAGCATTTGGGTGCTGACTTATGCCCACCAACCACCCCCACCCCAATGGCTTTCATTGCTCCGTTTTCATTTTCTGAGCTTTGAACCAAGCACGCAGAAGGGAACTGGCAACCTTTTAACAACTCAATTTCCTTTTAGAAATTCTTCCCATATGTCAGTGTCAGGTTTTTCTACACCTCTTATTTCAGCGAGGTACCAGCCAATCAGTGCAGTATAGCTGGTTAAAGCTAAAACAAAAAAAGTATTTCACAAAGTCTTCCAGTGCTGTGAGGTACAAATTCTGATTAGCAGTCCTGACAGATCGAATAAAGATCAGCAAAGACTCAACCATCTTAATGTATCACCATACCATCCTGAAAGTTGGCTTTGTTGCCAATTCAACCTCCTCAAATTGCGTGATCCATTCTGTGGTCTTGCAGTTCTTCACCTTGTGCAATGGGTCATTGAGAGTGGCATATATGCTGGATGTGTGACACTGGTCTGGCTAAGTCCTGTATCCTTTGGGAAATGACTTCAAACACATCAGTTTTCAAAGAAGATACCTATGTAGCATTTGTAAATGGCAAAAAGTGTTCAGGTGTGTGCTTCTATAGCGCATCACAACTTTTTCCCTGCAAGAATTTGGTTCCCAGTACTGTCACTGAACAAAATCCCCCAGATGTCAGGAATACCAGTGCCATCGACAAAGGAGCCAATTGCACGTATCACTGCAGAGTATGTGTATTTCGCCAGGACATAGAATCCCCCATCTACGAAAATCATCACAGGACATTATTAGCTGCTCAACAGGCCTGTAAAGGCCCATGTCTATATCACGACACATTCTGATTTAGTTCCGCAGATGTATTTGTTCATGTATGCCAGTTGCATAAGGAATGCTAACTGCACTGAGTGATCACTGGGGCCAGCGGGCATGATTGGCAGGGTGCATACACGGGCCATTTGCACTGGCACCTTGTGTAGTGCCAAGTTAAAGGGACCATGTCGGCATATACCTTTCTCCTGAAATGGAGTGATATGGTATGTCCTGGCTGTATGGATCATTTGTGGCTACATAGACTTTAAGGCCAGAAGGTGATCATCTAAGTCTGACCTCCTGCACATCGCAGGCCTCACAACCTCACCCACCCACTCCTGTAGTAAACTCATAACCTCTGGCTGAATTACTGAAGTTCTCAAATCTTGATTTAAAAACATCAAGTTACAGAGAATCCACCATTTATACAAGTTTAAACGACCAAGTGACCTGTGCCCCATGCTGCATTTTACATTTTCTATCTCTTCAGCTGACTCTGTAGTCAATTACTTTTTGCCTCTGGAGTACATCCCACTTTTGCACAATAATCAAGTGAGGTCAAGGTTAGTGAATGTAGAAAGCTCTACTAGAGTTGATTTAACTACTGCTTCATTGAAAGCAGGACTTCTTGGCTTCAGACACACTTAGTTTTGTCAGAAAATGCCAATTTGATAGAGCAAAATGTTTCACCAACCCTATCTGAGATTCAATAAAACTTCTGCTGAAATAAAGCAAAGTACTTGGGTGTTCTGCTGCCCCACTACCCCCCAGCTCTGGAGGATGGGCAGCTCCTCTTTGGCTCCTGGAGCTGGGAGGTTGGCAGGGAGGAAAAGCAGCCAGGGTCTCTGCCTCTCCAGCAACTGGCCTGGAAGGCTCTTGTCAATTTCACAAGTAAAATTTCACTTTAAATTTAAAATTGACAAGATCCTTACCTGAGGCAGCTAGGAAGGTGAAAAATTCCATTTTGGTGCTCCCAAAACAGAATTTGTCTGAACATGTCCTTCTGCAAAGTTTCACATTTTTGATCTTTCATCCCACTTTGGAATGCCTTTTTCTTAAATGCAAACATTTTTGTGGAAAGGGATTCCCCCTTTTGGACAGCTTTACTTAGTAGCACAGGTCCCATGGAAAGTCAACAGGACTTGTGCTCCTAAATCACTTTGATGAATATGTTATCATATATATACACACACAAATTGGTGTGACTTCATATGAACAGATCTTCAGCCAAAACAGCTGAAGGAAGGGCTGACACTTGGGTAGGGAAATCATCTTCATGGAGAAGGATCTTGGAGCGTTCCATTAAAAACTGGCCGGGTTTGGTCATGTTCAGAGACATTATTTTTCTGTCTGTGCAGGACATTGTTAATGACGAGAGCACTCACACAGCCATATTTGGAAGGCAGGTCAGCAGTGCGGCGCAGTGTATGTGTGGCTGATGAAGCTGTATGTATGTGACAGTCAAGATCCAGACACTGCAAGGTGAGAACAGAAGGTTTAAACCCTCCAAAATAAGCAGTTAAATCAACTGATTGCATGCTGTTATTTTACTGTCAGAGTGCATCAAGTAAGATCTTTTTTATGAAAGCTTGTAATACACTGACCTTAATAGTCATGATGATATACATGTACTACTTCTGGGGGAATTCTGTGCCGAAAAATTCCAGACCAATATTTTCAAATTATGCAAAATTATGCATATTTGATTTGTCAAAATAACATAATGTAATCACACTCCTGCTGTCAGCCCCGGGTGTCCATGCCAGGTATGGGCAGGCATGCTGGTGGGAAATCACAGATTCTGCAGGGAAAAATAAAATTCTGCAGGGAACATTAATTTTGCATAGTGCAGAATTGCAGCAGGAGTAATATACAGTTATAGTTATGAAGGTATGTATGTGTATATGTAGAAAATTGCAACTATAACTGTGGTGTGACTTCAGCTTCACCTCACAACAGGGTGGGGAAGTAATCAGGCAGGGACAGGCTACTTCCCCAACCAGATGAGACTGGTTTCAAGCATCAAGACATTGTCCAGCTCAGGAAAAAGCAATGAGAAACCATCAAAGCAGGGAACAGCTTGAAACTGGAAAGAAAACCCCAGTCTTTGGAAACTAAGAAAGGAGGGAGATTTCCCCACTTTCAATATCTGAAGAAAAAAACCTTCAGTCCCTTTTAAAATGGGGAACAGTCTTGAGATGAGAGGCTGTCCGTGAATGCTGGATCCCTCCTATAGCTATAGTTTTCTAGACCTCGCTTGATGGTGCCCTGAGCCTGGGCTAAGTGCAGTGTTTAAATGTTATTTGTAGAACCTGAGGTCCTTGTAAAACGAGTGACTAACTTGCAGGACACCTGGAAAGCCGTAGCAGTGGACACAGCTTTCTTAGGCTGCCTGGTGTTCTGGCACAGGCACTCCAGCTAAACGTGCTAATGGGTAGAGCCCTGCATATCCATGGATATCTGCTTTATATCCACAGATATCCACCTATCCGCAGATTATTTTTGTATCCATGCAGGGCTCTACTAATAAGGCCTTCACTTCAGAGTGGCAGGTATGCTCTCTAGTGGCCTGCTGTGCACGTCTCATTACCTGGCTGGGGATTCGCTTAGTTCCCGTTTGTAGCAGAGGGATTGC
The DNA here is from genome assembly GCF_020497125.1 of Mauremys mutica. Classification (NCBI taxonomy): domain Eukaryota; kingdom Metazoa; phylum Chordata; order Testudines; family Geoemydidae; genus Mauremys; species Mauremys mutica. The sequence goes on along the minus strand of NC_059080.1, from coordinate 54,165,933 downwards.
TGTGGCTACCTCTGCAGTGATTTTGGGACTCAGCGGAAGTGTAATTGGTACGTGGATAGCATGCCTGCTTTGTTTTACTGGTGGTGTCTGGGCACTTCCCAAGTACCCTTGCTGCATGGGCAGCTTTCCCATACCATTCCCATGTCTGGGTTCTTTTCCAAACATCATGCTCCTGTGGTTCTCTTACATCAGTTCTCTCTGGATGTGCTTTTATTGCCTTGCTGGATCTCCTCCTGTGTCAAAGAACAGGTGAGGTGAGCTGATTCCATCACGTATGTCATGGGGCACTGGGGGTGGGGCCCTTTCTGGCCAGCTGGTGTCAGCATGGGATTGTGGTTGACTTTTCTGAAAACAAGCACAGGCACTAATGCCCTGATCCCACAAAGCAGTTAATCACATGCTTAGCTGTACACAGGTGCTTCAGTGCTTTGCTGAATCAGGGCCTAAGTGCAGGCAGTTGGGTGGTCCTTGGCAAACCCACTCTTGGACCTGTCTGTGGCATCTGCAGCCACCACTTTTGACAGGTGAGACTCTGGAATTCGCCTCTTCCCCTTGTTCCTGTTTTGGGACAGCAGCACCCCATGGATTGTGTTGTCTGCAAGAGCAATTCTGCACTTCTGAAAGCTCCCCTCTGCATGTTTCCAAGAGTTCATCATAGACCCCAAGCGGGACCATTGTGGAGGCTAAGAAATACCTAGTACCATTACATAGCTGACTCCCCAGGTTCTCCTACCAACTTCCTCTGACTTAGCTTATTGGTTTTGCAATCAATTTAAAGCCACTCACCACCCTTCCTCTCCCGCTAATTGCATGCAGCAGTTTCATTGGTTGTTTGAAACTCCCAGCACAACCCCCAGACACAAATCAATTCCACCACCCACACAACACACCTAGCACACATAACTGCCAGCACACACAGGACCCTCGCCACAGCACACACCCCTCATGCGCCACCTCCACCCATCCACACCATTCTCCCAGCCCAACACACCCTCACTCACACCTCTCACTCATTCCTACTGTAAAACCAGAACTGTAAGCAGTAAAGACATTGGGCCATCACTAGTGTTAACAATAATAAAGGTGGAGGTCTCTATTCACCTTCTTGTTTCTGAGCCTCTAGGGGGCACTCAGGTCATGTTCTCAAGCTCTTTCCAACATTGAAGGCTAAAGTGGTTGTTTTTTTTTTTTTTTTTGGCCAGCTGAGATTCTCATGTCATCACCTGACTCTGGCCCTGGGGCTTTTAAGTGAAACATCAAATCTCACATGACTCATGATCAAAGCGAGAGCGATGGCAGTTCGGCTCACTCATACCCTAGGCAAACAGGCGCGTCAAGCCCTGTGGTTTTGACAGAAGCCTCCGCAGAATGGCACAGTTATCCCTAGCAGGGGAGAGGGGAAAATTGCAGACGCCAGGGAAGAGAGAGACGGCTGGGTGCAGGGAAGCTTCAGAGCAGGGAACTGGCTTTGAACTCTGTCCCTGGCGTGTTAGCAGGACAGCTGGGATTGGTGATTAGAGAGAACACAGCAAGCAGGAAAGGAAGTAGCCCAGGCCCTACAAGGCAAATTCAGCCCTATGTCTAACAACCCAAGGAACCCTAAGACTGAACCCTGTCACCCAGGACTGGGAGGAAACCTGATATTCTTCAGCCCTCATCATAAATGGCCCAGTGGGATTTTTGAAAGCACCTTAAGTGAGCTGGGAGCATCAGATGGTTGCGGAGCTTGACACAGCATCAACTAGCCAGTTATGGAGCTGAACTGCTCTCCTGAGGTGCTACACTCATTATACTAACACACCTGGGTCTAGCCCTAGCTGCTCAGTGCAGCTCTGTGATTGGGGTTTCACTCTCTCAGGCCTAAGCATAAGCATGACAGACCCCAGGGAATGTCTATGATGAATTAAAGAACATTTTGACTTTTACCAGCTACTCATTTTCTCCTGAGTTACAATGGCTGCATCCTGAATTCTAAGCACCTCTCTGGCACTGTAGTGTGGGCATAAATGTAACATATGGTGCACCCATCCTAGGGCACTGCCAGAGGGGCATAAAGGGGCCTGGGTGTAGGCCCCATGAGTTGTTTCTGGATACTGTAGCGGGCAGAGCTCTGACACCACACACCCATTACCATGGAACGCTAGACAGTATGATACGGCTCGGCCCCTAGGGGGCACTGTGTGCAACACCACATTTAAGCTATCCTCGGCCATGCCTTGCAGAGCATTAAAAGTTCTTATGGAAGACACATCTCTAGCATATCTCTCCGGAAAGGATGCTCTGTAACCAGTTTGCAGCTGTACAGGAGCCTGAACCGCTAGTAGCAGCCCTCCAACCTACTGTATGCAAGGTGTACATGACACCCACTATGTACACAGATTCCTGCATAGGGTTGCCACCCATCCGATTTTTACCCAGGCAATCTGGGTTTCAGCTGGTGTGTCTGGGTGCCATTTGACAAGCCCTGATGCCTGTTTTTTTTTTAAATCAGGGGTTGTGGGGAAGAGGCAAAAAAAGGGCAGGGCCTTGGGGAGAACATTGGGCAGAAGGCAGCTGCCGGCTCAAACCTCTGTTGTTTTCAGACAGTTGCAGATACATTGCACGTGCACTAACAGGGGGGGCAAGATGGCACCCAGGCAGAGAGCCAGCAGTGCTCATGCCCTTTACTTGCACTCAGAACCATAGAGCTGTTTGTGCAGGCAGCTTTCTGTGACAGTGGCTGTATTTACACACTAAGACCACCAGTTGTGCAAATACTTCAGGCCACATTTGAGATCACGCATGCTGAGTCCTTCCATCGCCAGCCATCCGTGGGGCTGCTCACCATATGAGGGGTTAGCCCATGCATAGCCTGATCTTTGCAGGATCAGGCCATACCGGGCACTCTTTGAAACTCTGTTCTGGAAGGCTAGTACAGGCTTGAAACAAGAGTAGCCCCCTGTAATCATTGTTCTTGCCTTGGGGCTGGTGGGCCCTGTTCTCAGTATGAATATGCAGCCGTATGTTAAGTAAATACCCCCTCCCCCCTCCTCGAACGCTGATACTGCTGCTCTTCTGTGCTGCCCTCTACCGCAGCAGTGCTGCGTCTCATACTTAGGAGCAGTCTGCATTTTCATCTATCTAAATGGGGTTAGAGGAGGACACACGGTCACACAGCCTTCCCCCGAATCTCCTCGTTTGTCAGAAAGATCTTGTTAGCGTTGCTGGGCTGCCACACTGAAGGTTGGCCCTGGGAAAGATTTTAATTAACCAGTGTACTCGGTGGATGTGAGACAAACACACAGAGGATGAATGGGCTTGTGGACACGGCAATGTGCTGGGACCTAGGCAACACCCTTCCCCCCGGGTGTGAGTCACTGAATCTCAGCTTCCTGACTGCACAGCATTGCCTTTCTCCCTGCTTTGGCTCGCTTGCCTCTTTGGAGTGGAAGTGGTTTCGGTCAGGGACCATCTCTTACTTTGTGTGTGCACAACAAGGAGTCTCAGAGCATGGCTGCAATATGCAGCATAATAAAAAATGCCTTAGCTAGGGGCCAGGACACTAAAGGGTGGTCATGCAAATAAAGAAACCCCATGGTCTATGTCCTGCCTCTGTTAAAGCAGGTTTGTCAGGACCTGACCCCAGCAACCAAGCGTGGCTCAGTCCATGGTTTTCCTGTAAGTGCTAAGGCTGCAGAAGCAGCACATGGTCAGGTGGGGAGGCGAAAACTTCTTCTAGTCTTGGCACAGGAGTCCCTCACAGTGGCTGTGGCCTTTTCCCTTAGACTGACCACCCCCTAGTGCTCCTGATTTTATTTTTTCTTGGACAATATCTCCAGCAGCAAATGAATGATAAAAATTTCACATTTGGATCCAGAGAACAGAGCATAAATATTGTCATGGGGGAATGACTAGAGATAAGTGAAACCCACTGTCGGTTCTAACCTAGCTGGTACCTACCACCCACCTTCCAGCCCGACTCCACCCTTTGCCCTCTAACCTAGCTCTCTTCCTCCTTGTCTGCCAGACCCTGTCTGTCAGTGTTCAGTGCATGCTGCACAGCCTCAGTTTCCCCAAGTTTACAAGCATGGGCTGGCTCATGGAGGGGAAAGTGGGGGCAGTTATTACTCCCCACAGCCAGCCAGAGCAGGCTTCCTGGCATTCTGCTCCAAATCGACTTTTCCTCCCCTTTGCTGCTTTCTCTGTGTTATATGAGGGAAGCAGTTTGGATTTGAAAAAAACAAGATAGTCTTAATAGTTTGACAAAGCCCCTGTACCCTCCCACCCATCCCACCCCCACAACGCCGGCTCTAGCTCCTCTGTTTCAAACCTGGGTGGCTTTATTTGAGCTGGCCACATCAGCAACCGAAGTCACTGCAGGGAGAAAACGGCGGGGTTCCCTGCCACCTCCACCAAGGCACTTCCACCATTCCAGACACACACCTTCGTACCTCTGCCAATGCCCCTAAATCCAAGCCTACAACTCGCCTTAGCATTCCAGCCCCAGAACCTCACAACTCCCCCAGTGCACATTGGGATCCAGCACAGCTCCACCTCTGTGCCCCAAGCCAGTCCATCACCCCCCACATCACCAAACACCAGCAATGTACCCAGGCTCTAATCTCAGCATGGTCCACAGAGAAACGGGCTATTCAGCTCGCTTCCCAAAAGATGCATCCCTAGCAGCACTCCCCTGAGCCTTCATAGCCGCACAGTCAATGCACACCTCATCACCTGTCACAGACTCCATCAGCAAATGTACCAAAGCAGAAGCCAACCTAGGGGAGCCTAAGGCCCAGTATCCAAGTCAAACGTGTAACTGTGCACTGTGAGCGACTGGCTGACATCCAAACGGCCAGTTATGGATTGGAAAACAAAGCAGCCCAGCTCAGCACTGAATGCTGCCGTGCTGTACCTGGGAAAGCCGCTGACGCTGCTGAGCGCTGATGGAATTGGTGGGATGCTGAGAACCTGGGCGACTGGGATGGGGCATGCAGCAGAAACATCTTTGAATGCAACAGCCCTGCGGAGGGGTTGCAGTGGCCATGCTACTTTGGCACTGGTTGCACAGCAGTGCTCTCTTCCAATTAGAGCCCCTAGACTCTGAGATAGGATCTAAACGCCATTGGTGGCCAACCAACAGAGGGCAAAGGACGCAGCTCTTGCAACGGGCTGCTGCCCTCAAGATTGGAAGACCAGGGGTGCAGGTGACTGGGTGTCTTTAGCTTGAGTGGGAAACCCTGAAAAGACAAAAAAAAGCATCAGAGTCTTACCTTGCATTTTTCCCCCTTCAGAGCAAATCTATTTTGGTTGGACTTTGAGGACAAAAGTAAGCCCCGGGTTTTATGTTAAAATCCAAGCTCTATCCCCTTTCCAGCCTGTGCCTACACGCGGAGTTAATTTTATCAGTCCCCCTTCCCCCCATCTCCTGGAGATTCTCCTGCCGCAGCCAAAAAGCAGGAGAAAATAGCACATTGCCCACTCATCTCCAGTCTCCTTCAAGGAAAATATTTATATTATGCCACAGAGAGGGTTTCCATGGCAGTGATGACTTTAACACTGTTGCCTTGGTAACCACTTGAGGCCATCTTGAACGGTTTGAAAATACCCTTCATAGACAAATAAGGAGAGCCTGTCAGGAGTACCAGCCAGCAAACAGGAGGATTAAAGGAGGAGGCATCTCTCTCGCTCCTTCACACCTTGTATTTTCTCTCTCCCCCTTTATTTTCTCTGTCTGTACATTGTTCCCTTTCTCTAACCCTCTGTTCTCCACCTCTCTCTGGGCTCTTCCCTCATTTAACGCCCCCCCCAGCTCTAACCCTAGCCCCACGCCATCCCGCGCAGTAATTGCTCGACTGGTGCAACATGACTCCTGCACCATTCCTCTAGTAGCATGGGCGTCCAGATCCCTTGCTGTGGTTCTCTTTCCCTTTGTGCCCCCTGCTGCCCTCATGCTCTCATTTTGTTCAACTCTTTCCCTGCCGTTCTTCCCTGGCTGGCTTTCCCCTGCCCTCTCTTTTGGATCTGTGCCCCTCGTGGCATTCCACGTCGCTCTAAGAAATAGCACTGAGTGATTTAGAGAGTGAGAGACGGGGCATGAGATGCCAAAGAAAATAGATTGGCAGATAAATCCAACGCCTGGGCTTTTTAGAGTCATGGACACAGCTTTAGTAGGCTGCTGGGGACTTTGTGCAGAGGGGAGAACGCCCTTAAAACACGGGTCAGGCAAGGACCAGAGTCAGGAAGAGGACATCTTCACTGGAGCCTAGACCTGCCACATACCCAGCCCCACTCCTGACTCCCTTTTCAGATCTCAACTCATGGGGAACTGCAGTGTGATCGCTTGTTAGCGGGGCTCTCCCCAACCTCCAAAGTATGAAAGACCCACATCTTTCCCCACTACTTCCATTCATCTACCCATTCTCCAGATCCCTCCCCTGAGATATCAGTGAGAAATACAGCAGTGTGTGTCTATATTCATGAATGAAACCACGAAGGCAAAATAAACACAGAATTTTTATAAACATAACCAGTCAGTAAAATTTCCTTCCTGCCTGAAAAGCCAGAAAATTTTCAAGTGATTATTTCTGTAGTTGGCTTTGGTTTAACCTTTGGAATTATTTTAAGAGACTATCCTACCTCGCCATTCAAGTCTCCATTTGGTCCATATGCTAGTTTGGACCTTCTCTATAAGTAGTGGGGGTTAATTTTAGCAAAAGATAAAATTTCTTTAGTTTGCTGGTAGGATGGAGAGGTTCGGTGTGACTCCTGTACACAAGCTTGGAGAACAGTTCTCATCTGGGAAAACCAGGAAGGGGAGTGGGGCACAAACACTCTCCTTTTCTGTTGGGCAAGAACCATACAAATCTCAGACTGCAGCTGACACAGCCAATGTCACAGCCAATGGCTGCAGCATTGCACCATTCCTTCACGTGCTGGGTCTGGGATCAGGGAGCTGATGTGAGGGGGTGCAGGGCAGAAGCTGTGGAAATCCTCCAGAAGATGCCAGTAGCACCTGTCTCACCAAGGCATCAGCAGGCCGTTGTGTATCCCATGAAATTCACACTGTGATGCAGAACTATGCTCCTGAGTATAAGCTTCTACTTTAAAAGCTACTGGGCCAGGCTCTCAGCCTGTGTTGCCCCGCCCAACTCTGCTGAAGTCTCATCGGAGTGAGCATGACGGGCAGCAGCTGGGGCAATACATTACCAGAACTCATGGGTGTGAAGAAAGCATTAAAAACATGAAACAAATGTCACCTGATCCAGTCCTGTCTTCCTGAATATGCTGCCAGCCTGAAGCCACTGCGCTGAGGAGTGTGAACACTATCCCTTCTGTCTCTAGGGGCTGCTGAACTTGAAATCAAACTGCTGGCCATTAGCAGAAACATTTAGCTATTGTGCTTATCCCATAACCCCCAACTGCCTCCTATCCCTCCCTAGGTACCAAAAGCCCCAAATTCTCCCTGTCTAGCATACAACCCTCCCCGTTCTACCCCCTCCTCCCCCGCATCAGCATAAAATAAATTGAATTCAGTATCAGAATAAATAACACAGACATTGATTATGCCATTCATCTTCAGCATTCATTACTTCGGAAGTTCCCTGCTTTCATCTATCGACAGTTGCTGTAACATTTCCACCAGAGACTGCACAACCCAGGATCTTAGTCTCACACTTTAGATCTAATTTGCCACTGAGCACACAGGGCCCTCGGCAATGCCAGCACTGGCCATGGGCAGGGCTTAGGGGGTGGCAGAGCTAACACAGGGCAGCACATCTTGCTGAGCAGCTGGACAAACTACACTGAAACAACACTCCCTCCACAATCTCACAGCTCCATATTGCCCCAAACCCACTTCCTGCCCCTTCCCAGTGCTCACACCCTCCTTGGAGAGAAATCCTTTGCTGCAACACCCGCCAGGGTTCTCTCTCTGTTTCCTAACCCAGTGACTCCCGGCCCCCTTTAGAGCATGGCTCATGCCTGCAGAGAGCTGCTCCCCGTCAGGTTTCCAGGGGGGGTTAGGTTTTGTTCTGAGGAAACAAAAAAGTAAAGAATTTTTTGAAATGGCCTTGGCTCTTTGCCTGGCCCATGGACGTGGTCACCACTGGAACGCCAAGGTGAATCTCTGCCTTGTGCTGTTACGAAACATGCCACATGCCCTGCACCTAAAGTTGTACGTGGGACCTGTCACTGTTCAGGGCAACTGCACCTGTACTCCCTCTCTGTGGTCCAGCCAGGGCATGCACTGTAGGTCCCAGCTTCTCGCCCATCACTTGAGGAGGGGACTGTGTGTCTCTCTCTCTCCTGACCAGGGTTTTTCCAGGCTGCACAGTTCCCTGGGCACACTGGGATGTCCCCAGACATTCTAACCAGGCCAGCATCTATGATTCACTTTCTCTTCAGAGGCTATGAACAGCACCACTGCCTGCAGTTGCAAGTCACCACACAGCACTTTCTAGGCAAGCACGTTTATTCTTAAGGTGAAAGTATTGCAGAGAAAATGTATTAAAAACAATAAGAATCTACCCAGGAGCTAACAAGCTTACTGGCAATCACTCCAGCTCCACCGGGCTCTGGGAGGTGTCAGTTCTTCAAAGCCAGAGATATTTAATCAGTAAAGCCTCCCAAGGACGGTGCAGGAAGTGGCCACTGCTGTCACAGTCCCCTGTTCCCACCAATTCACATGGAAAATGTGCGTGGAAGGAGGCAGGGCTCTGAGACTCTGTCGGGCTATGCCATGTGCTGTCATTTACCCCAGTGCTGCGTGCATGTAACACATGACACTTTGAGCAGGGGGTTGGACTAGATGACCTCCTGAGGTCCCTTCCAACCCTGATATTCTATGATTCTATGACCATTCTGACTGGGCAGCATTCTGCACTGCAGAATCCAGCACATGATCCAGGGCTATGAAGAATCAGGCCCAAAGGCTCCTAAAATGCCACTGCCTCAGTCAGAGCATGCACAGTAAGTGGAAAGTCACCAGTAGATCTCAAAGCACTTTACAATGGAGGGGCAGGGAACCAGACACAGAGAGATGAAATGACTTGCCCAAGGTCACACAGCCGGTCAGTGGCAGAGCTGGGAATGGAGGCCAGGTCCTCAGTCCAGTGCTGTAGCCAATAAGTAGCCCTTTCTCATTCCCTGTGCAAGTACTGCCAAGGACAGTGAGCTGCAGCTATCAAAGGTATCCAGCCCCACATCTTGCCCTGAATGGTTCATCTGAATGGAGCAGCAAACAGGAAGCCGGGTAGCAAAGGGGTAGTTACTGAACTGTCTTGCTTCCTGCTCAGCTGCCAGATGGTGAACAAGGCAAGGCTCCTAGATAGCCCCAATTCAATCAGTGCTCAAGGTCATTCCATTTCCCCCACAGCAGGTACTGAAGCCAGCCAGCTTATGCATGGCAGGCCATTTCCTCTAGCCCGTTAGGAGAGACTTATTAAAAAGTGGTCCCACTATCTGAACACTGCAGTGCAACATTCAATCCACATCACTCAGGCAAATCAAGCTGGGTTCTCGCTGGGGCCCTGCCTCTCTGCAGTGGGGGAGAAGCAGTGCAAACCTGTTGCTGAAGTTGACACCGTTGTCGCAAGATTCCCTTGTAAATCCAGACAACTCCGAGGAAGCAACTGCTGTGACAGAGGAGGCAGATTTGTCAGGGAAGAAAGCCCAGCACTTTGTATTAACCATGATGGCTTGATTCAGGCTTCTGGAAGCATCTGTCAAAGCTGGGTCATGGGCAGCCAGATGTTATTCAGAGAGGTGGGCAAAATTTTTCAGACAAATACTGTTTTTGTGAAAAGAACCCCCACTGTGTCAGTCAAAACTTATTGACAAAATTGACATGAATTGTTGCGGCCTGTCAGAAAACGGACCAAGGAAGACAAGGTGCTGATGTTGCCCCCTCCCTGTCCCCAAAAAGAAAAAACCTTTAGGGGAGCGGCTAGGGCCTTTGCCTGAAATGTGGTAAAATCAAGGTTCAAATCTTTGCTCCAGAACACACCCAAAATGGGGTTTCTTTATTCACCAAAAATTCCAACAAATTCCAGAGTCAGTTCAGCCTGGACTGTTTGTTTCCCCCAGAATTGCCACTGGACTGGAAAAAACCCGCGTTAACTGCCAGGCTCTGAATATTCTTGCTGTTTGGGTATCACACTCACCAATCCTCAGCCAAAGGATTTTGTTCGGCGCTCTGTTTGAAACTCAGCTTGACCCCTAATGAGAACACAGGTTCAAGAGGGTTTAATTTGTCAACAGTGGGGCTCTGCTTTGATTGCAGCCATCAGTGTGGGGCATTGATACAAACCTGTAGTGTAGGCAGGGTAAATGGAATGAGCGGTGCAGTTTATGCCAGTTTCTAGGAGGGTAGGTATCATGGTGCAAAGAGCCTCTTTGCCTAGCTACACAGGGATTTTGCATTTCAGCAGCTATGCTGACAGCTGGCAAATCGTCAGTGGAGCTAAGGGTTTGGTTTAAACATGGTTTTGCTGCTGAATGCAGATGAGGCCAAATGGCATTTAAACCCAGTTGGAAAACCATGGGCTACAACTAAGCTATCTTAATCCAAATAACTATGATTTAAACTGATTAGGCATACGCCGCATAAGCACTGGTATGGTCAAAGTTTACACTGTAAAGTAGTTAGCCTGGCTCCTTGCAAACAATATCCTACTAGGAAAATGAATGAATAGGAGCAGAACACATAGGAGTGGTTAAAGGACTGAAAGCAGCAAGCAAAGAAAGGCTACTGCCGAAGGTGATGATCAGCCCCCCCTTCTGAGTGCAATTCTAACATGTGTCACCTTAGAAAAGTCTCTCTTGACCTTGGCTTGTTCTGCTCTTCAAAATTTCATGCACAGGTCTCCCTTGAGCTGGCCACTTGGTGAATTGCAAGCCACTGTGGGGAGGCAGCGAGCCATTTGCCTAGCCCATGAAGGAACTGTTGGGAGCCCCTGCCTACGCACAGGACAGCATTGCACCATTCCACTGGGAAGGTGACATGCAGGGAGGCGGGGTCCAGAGGCGACTTTTCTCTCCTAGCATGTGGGGAGTGCCCAAGGCAGGGAATGGCTCCTGGAGGCTGCTATGCTGCCAGTCCAGCGACTCTGACTTGCTTGCACTGCTTTGCATGAGGCAGCATGGAGAGTGCCCCTGTGATGGGCATTGGTAGCTCTGGGAGCTGGCGGGTGTGGCTCAGGCAACCTCACCAAATACAGCGTCATAACTGAGCTCTGTTCTTTCCTTTGGCAATTTGTAGTTTATATGTTAAGTAGCTCCGGATTCTGACAGCAAGGCAGGTAAACAAGCAGGCAAGGGGACTGAGGGTTCCTGAAGCTCACTAGCCTGGAGGTCAGCTGTGTGGAGTTGGGTTTGCAGCTAAGACAAAACCTATCCTTTCCCCACACCCCAGCACGACACAGAGATGAGCCCGCCAGCACCCACAGATGACACCAGCACAGGCAGTGTGTTGGTGCAAACATCCTGTGAGTGATCAAATGAGTAAACCGGGCTCCAAAGCACAGAAGCCCAGCTGCAGGATCTAGAAGGGGGATGCCCAGGCGACCCTGGCTTCAGTCCTCCAAGGGACAAGGCACTCTGGTCCCAATCCAACAAAGCACCTAAGCACGTGCTTAACTTAAAGAGACATTTCATTGATTTCAATGGGGCTACTCACATGCTTAAAGCTAAAGCATGTGCTTATGCTTGGCTACATAAGGGCCAGAGTGCTCCATGCTTTGCAGAGTCTAGTGCCTCACTTAACAAACTATATTAAATTCAAGCAAAATTTCTCAACATCTGCTTCCAGTAACATTACTGACCAAACTGTTCAGGTCAGGGCCCCTCCCCCAGAGTCCAATGGCTGTTTTCTTTTTCTTAGATGCAGAGAATACAATGGGCGGGGGGGGGGTGCCTTGGGCTGTTTGCTCCTTTTTTTTATAGTGTCTGTCGCCCTCTTGAAAAACATTTCTAGCTGAGACCCCCAGGAGACAAAGGCTATGTCTACACTGCTCACCTTACAGAGGCACAGCTGTGCCGCTGTACGGTATGCAGTGTAGCCGCTCTTTGCCAGAAGGAGAGAGCTCTCCTGCCAATAAAATAAAACCACCCTGTAAGGGTCCGTGTGCGGGTCCCCTTGTCAGGTGAGGGGTTGCTCTTCGACTTCAGGGCGCCTAGGAACCAGGCCGCCTCACTACAGGAGGCTGAGTAGCATTTCAGTCTCACAGTCCACGCCCTAGATCAGGGCGGGGCAACAGGCAGTAGTCCTGGGCTCAGACGCTCAGGCAGGGCTGAGCAGCAGTTCAGTTTATCAAGCCCAAGCCCTAACTCAGGGCGGGGCAGCAACAAATACAGGGCTCAGACCCTCAGGCAGGGCTGAGCAGCAAACAGGTAAGTTCAGGCTTCTAAGCCTGAGCGTTGGGGTGAGGGGGAGACTGCCACCCGTGAGTGGGGTGGCAGGGGGGACACAGGCCCACCCACTCCACTGTGTCCTGGCCCGGGGCCCTAGCAGCGGCGTGGATCCGCTGCAGTCAGTGGGGATCCTGGCCGCAACACACTGACATAGGCTCGGTGTCGGCTACAGCTGGACTGGGGTCGGCCATCCCCGGGCCACTTCCAATCTCCCCCTCCGTTGGTACCTGTATCGTCGGGGCTTCGGCAGGGGGGTCCACCAGCATCGTCTCCTCAGGATACGGGTGCACGGGAGGGCTCGACTCCTCCTCAGGATACCGGGCTCAGGGCAGGCTCGGCCAGTCCTCCTCTGGGTACCGGGCTCGGGGAAGGCTCGGCCAGTCCTCCTCAGGGTACCGGGCTCGGGGCAGGCTCAGTTCAACAGGAGCTCAGGCACCAGCGTCTGTCCTCTCCAGCGGCCGGGGCCCAACTGAGCGCTGGGCCCGGGCCTTTATACTTCCTGTCCCGCCCCTTGACTTCCGGGGGCGGGGACAGGTGGGGGTGGCTCCGCCCACTGAGGCGGCTGTTCTGGCTTGTCCCTCTCAGGTGCGGCTGGGAGCCAGGCCGCCTCACTACACACCCCTACTGAGGGGTGGTAGCTTTGTTGGTGGGAGAGTGTCTGCCGCCGACAAAGCGCTGTCCACACCCCGACCAACAACAGTTTTACCGACAAAAGTGCAGTGTAGACATAGCCAAAGAGTCTATGTGGAAGGATGTTCCCTGCTGGGTTTTTTCACCTGTTTGAGCTTCTTTTGTTTTCCTTTCCTGCTTGATGAATCTGTTTACTACTTAAATGCAAATTAAGGCAAGCACACATTCCTTTGTTTAGGACAGACCTGTTTGCCAACTTCTGCCTGAGCAGAGCAGTGGGGTTTGGAACATGTGTGAATAACATTGTACAGGGGAATCTTATAACTTCACATACAGTGTTGCCACACATATTGTATCAGGATGATACTGACCAGCAAATTGAATTTTTAAATGATACCTTACAAGGCATACCATGTACAAAGATTATTTATAATAGTGTGTAGGGTGTGAATACAGAGGTGTATTTCATCACACCTCCCCCTCTTACAAAGTTGCAGGAAGGTTAGCCACTGGCTGACCTGGAGGCAGCAGATCAGGGCCCTTTTTCCTGGGTAGGGCATCTGCCACCATGTTTTCTTTTCCCTTTTTGTGCACAATCTCCATATCAAATTCTTGTAGTATAAGACTCAAATGCAGAAGCTTTAGTCTTGTGTAACCAGATCTATGGATAATGACCCATTAATACCGTAAACTTTCTATTAAAAAGTTAGAGCCTTAACTGCTTGACTGCCCACACAATGGCATACCATTCTTTCTCTGACACAATCATTTTGTTCAGTAGGTGTCAATTTCTTGCTTCAGAAAGCAATGGGGTGCTTCTTGTTATTCTCCCCGGTGTGCATCAGTACAGCCCCTAACGCAGTGTCTGATGCATGTATGCAGTTCATTTTGTCAAACTCTGGACTTGCTAGAACAGGGGTTTCAGACAAGATTTTCTTACCTTATCAAAACCTTCTTGACACATTTTGTCCATAGAGCTTTGTTAGGCTCAGTCTTTTTACATAGATCGGTGATTGCAGATACAATCTCACTGAACCCACACGCAAACCTGCAATGGTTTACTAGACCTATGAAAGATTGGACCTTTTTTTTTGCTTTGAGGTACAGGCCAGTTTACAATGGCTTCAACTTTTAGAGGATCAGGATATTTGACCTCTCCTGACCCAGTGTCCCAGATAAGGAACTCTGGCTGCTCCAATTTTATACTTGGGGACTTTTATAGGATAAGCATCTAGTACTGTGACAGCCCTGAGTTTTCTGTAATCAACATAGACAACACTGTAAGGTTCTTTCTTAGGGACCAAACCAACAGGTGGTGCCCAAGAGCTGTCAGACTCTTTAATTACTCCCATGTCTAACATGCTTTGTATTTCTGTAGGAATTTGTTCTGGCACCTTGCTAGTGGCCCTGTGGGGTCTGCTGGGAGATGGTTGCATCCTTCTGTAATGATTTTATGAGTTAGCAAGTGTGTCTTCCCTGGCTTGCTAAAAAAACACTTCTTTGTGTTCTTGCAGCACAGACAACACCTCTGCCCTTTCAATTGGGGTATGGCTACACTTGCAGCTGTACAGCGCTGGGAGTTAAACCTGTCTTCATACAGCTGAGTAGGGAAAGCACTGCAGTCTGTCCACACTGACAGCTACCAGCGCACTGTCATGGCCACATTTGCAGCATCTGCAGCGGCACTGGGAGCGGTGCATTATGGGCAGCTATCCCAGCGTTCAAGTGGCTGCAATGTGCTTTTCAAAAGGGGAGGTGGGGTGGAGTGTGACAGGGAGTGTGGGGGAGAGAGAGAGTGGATTTTTGGAGCCGACACTGTGTCAGCAGTTGCCTTGCAAGTTCCGACCCCTTCCCCCACCCCTCTCTCACTCACTAAAAGCAAACAACAGCTGTTTGTTTTTTTCCTCACAGACCAGATAAGCAGCCACTCCAAAACGGACCCCCCCTCCCTCCCTCCCGCCCGCCGCACTGCTTCACTCCTCAAGCCCCCTCCCTCCCCCTCTCTTCAAGCAAACACTAGCTGTGGGTGTTCCAAAGGGAGCCCTCTGCCTCTGCTCATTCACAGCAAACAGTAGCTGTGTTTGTTTTTTTCATAAGCAGATCTGGGAGCCCAGAGTTCACAACAAAACAAAGAGAGGCATCACAACAAAACAAAAAGAGTAATCCTCACTTAAAAGGATTATGGGAAGCTTCCGGAGGTCAGTCACAGCGTACTAAGATTATTCACTGTTTACACTGGCACCCCAGCACTGCAGCAGCAGCGCTATACTCTTTATTCCTCTCATCGAGGTGGAGTACAGGCAGCACTGTAGCCAAGGAGATACAGCGCTGTATGTGCCTTGCCAGTGTGGACGGGGAGTGAGTTACAGTGCTATAAAGCCACCAACAGCCCTGTAACTCTCAAGTGTAGCGAAGGCCTTGGTCTTAATTCACTGCAGAGATCAATGCCTTCCAGAGAGGAGTCATTTTGGCATTCAGCCATCAAATCAATGACTTGGTGTGCCTCAGTTTCCCTTTCTACACAGCAGATAATGTTTACTATGGCTTCCATGCTGTGATAGGCATTAAGTCTGGTTACATGTGCTAGCTATGGGACAGCATTACCATGAGGCTTTTTTACATATGTATCGTCATTTACCTTTATCACCTCAAAAGGTCC
Organism: Mauremys mutica; assembly: GCF_020497125.1. NCBI lineage: Eukaryota > Metazoa > Chordata > Testudines > Geoemydidae > Mauremys > Mauremys mutica. The sequence continues at coordinate 54,150,254 of NC_059080.1, read as the reverse complement.
TTCCCAAGAATTTTGGCATAGGGCCCACAGTGTCTATTGCTGCCCTCTGAAATGCCTCTTCTGTCACAGGCAAGGGGCACAGAGGAACTTTCAGGGGTCCTGCAGGTCTCTTTCTTTTTTGACATAATTCATAAGACCTGCAATAATTCCTCACATCATTCTGTGTTCCTGGCCTGTAGAAATAGTTCTTTAACCTCTCGTTGAATCTCGGTGGCTCCAAGTGCCCAGCAAAAGGACAATCAAGTGCTAATAACATTAATTCCCCATGGTGCTGGGACCTGAAAAAGCAGAAAAGCTTGTTTATCTTTTCCAGATTATGAACAAACAGGGAAATGAAGGTGAAGACGACTGAGTTAGCTGCAGAAACCAATATTTTAAGTTTCTTATGTTGACTTGGCTGATATAGTTCATTCAATTTTTGTTTTGTTTTTTTTTTAAATATTTCATTTAACTATTTTAGTTAAAAACAATTTTAACAAAAACAAGCCTGATTTTAAAAAACTTAAAGTTTAACTAAATTCAAAAAGTCATATGCTTGTTTAGTTAAAATATTATGTTTGCTGTTGAAGAAAAATATCCAGAATCCATAACGTTGTTGTTTTAGTTAAACAAAACAATTTAAATGTCTGTCTGGTGATGTTCTCCTCCTAATACAGCATGGCAAGAAAATCCTCCAAATATTAATGGTTAACCTGTTGAATTGGAGATAGTTCACCTCCCAATGACTTCATAAATATCTGCTTCAATTACCTTCGGTAAATGAAATAACCAAACAATCATTCATTTTCTGATATAGCTGTAAAACTAATCTGAAAAGTTTTCAAAATAAATCACTTTAAAAATATATAGTGGGTACCTTCTAAAAATGAAACCTACATCTATCTCTGAGTTGTGAAGACTATGTATTAAGGTTAGAACAACCAACAAGAATGCACTTTTATGTAGAAATCCATGATTAAATAGAGTCTTCCTGACTAGTGATTTAAATCAATTTGATTTAAATCAAATCCACCCTGGTTTAAACCTGCAAGTGACCCCTGCCCCATGCTTCAGAGGAAGGTGAACTCCCTGCCCCCACCAACCCCTCACGTGTCTTTGCCAATTTGACCTGGGGGGAAATTCCTTCCCAACCCCAAACATGGCAATCAGTTAAACTCTGAGCATGTGGGCTAGACTCATCAGCCAGACACCTGAGAAAGAATTCTCTGTAGTAACACAGATCGCACCCCATCTAGTGTCCCATCATTGGCCATTGGGGTATTTGCTGCTAGCAGTCGCAGATCGCCTACACGCTATTGTAGGCAGTCTCATCATCCCATCCCCTCCATAAACTTATGAAGCTCAGTCTTGAAGCCAGTTAGGTTTTTTGCCCCCACTGCTCCCATTGAAGTCAGTGAAGTTCACTCCTCTGATGGTTAGAAACCTTCACCTAATTTCAAGCCTAAATTTGTTGATGGCCAGTTGACTTCCTGTTGCTGCTCTTCTGTCTGCCTTTCTTTGGCTCTTAACTCTGCTAGCTAATGTTGATGTTCACGTTCTTTGTCTTCCTGTTCTATTTCCAATCTGCCCAGCTCTAGCTTTGCAGCTGTTTCACCAGTGCTCATATTTATGCTTTACTGTTTCTGTTTCCTTTCCCCGAAATAAGCAAACAGAAAACAACAAACTCTGACCTCTCTTTGACTGTTTCCAGCCACCACACTTGAGACTCACTTACACTTTAAGCACTGGCAGAGCAATTTTAAGCCTCATTTAAAACTACAAGCTGTGCGTAAGCCATAGTTCTCTGCACCACTGTGACATGCCAGGGTACAATCCAGACCCATAGGGGTCTGCGTCATCTCTGCCCTGTAACCTGGGTTGCCTTACAATGTCTTGCTATTGTTACCTCCAACCTGGACTGCTCACAACCAGCCACCAACATGCAAGTCACCCCCAGATGTGTTTGTCTAATTGCATCCTGCCAGTCACCAGCCTTGGTTATACTGCAGGGTGACTCCAACACACTTCCACTCCCAGACTTTCCCCCAGAAATGTTCGTCCTGTACTGCCTCAGTCCACAAAAATTAAGTCTAATATTTCTTTTAGGGAATAATATACACTAGCTTGTTGTCTTAACTAGAATTACCCAGACACTTCCACTCAACACACTGGATTAGATAAAACAATAAAGCAAGTTTATTACTACAGAGGGAGATTTTAAGTGAATACAAGTAACGAGGCATAGAAGTCAGAAATGGTTTCAAGAAAAATAAAGATAAAACACTTACTGGTGCCTAACTTAACAAACTAGGTTAGATTTAAGCAAAGTTTCTCAAAACATGTTTCCAGCAACATTACTGAGCAATCTCTTCTGGTCAGGCCCACCCCCCGAGTCCAACAGCTCTTTCCTGTCTTCGCAAGTGCAGAGAATGTGATGGGCAGAGAGAGAGGGTGCCTTGGACTGTTTGGCCCTCCTTTTTATAGTATCAGCCCCTTCTGGGAAAACATTTCCAGCTGAGACCCAGGAGACAAAGAGTCTATGTGGACGGATGTTCTCTGCTTTTTTTTTTCCCCACCTGTTTGAGCTTCCTTTGTTTTCCCTTCTTGCTTCAAGACTCTGTTTACTGCTTAAATGCAAATTAAGGCAAGCACAAATTCTTTTGTTTAGGACATTCTTTGTTTGCCAACATCTGCCCGGGCAGGGCTGTGGGGTTTGGAACATATGTCAATAACATTATAGAGGAGAATCTTATATCTTCACATACAATGTTGCCACACATATTGTATCAGGATAATACTGACCAGCAAATTATGAGTTTTCAAACGATGCCTCACAAGGCATACTTTGTATGAAGAGCATGTAGGGTACAATAGTGTATAGGGTGTGAATATAGAGGTGTATTCTGTCACACAGGGCACCTTGAAAAATCCACATAGTTGAGATGTTCCAGACATTCTATTTTTGGGGTTAAGTTTATTAAATCCTGCACAGCATCCTTCAGAAGAGAACCTAAACCTACAGGTTTCTCCCCAGTCCCCATTTGGGCCCAGCCCTTCTGCCCTGATTGTCCTGCTCTCACAGCACTTCTTGCCTTGAGTTTGTCCTTCTGCATAGGACTTCCCTGCTAGTGCGTCCCCGCTTGTGACCCAGGCCCTGCTAGGACCAGATTCATGTAGGGGCTTTAGGAGCTGCAGCCCAGGGCCTCAGATTTTGATGGGCCCCAAAAATGTATTTCATTTCCTGTGTTGTTCTTCAGTGGGTGGCCGTAGGCCAGATCCCACCACATGGGGCTTCCCTTTGATCCCTTGCTGGGCATCCATTCATTCATGTCTCCTGGGGAGCAGCAGAGCTCTCCCTGCTCCCTGCAGGAGCTGAGCCTATTCTCATGGAGGAGAGGAGGGGCAGAAAGAATGCAGCAGCTCAGGGTGGTTCTGCTCCCTCTTCCACTTCCCCTTCTGTGAGCAGGGATGGTTCCTCTGCTCATCCCCAGAACACACCTCTGGGAATGGGGAGGGGGAGAAGAATCCTAGAGCTCCCCTCCAGCCTAGAAGGGGGAAGGGCACCCCACCTGCAGCCCCCTGGCCTGGGAGACGGGGGTGAGAAATCCAAGTAGGAGCAGAGGTCAGAATGGGAGGCCACAATTGATGAGAGGCTGGGTAGAGGGAGTGGATAGAGGGCAGAACTGAGGTGGGGTCTGAGGAGAATGGGGCTAGAGGGAGAGCTGAGGTGGGACTAGGTAGATGAGGGGAGGTTAGAGGGGGAACTGACAGCCTCTGAGCAGATGCACATCAGTTTGCTTTCCCTCTGTTTACCCTCCTGCCATATATTTAATTTAGAAACACTTCATTTACATTTAAACACATTGGAGCTAGACTGTGTTGATACATTCTGAACTTTCAGCGGTGTACTTTTTAATCAGGTGCCTAATCAGATGCTTATGCAACATAAAGCGATCAGTAATTGACGTTCTTTCATTAGTGAACTTGTTTGTGTGCAACACAGCACTTTTCTAAAAAAAAGACAGTGTGATCGAGTGTCACTATTCCAGGCAATGAGGAAGGGAAATTAAATATCTTCATTTCTCGTGAGCTTGACTTCTAATTTTAATTTCATGGGGGGGTTTTAGGATATTAATAGCATCACAGTGTATTTGTCTGATTATTTGTTTACAAGATTTTTTTGGAATATTCTCTAGCAGCACACTTAACCGTTTATTCTGAGATTAATAAATACAATCCAGCACATGCCTCCTGAAAGAGTGCAGCCCCAGGCTGGTGGCAGGCTCACAAGACAGCAAAGACCTGAAGAGCCATTTGACCCTAGAGCACGATCTTTGGCCCACCAAGATTTGGACATTACATTTGCTGGTGAGCCGGATAAGGCAATTGAATAGCACTGCTCTAGGTAATGAAAGCCATAGCATCGCTCTGTGTATTACTACCAGTTATATGCTGTGTGGCAAGGCACCTTCTTGATCTTCCCAGCCTCCGCTGCTTTTAGCCCTGGTGAGACAGGCTTGGGTAATGTGGTCCCCCTTGGGACACAGGGGAAGTTTGTTCCCAGTATCTCCACCAGTCCTTTTTAGAGTATTTTTCTCCCTTGTGGGAGAGAGTACTGCCTCTCCTCCTGATGAGGCTCGCTGTCTTGCTGCTCCAACACTCTTGGCAGCAGGGCTCCTTCTCTCTCTGCTCTGCCCCCTCCTTCCTCCCACGGGAGGATTTAAAAAGGTCTCAGGCAGCCCTTAGTTGGAATCAGCTGATCCTAATTAACCTCAGGTATCTCCCTCTCAGCTGATTCTAATTGATACCTTGGTAACCCCTTCTCAGCTGAACCTGATTACCCATAGTTACCCCTCAGTTGATAGGGAGGAGGGCCTTTTAACCCTCTGAGACTGATTTCTACCCCTCCCTTGCAGCTGTCGGTCCTGAGTTTATCACAGCTGACATTAAAACGGTTTTGTTTTACTATCCAGCTTTACAGTTGGTATAAACCATTTAACACCCAGAACCGAAATAACCAAGGTAATTTCACACAAAAGTGCTTGGCAGCAGGCCTGCATGGTGGGGAAACAGTAAAAGGGAAGAAACTGAATGTGCAAAGAGGAGCTCCCAAAACTCTAACCACTCTGATCCCCCATCAAACTGAGTCCAGACCTGGGCCCTGCAGTGTCTGCAGGCATCTGCCAACCCCCTGGCAACCCCTTCTCTCTCCAGGCGTCTTCCTTATGTATCCCAGCTTGACTGGGTCACCTGACCCACCTCATTCTCCGCACCTGGGGAGGAGAGCTGGGGCGGGCCCCATCACCCCTTAAAGAGGCTGGCACCCTGTGATAGGGTTCCACAGAGATCGATATTAAGTCTGACACTATTCAACATTCTCATCAATGATCTGGAAGTAAATGTCAGGCTGTCTGGAGTGGCTCAAAAGTGTGAGTACCAAGCTATTAAGAAGCAGGGCACAAAGCCCACCTGGTTATGAATTCTATACTTGGTTTTCACCACCTGAGTATCAAGTGTGGACTCCAGAAGCACTACAACAGCCTTAATACAGAGTCACGGACTGTGCCCTTGGGCACTCTGGTCTATCTTGTCTCCCAGGCAAGCCTGCCTTTGTGAAAGATGGTCCCTTACACCAAGAATCGGAACAATATTCAGGTTACTCCCAGTCCCAAAGGGCCAGTCACTTACCCCAGGTCAATTGCACTTTAAATCTCACACCAAAGACAATGCTTTTAGCCAATAAACTAAGGATTTATTAACTAAGAAAAAGAAATGAGTTATATACAAGGTTAAAGCTGGTAAACCTACACACAGAAATGAATTACAGTCTTAGGTTCTGTAGGGGGGAAAGAGAAAGAAAGAGAAGGGGGGAAAGAGAAAGAAAAAGGTCAGGCACAGAAAGAAGTGGGAGCCTCCTAGTCTGTTGCTGGCCAGGCCTGTTGTAGGCAAAGTAGCTGTGAAGCCTGTATATAGTTGGGAACTGGTAATGGGAAACTTTTTGACAAAGAGTATGGGTGTTGCACCAGAGTGAAGTGTCCCTGACTCATTGAAGAGGGAGGCCCAGGGGCTGAATACCCAGGGGCGCAGCGTGAACCCCATTACAGGATCCAAAAGGTTGTAGAAGCTTCTATAATAAACAAGCTCTATATGCCCGTAAGCACTGGGGAATCTTGGCTTATGCTTCATAATCCTTGTCTTCAGAGTCCAAGCAGCATAATCATAGTTTCTTCTTGTTAGGGTTCAAGTTGATGAGATGAGTCCACATGCATATCTCCTCTTTGCAGGGGACAGCACAGCCACAAAGTCTTTTCTCCTCTGATGTTTACAATGCTTTATCTGGTGTCTATGGGCCTTCTTTTGTTATGCAGGAGTTAACACCTCCTATGGCAAACTAGTATTTCACACTTGGAAATGCATCTCTCCTGACTGGTGGTTTACCGTTTCAGAGCAAACACTTAAATATTATCTTATAATACGGGACAGATATTATAAGTGAGATTCATGCATGCAGCAACTTATAAGTATTTCCTAAAGTCTAAAAACACTAAATCCATTTTTATAAACCTAATACCTGTTTTAACAATATTAACACCCAGGTGAGCCAGACTGGTTTCCAGCGACGTGTTTGTGAATGTTCAGCTGAGACCCAGGGTCTGGCAATGGCACGGTAAATATAAAATCACTACTGATAAAACTTGCAGATGACACCAAGATTGACAGAGTGATAAATAATATTGAGCATAAGGCACTCACAGATCTGTCTGGCTCACTTGGTAAGCTAGGCCCTTTCAAACAAAATGTTTTAATACAGGCAAATGCAACGTTATACAGCTAGAATCAAGGGTACGTCTACACTACCCGCTGGATCAGTGGGTAGCGATCGATCTATCAGGGATCAATTTATCATGTGTAGTGTAGACATGATAAATCGATCCCCGATCACTCTCCCGTCAACTGCTGAACTCCAGCTCGGCGAAAGGCGGAAGCAAAGTCGATGGGGGAGCGGCGGCCGTCGATCCCGCGCCGCGAGGACACGAAGTAAGTGATTCTAAGTCGATCTAAGATACGTCGCCTTCAGCTACGCTATTCTCGTAGCTGAAGTTGCGTATCTTAGATCAACACCCCCCCAGTGTAAACCAGGCCTAAGAAGTGCAGGCCACACCTACAGAATGGGGGCCTGTACCCTGGCAAGCAGTGACTCTGAAAAGATCTAGGAATCATGGTGGCCACACAACTCAACATGAGCTTCCAATGTGGATGCTGGGGTAAAAGGGGCTACTGTGGTCTCTCAATGTATGATCAGGGGAAAGGTGAGTAGGAGAAGGGAGGTGATTTTTGGTCAAGCCGAGTGAGGTCTGTGCTTGATGGCATTTGTCCGGGTGTCTGTCTTCTGTAACATGATAACTTTTGACTGCCATGTGCCATACCCATGTACAATCCAGACTAATAAGTAGCTGTGTCACCCTTGCCCTCTAACCTGGGATGCCCTTTACGCTACCTTGTTCCTGTAGCCTCCAGCCTGGACTGCTCACAAACAGCCTCCATTATGTAAGTCACTCCCAGTCATGTCTGTGTCTGTGTGCTGTGGGCTGCAGCCAGCCACCCCTCAGCTCTCACCAGCCTTGGTTATACTGCAGGGGGACCCCAACTCACTCCCCGTCTTAGATTTACCTCCAGAAATGTATGTCCTGTACTGCCCAGCCTTCTCCTGGACAATATCTTTATATAAAGTCCATATTTCTTTAATAGAAATAATATCCACACAACTTGCCAGCCCAATGGCATTTTCCAGACACTTCAATTTAAACACACTGGATTAGATAAAACAAGGCCCTGGCACTTCTATGTTGCTCCTTTTGGCCTGAACTGTTAACCAATATTCAGGGGCCCTGAGGGTTATTTCTGTTAGGAGTAGAAACTGGTGATGGACTCAGGTGTATCTCTGTAGCAATCCCATTTATTTACAAAGAATGTATATAAAAGTCATGTTTCCCTGAGCACAGTAGAAATAAAAAAGGAGGCAGTTTTCTTATTCAAAAATTCCAGCCTGCTTCCAGCCAATTCTGTGTTCAAAAGCAGTGCGCACTCTTGACTTCCTTTCAGGGCCACCCTATCAGTCCTTCTCTAGTTTTTGACTCTCGCTCCCACCTCTGCCTTTTTTTTTTTTTTTAAGAAAAGTGCTGTGTCGCACACAATCAAGTTCACTAATGAAAGACCGTCAATTACTGATTGCTTTGTTACTTAAGCATCTGAATAGACACCTGATTAAAAAGTGTACCACTATAAGTTCAAAAGTCTAGTTCCAATGTGTTTAAATGTAAATGAAGTGTCTCTAAATTAAATACATTGCATGAGGGTAAACAGAGGGAAAATAAACTGACGTGCATCTGTTCAGACCCTATCAGTTCCACCTCTTACCTTTATCCTGAATGGAGGGTGGCCAGTATGCCCAGCAGCCTCACAGAGGGCTGAGATTGGTCCATAGACCAAGGACATGTCTGCTGGTTGTCACCACCACTCCGCAACATATCAATACTCCCCATCTCAGCTCTGGCCATCATTCTGATGGAGCCTAAAATGGTGACATCCTAGACAACCCAGCCCAGAATGAAAGAAAATAAACAATTTTAACAAGTTGCAAAGTATACAACCTTAATTAGCTCTTAGTGCCTTTCTGTCAGGACACTCCCACATCACCAACCCAAAACAATTTTACTCCCATCTAAATCTCCTTGATCTTTTCTCCCTGCCTGATTTGCTTTCAACCAAGAAGGAGGGGCCTCTTTCACTGGGCCACGACAAGAGTCTATTGCTTGTGCTGGCTGGGAGAGACCTGCCCATTTTGTTCTAATAGGGGACTCATTACTGTCATACCTCTTCCAGCCTCAGCTTCCACAGATACATTCTCAGTTTTTCGGGGTAGCCTTGCTGAAATCCTGTCCCCCTGATAGCTTTTGGTTTAGTCCTGGGACACTACTGTATCCTGTACACCAGTGCTTCTCAAAGCTGGTCTGCCGCTTGTTCAGGGAAAGCCCCTGGTGGTCCGGGCCGGTTTGTTTACTTGCCGCGTCTGCAGGTTCTGCCAATCGCGGCTCCTACTGGCCGCGGTTCACCGCTCCAGGCCAATGGGGGCTGCGGGAAGGGCGGCCAGCACATCCCTTGGCCTGCGTCGCTTCCCGCAGCCCCCATTGGCTTGGAGCGGTGAACTGCGGCCAGTGGGAGCCGTGATTAGCTGAACCTGTGGACATGGCAGGTAAACAAACTGGCCTGGCCCACCAGAGGCTTTCCCTGAACAAGCGGCAGCCCGACTTTGAGAAGCACTGCTGTACACCACTTCATTTGTTCAGGGTCAGTACTATATACAGTCCCATTGAAGGTTTACTCAGCTTAGAGTTCCTATCCTTCTTTCTCCTGGGATTGTGGAACCAGACCAAGTCCCCTCTTTTAACAGTTTCCCCATGTGACCTTATGCCATAGAGTCTTTTCATTTTGGCAAAGGCTATCCTCAAATTTTCCCTACCAAAGGGGCGAGCATTTAATTTTGGACTGTAGACTAATCCAGATGGTTCAGATCCCTTTATTCCTCTTCAGGGACTTCACAAGATGTTTGCTGGGGTCCTTAGCTCCTTCCCAAATGTGAGGAGTGATGGGGTGCACTGTGCACTCTCATTGACTGCCGCTCTATAAGCCATGAAAAGGAACTAAATGTGCTGGTCCCAGTTCCTTTGGTGCTGTTCCACAAAGGGAGAAGACTCATCCAGTGCACTAATGCCCAATAGCAACTATGTTAGTAAAACCAGACAATCACTGCACTCTCCAATGAATGATGGGAAAATGATAAAAGACAAACACCACATCACCTGTGGGCAAACATTTCTCACAAAGTGATCACTCTATATCTGACCTGTCAGTCCTGATCCTCAAAGAAATCTACACAACACTTAAATAAAAGCCTGGAAACTTAAATTCATAACTTTGCTAGACACTAACAATCATGGTTTTAATAAAGACATTGTATTTATGACTTATTACAACATTTTGTAACCCACTAACCTCCCCTTTTGTCCTATGACTACAGGGATGTTAACGGGCCACTTCACCTTGAATGGTCCTGTGATGGGGTAGACTAGGCCCAAAGGCCCCCTGCTGGAGGCCTCAAGGGTCTGCCACACCCATCCCAGGGAAGGAGCCGTGGAGAGGTCCTCCAAGCAGACTAGAGTGGCTGCAGGAGAAGCAGCCAGTCAAGGCTCAGGAGGGCCATATAAAAGGAGCTGCAGAGCAGCCAGTAGTCAGTTGCTGCTTGGAGCAGGAGAAGAAATGACTGCAGGCCTGGCTGCCTGGAAGAGCAGCAGGCCCTGGGGGAGCATTGAGGGAGCTCCTGGCTGGTTGCTAGGACTGAGTAGGGACTGAGTCTGGGGAGGGCTGCAGGAAGATAGTGTCTCCAGGGAGGAAGCCCAGGGGAAAAACAGTCCCATGCTATGGCTGGACTACTTCAAAACCAAAGCCTAGGGAGGGCTAGAAAGAGACTGTATATCCCGGAAGGGGTTTGTGCTGGTTAACAGGCTGACAATGAGACTTGGCCAGAGCACTGTGTCACTAACAAACCCACCTGAGAACCACCAAAAGGGGTCACTAGAACTAAAGAACACAGACACACCCAACCAGAAGGGAGCACTCGTGAGAGGTGGGTGCGAACACCATTACAGGTCCCTTTAGAATACGTGCTAACTGCTTATTCTAAACTATCAATAATTTATTTAGCTGTGACACTGAGTACCTTTCCCAGACCTGAAGAGCTCTGTGTAGCTCAAAGAATTGTCTCTCTCACCATAGGCCCCGACTCCGTGGGTGCTCTGGGGCTGGAACACCCATGGAAAAAAATTAGTGGGTGCTCAGCACCCACCGGCAGCTCCCCATGGCCCTGCTCTGCCCCCCTGCTCCAGCTCACCTCTGCCTCCTCCGCGAGTGCACTGCCACGTCCTGCTTCTCCCTCCTCCCTCCCAGTGCTTGCGCTGCAAAACAGCTGATTAGCGGGGCTGGGGGGGGGACGCAGCACCCTGGGGGAAGAGGCGGGGGTGGGGATTTGGGGAAGGGATCCAATAGGGGCAGGGATGGGGTGGAGTTAGGGTGGGGACTTTGGGGATGGGGTTGGAATTGGGGCAGGGATAGGGTGGAGTCAGAGCAGGGTCAGGGGCGGGGGAGCACGGGCACCCACCGGTGCTGAGAAAGTTGGCACCTATGTCTCTCACCACCAGACGGTTCAATAAAAGATACTATCTCACTCACCTTGTCTCTCTTCCTGATCATACATTCCCTTGAGCAGCCAATTCCTTGCTCTCCTGCTTGGGGCAGGGTTTGCAATTAGCTTCCCAACAAGGCCATCCAAACAAAGCATCACAGTTACCGTGGCCTGTGTGTCACTGTGAAATCACAGAACTGCAGTTTCTCCAACTCCCTGGCAAGCTACCCCTCAGGATTTCTGAATCTAAAGAGCCATTGCAGGGAAGCATGGTCCATCCTGACCATAAACTACCCCTCTCACAGATAGTGATGAAAATGTTCTGTAGATCTAACCACTGCCATGAGTTCCTTTTGAGTGCTGCAATAGTTTTGTTTCCAGAGAGCTTAGATGTTTGCTGTCATAAGCCACCACCTGCTCAAGTCCCTTCTGTTCTTGTGTCAATACTGCCCCCAAACCATAAGCGCTAGCATCTGTGTCCAATTTGAAAGAGGTTTTGAAAGATGGACAGGCAAAGACAGGATTAGTCACCAGAGCCTTTTTCAACTCAGAAAATGCTACATCACACTCTGCTGACCACAGAAATGGTTTCCCCATCTCACCCAGTCTATGCAGTGGGTTTGCAATACTGGCATAGAACCACATATGGAGGAGAGGGCAGGTTCCATGGCATCACTGTCCCAGGGCATCTAGTGTCTGGGCATAGAAGAATGTGGAGCAATTGTGTGATTTCCACACTAAAATATCTAGGGCTGCTCTGAGCTGCACCCAGATGGCTCTTTGTCTATCAGGGCTGTGCCTAATGCATCCAACATGATGGTGTCTTTCTTGCAGTGCACTGATGACATCTCCAGCTGTGGCTGCTTATGAAGATGGTCAGTTTTCAGAGAAGAAGAGGGGAAAAGAGGTGAGGCCTTTGCTACCCCACTATCTCACAGAGATCCCTTCATAGAATCCCCTTTGTAAATCCCCTGGTGCTATCTCTGTATGTTCTGCCTTGGAATGCAATGGCCTTCCTTGTTCTTATGTCGATGGCAATGATCTTCAGAGCCCATCCTGGCTCTTTGGCTTTCTAGAATGACCACAGCCTGCTCTTTGTGCCACTTTAAGATCACCCTATTGTCAGAGCTTTCCCAGGAGACACATTGGTGATAGGATATCTCCCATCTTCTAGAATTGGAAGGGGTCTTGAAAGGTCATTGAGTCCAGCCCCCTGCCTTCATTAGCAGGACCAAATACTGATTTTTGCCCCAGATCTCTAAGTGTCCCCCTCAAGGATTGAATTCACAACCCTGGGTTTGGCAGGCCAATGCTCAAACCACTGAGCTATCCCTCCCCCTCAGGAGACACATTGGACATCAGAGGCAGAAGCATCAGCCTCTCCCACAGAGTGACCGGTTGGCACCTGAGATGCCAGAAGAGTCAAACATATCCAGGGAGCTAGTGGCTTCTGTTTTCTCAGCTCTCCATAATATCTCCTACGGAGCTCAAACATACTCCATGCAACCCATTAAACAAGGCTCAGAGAAAATCAAGGAGAAATTGAAGAATGTGGCTTCTGCATCATCAGTTCCAACTGACACTTCTCAGCAGAGCAGACACCTGGCCTTCCCTTTTGTCATGATAGTTCACAAACATTCCTTGCGGACTCACAAGGGGTAACATGTCTGACACTCTCTTATTCCCCTGTAACTCCCTGGGCTACATCCTCAGTTGGTGTATATCACTGTAGCCTCAACAGGGCCGGTGCAACCCATTAGACGACCTAGGCGGTCACCTAGGGCGGTAGCATTTAGGGGGCGGCATTTCGGGTCCTTCAGCGGCGACTGCAGCGGCTGGATCTTCATCCGCCCTGGTGGTCGGCGGTATTTAGGAGGAGGGACCTGGGGCAGGGGGGCGCGGGGAGGGCCACCTTCAGCAACTAAGGGGGGGGCGGCACCCAGGGGAACTGCTCCCTGCCCCAGCTCACCTCTGCTCCGCCTCCTCCCCTGAGCATGCCACCCCGCTCTGCTTCTCTCCCTTCCAGGCTTGCAGCGCCAAACAGATGATTGGTGCCGCAAGCCTGGGAGGCGGGAGAAGTGGAGCAGCGACGGCGTGCTCGGGGAAGAGGCGGAGCAGAGGTGAGCTGGGGCAGGGAGCTGCCGCACGGCTCCCCGGGCCGGGGGGAGCTGCCGCGGGGGGGGGGCGGCGCCTCAGGGCGGAGGGGGGAGCTGCTGCAGGGGGGGCCCTTAGGGCGGAGGGGGGGCGGAGAGCTGCCCACAGGGCTCGGGGGGGGGGCGCAAGGTGGAAGTTTCGCCTAGGGCGCGAAACATCCTTGCACCTGCCCTGAGCCTCACTGAAATCAGTAGAGCTATGCTGTTTTGCACTAGCAAAGAATATGAATGAAAGCAGCTGCTAGTGTGTTACCTTTAGCTGCCCAAGTCACTCCAAACACCCAACTAGGTGATGATGGGAAGAGTATGTCTGAGCACAGGCAAATCAGCTCACCAGAATATTCTGTGGTTTCTAACACTGCTGGGTGAAACAAACTATCTTCCTTCCCCAGGCATATGTTCTGAGCGGCTGAGATGATCTCTTCTCCTCACTCTTTCCTTTGCAATTCTCAGGAACCAGTTAACATTAAGCAGATGAGACAACTCCAGCTCCTCTCTATGGGTACATCGCCCACTCAGATCCCAGGAAGCTCATCCTGGCGAGCAGATTGTCTGCCATCCAGGACCATGTGACTTCCTGAGCCCTCTTGTAAGTCAAAGCCATTCCCCTGACTGCACACTCACTGCCTTTCCATGCTGTGATAAATGGGGGGGCTAGCTCCCTTTTGTGGACACCCAGCCAGCCAAGTCCCTCCTGCTGGCTGTTCTCTGCTTGTTTTACCTGTAAAGGGGTTTTAAAAAGTCTCCCAGCACAGGTAAAAGAAAGGGAGTAGGCACCTGACTAAAAGAGCCAATAGGATGGCTAGAACTTTTTAAAATTGAAAACAAGACTCCGCTTTGTGTGTTGTGGTTCTTCAGAGAAGAGGGGAATAGGGCAGCAGTTATGCTGTGAGAAGCTGAAGGTCAGGTATGAAAATCATCAGAATCATACCTAGAATTGCTTATTTGGAACCCAGATATGTAAATAGATCAGAAAATGTGTAGGAAAACACAATTAGGTTTATTTTGTTTATTTTTTATGGCTTGTGGATTCCTCTGTGCTAACCCCAGATGCTTTTGTTGCTTGTAACCTTTAAGCTGAACCCCCAGAAAATTATTTTAGGTGCTTAATTTTTGGAATTGCTCTTTTAAAAATCTAGCAATAGCCTGAGTTTTCAAATGTATTTTCTTTTTGTTTTTAATAAAAAAATTACCTTTAAGATCGGAATTTGTATTTTTGTGTCTTAAGAAGTTTGTGCACATGTTTTTTAGTTAGCTGGTGGCAACAGCTGATTTCTTTGGTTTCCTCTCTCAGCTTTTCCCCGGAGAGGGCATGAAAGGGCTTGAGGATTCCATTTGCGCCTTTCTGGGTTCCAAAGGGTTTTGCATTTGGGTGGTGGCAGCATCTACCCATCCAAGGTCATAGAGAATCTGTAACCTTGGGAGTTTAATACAAGCTTGGAGTGGCCAGTATGAATTTTTAGAATCCTTGCGGGCCCCCATCTTCTCCACTCAAAGTGCCAGAGTGGGGAAATCAGGCTTGACACATGCCCTAAACAAACAACTAATGAATCATTTTTTCTTCCCTGGAGGATCACTGGGATGCTGGAAATAAATCTGGGAGCAACCAACAATCCATGATTGTATTAACTTAGACCCAAGAGATGGCACTTTATTCTAGTAGGGAACAGGAGAAACTGGAATAGTAACACCACAATTTGTTAATGTGTCCCCTAAATCCAAGCTCACTGAAGGCAATGGAGAGACTCCCATTAGCTCCAGCCCCTATTATAGTACAACTGAACATCACTGGAGTCAGTATTGTTGTCCTTAAGAGGGAGAATTTCCTGGGATAACTTAGGCTGTTTTAGTGCCAGGGTGAGATTTGAGGGTCCCTCTCAGAGCCCTTGGGGTTTCCCCACTGCTTCATTAAGTCTACAACACAGCACTTGTAGGTTCCTTCATAAGAGCCTTGTTGCAGTTTCCCAAGCCGCATTTGGAGTATTTACATTCAGTCTTACTCTGGTGACAGTGCTCATATGCACGTTCTACAGAAAATTGGAGTGAGATAATTTGGTTTAAATACATGTTCTCATTGGAGAATGGGAGCCTTAGCAGGCAGAGTCCAGCATGTGAGAGAATTAGAGATTCCTCTTCCCAGATCAGGTTTTTGAAAAGACCTAGAGCTGCAGGATTATGTCATATTTTTACCTTGTCAGACGAGCTGAACTGCCCCAGCTCCCCTTGATGTCTCTGGGAGCTGTAACGACTCTGCACCTCTGAAAACCAGAGCATTCCTTGTATCCATTATCCAGAGATATTCTTCTGGGGAATGAACAAGTGCCCATGGTAGGACAAAGCAATGTTTTCCTCATCTCAAGCAGGAAAGCAAGGGCCTTCTCCTTAGGGCACGCCCAGCTAGGATAGCAGCTATCTTGTGAGCTTGACCCTAAAGTCCCAGCTTGTTGAGTGTCAGCTCTCAATGGAGTGTGGATGTTTCCTCACTGCTGTCTTCCTCCTGTCTGTTTTGGAAACAACAGCCGTTTGGGGAATCCAGGACCCTCTGGGAAAATTCTCCTGAGAAGTCTTGTGCGACTGGGCAAGGGGCTGTCACCACAGGGAAATCATGCACTTGGTGCTCCAGGACAGATCCTCCTGCTGACCTACCTCCTGGTGAGTGAGTGCTACTGGGTGCTGGGGTCAGGGGAAGGGGTGGATCCCAAAGCTCAGATGCACACTCTATAGCATCCAATGTTAAGGGCCACGTTTGGGACCAGGGGCACAGGGCTCTATATTCTGTGCTACTGCAGAAAAGCCTAGTTCTGATGCTAGATTTTTCTGGTGGCATTCAGGCCTAGGGAATTAAATGACTAAAGAAATATTTTCCTTTAGCAGATTCATGCTGGTTACACACAGAATGATTCCCTGTCCTCCTTCTGAGGGATCTACCCAGCATCCAAACTCAAACGGTGCACTCCTCCCAGGGTTTGAAGTGAGCAGGAGGCTGCAGCACCAGCAGGCTCAGCCATGCCTGGGTTTGCTGGAAAACATCTGGGATTTTAGGGTTCTAACATTTGTTTTTCCAGAACTGTCTCTGCCCAGATCCTCCCTTCTTCTCTGCTCCTTAGTAGGCAGTGAGTTTTCCAGACACGTAGACAGGAATGGAGAAATAGAGGCCACAAGCCCCTTTCAGCATGGCCATGAATTAAGGCACGTCTCTGTACCAGATATGGCCTGGTTACAGAGCTTGCTTATACACACCAGGCGTGTATGTTCATCTAAGATTCTTTAATGCAGAGGCTCATTTAAATATGGTCTTTTACACACTGCACCACCTAGTGGCTGAATTGTATAGTACAGTTCAGCATTCCATTACAGCTCCTCTTTTAAGTTCTACATTCCTGCTACTTACAATATCATTACACTGTCTTTGAAGTTCAGTACAGATCAGTCTGCTCAGTGATTCTGAATTGTACTGTTATCTAATTACATGACTCAAACACATAACACTTCAGTCATCTGCCTATCCATTAGTTGCAGTGATTGATTGTGGTCGGTTTGGAATCCTTGAGTTGTAGTCTTGTCCTGCATCCGCCATCTGTAAAGTTTGCAGAGGGTTCTTTCTGAGGAACAAACTGTAGGTGTTGACAGTTTCTGTTGAACTCTCCATTGTCTGACTTGATCACATATGATCTGGGTGCTGAATTTTTTCTTTACAACAGCTGGAGCTGTCCATCCTTTTTCCTCCATCCAGTGTAACATGAACATGGTCACCAGTTTCTAGACCTGGCAATTCTCTAATTGAGTGATGTCTATTGTAAAAGTGTTCATAAACTGTTTTAGCTTTATCTGTTTGGGCTACTCTCTGCCTAGCTGGCCCCTTTAGAAATTTGTTTCTTTCAAAGTTTGAACAGTTATTCTGAGTTGTCTTCCAACAGGAGTTGTTCTGGACTATATCCAATAGCCGTTATTGGTATTGATCTGTAACTCAGAAGAGCAAGTAATGGGTCTTCCTCTCGTAGGATTTTCTTGGCTGTATGTACAGCTCTCTCAGCTTTTCCATTCACTTGTGGCTAGTAATATGATTAAAATCATCTCGCTGGGAATGACAAATTCTGCTGCAGTGAATTGTGGTTAGTCGTCCATCACTAGTTGTTCTGGAAAATCAAAATGAGCAAAACTGCACTTCCGTTTCTTGATAACACTGCAACATGTTATGTCTTTCCAATACTTTATTTCTATATACATGGAAAAATATTCAACAATGACCAGCTAATGTGATACCAATTTTTAAAATGGGCCCCAGAAGTGATCCCAGCAATTACAGACTGGTAAGCCTGACTTCAGTACTAGGCAAACTGGTTGAAACTATAGTAAAGAGCAAAATTGTCAGACACAGGGATGAACATAATTTGTTGGGGAAAAGTCTACATGTTTTTTGTAAAGGGAAATCATGCCTCACTACTCTACTGGAATTCTTTGAGGGGGTCAACAAGTATGTAGACAAGGGGGATCCAGTGGATACAGTATACTTAGATTTTCAGAAGCCTTTGACAAGGTCCCTCACCAAAGGCTCTTAAGCAAAGTGAGATGTCCTGGGATAAGAAGAAAGGTCCTCTCTTGGATTGGTAGCTGGTTAAAAGGTAGGAAACAAAGGGCAGGAATAAATAAATAGTCAGTTTTCAGAATGGAGAGAGGAAAATATTGGTGTCCCCCAGGGGTCTGTACTGGGCCCAGTCCTATTCAACATATTAATAAATGATCTGGAAAAGGGGGTAAACAGCATGGTGCCAAAATTTGCAGATGATACAAAACTACTCAAGATAGTTAAATTCCACACAGACTGCGAAGAGCTACAAAAGGATCTCTCAAAACTGGGTGACTAGGCAACAAAATGGCAGATGAAATTCACTGTTGATAAATGCAAAGTAATGCACGTTGGAAAACATAATCCCAACTATACATATAAAATGATGGGGTCTAAGTTAGCTGTTACCGCTCAAGAAAGAGATTTTGGGAGTCATTGTGGATAGTTCTCTGAAAACATCCACTCAATGTGCAGCGGCAGTCAAAAAAGCAAACAGAATGTTGGGAATCATTAAGAAAGGGATAGACAAGACAGAAAATATCATATTGCTGCTATATAAATTCATGGTACACCCACATCTTGAATACTGAATGCAGATGTTGTTGCCCCATCTCAAAAGAGATATATTGGAATTGGAAAAGGTTCAGAAAAGGGTAACAAAAATGATTAGGGATATGGACTGGCTTCCGTATGAGGAGAGATGAATAAGACTCGGACTGTTCATCTTAGAAAAGAGATGATTGAGGGGGGATATGATAAAGGTCTATAAAATCATGACTGATGTGGAGAAAGTAAATAAGGAAGTGTTATTTCCTCCTTATCATAACACACAAACTAGGGGTAACCAAATAAAATTAATAGGCAACAGGTTTAAAAATGAATACAAGAATGTATTTCTTCACACAACGCAGTCAACCTGTGGAACTCTTTTCCAGAGTATGTCGTCAAGGCTGATTCCCCACTCTGGCACTCTGAGTGCAGAAGGTGGGGGCCCACAAGGATTCTAAAACTTAATACTGGCCGCTCCAGTCTTGGATTAAACTCCCAAGGTTACAGCTTCTTTCTGACCTTGGATGGGTAGATACTGCCACCACCCAAGTGCAAAAAACCCCTTTTGGACCCAGGAAGGAGCACTTGGGAATTCCTCCCTGTGGGGTACCCTCAAACCCTTTCCCCCCTCCCCTCAGGGAAGAGCTGAGAAAGAAAACAAAGGAAATCAGCTGTTGCCACCAGCTAATTAAACATATGCACAAGCCTCTTAGGACACCAAAAATCCAATCTTGTTCTTTAAGAAGGTAAAAATTATTAAAAACAAAAAGAAAGAAAATACATCTGGAACTTGGGCTTTTGCTAGATTTTAAAAAATCCACTTACAAAAATTAAACATCAAGAATAACCTTCTTGAGGTCCAGCTTACAGGTTATAAACAAAACAAAAGCATCTGGGGATAGCACAGAGGAGTCCACAAGCTAATAAGAAATAAAAAGAAATAACCATAATTGCATCTTCCTAGACATTCCCTGATTACTTACATATTTGGGGTTTCAGATAAGTAGGGTTGAGGTATGATCTGATGCTTTTTTATACTTGGTTTTAAAGCTTTTTCCAGCATACCTCCAGCCCTGTCCTGCTCTGTCCCCTCTCACTGGAGAGCACCACACACAATAACATACAAAGGGAAGTTTCCCCCCTGCCCCCACCCCCAGTTTAAAAAAGTTCTAGCCCTCCCATTGGCTCTTTTGGTCAGGTGCCCACTCCCTTTCTTTTACCTAGCCAGGGAGACTTTTTAATCCTTTACAGGTAAAGCATGTAGAGAACAGCCACCAGAGGGACTTTATAGCTAACTGGCAGGCTGGGTGTCCGTAGAAGGGAGTTACTCGCCCCCCCCTACATTTATCACAGATGTTGTGAAGACCAAGACTATAACAGGGTTCAAAAAATAACTAGCTACATTCATGGAGGATAGCCATTGATGGACCTTTTAGCCAGGATGGGCAGGGATGGTGTCCCTAGCTTCTGTTTGCCAGAAGCTGAGAATGGGTGACAGGGAAAGGCTCTCTTGATGATTACCTGTTGTGTTCATTCTCTCTGGGGCACCTGGCATTGGCCACTGTCGGAAGACAGGATACTGGGCTAGATGGACCTTTGGTCTGACCCAGTATGGCCGTTCTTATGTTCTTCTGAATTTGCATAAATCTGCAGCTAGCCTCTTCCAAGATCTGTCTGATAGAGGTGTTGTTATTCAAAGTTCTTTGTATTATGTTGGTCTGTTAGTTCTGCAATGCTCAGATGCAGCTACTTTATTCTTCATGTCCTTGGTGATGCCTGGCCACCACACTGACTAGTTGGCCTGTCCACAGCATTTAGTTATCCTTGATGTCCTTTAAGGATGAAGTTTAGGATTTCTCCCCTCATTTCATTTGGAATTACAATGCAATTGCCTTTAATCATGAGTCCATTTGAGTAACTAGTTGTCCATGCACCACAAAATAGTCTCTTGTCACTCCCTTATTGTCCTTTAGATACTTGGGCCAGCTGCCCCTAATGTAACTTAGAACTTGCTGAAGTTACATGTCGGTCAAGGTTGCTTTTTGTAGCTGGACTAGTCTTTTCTGACACTGGTCAGTATGTGTCCACAACATCCACATATGCCTTTGTCATCTTCAGGTTCATGGATGGGTGATGCTGGGTGCCATGACAAAATGGCTGCTACTATCAGATTTTTCCCATGAACATATTTAAGAATTGGATTAAATCACATTAACTTTAGCAATAGACATTGGCATCTCAGAG
This sequence comes from Mauremys mutica, assembly GCF_020497125.1. Lineage (NCBI taxonomy): Eukaryota > Metazoa > Chordata > Testudines > Geoemydidae > Mauremys > Mauremys mutica. The sequence goes on along the minus strand of NC_059080.1, from coordinate 54,129,523 downwards.
GTGCCAGATTCAAGTCTTTTCCATTGATGAGAGTCACAAGTGGTTTATGGTCTTATCTGTATGGAATGGATTCATTTTCACTGATATCTGTAAAAGTTCTCACATACCCATACACTCATTTTTCTGCTTCTGTAGGTGTGTGAGAGCAAAGTGCAACTCGCTTTCATTGCAACATGTTGCAACAATGCACCACCTGGGCCATAGCAGCTTACACTCACATTGACCATTGTGGGTTTGTTCACATCGTAGTCATTGAGAACTGGAACTGTTGAGATCATTTCTTTTACCATTTTTAAAGCAATTTCTTGATTTGGTGTGTTGAACTTTAACAGTTCGTTCAGTGGTTTTGTCACTGTATAAAGGTCTTATAGGTACAACCAAGATAATTTACCATCCCCAGTATACATCTCAGTTCTGGTACATTAGTTGGTGCATTCAATTCTTGAATTGCTTTTACTTTCTCAGGGCTAGAACCGATTCCATCTTTGTTTATTGTCTGTCCCAGCAACTCGATTTGGGGTATGAGGAAAAAACAAACAAAAAACCACACAACACACACACTTTTCCTTGTTTAATTTCAGTCCAGACTGATTGATTAGGCTTAGGACTTTGTTAGAACATAGGAACAGCCATACTGGGTCAGACCAATGATCCATTTAGCCCAGTATCCTGTCTTCCAACAACAGGCAATGCCAGGTGCCCCAGAGGGAATGAACAGACCAAGCAATCACCAAGTGATCCATCCCCTGTCACCCACTCCCAGCCTCTGGAAAACAGAGGCTGGGGACACCATCCCTGCCAATCTTGGGTTTTGTTGTGTTCTTCCATTGAAGATCCATATATCAAAATATTGTCCATGAAACCTACAACCCCATTTGTGTTGGTTAACAATTCTGCCATCTTTCTTTAGAAAATTTGATGTGTACTGGTAATCCCAAAAGTTAATCTTTGAAAGCAAAATCTTCCAAAGGGTCAGTTTAGCACTTTCTTTGGATAAAGGAATTTGCCAGAATCCACTTAAGGTATTTAGCTTGGAGAATACTGTAGCTCCTTTCACTTTGGGGAGGAAGTCATCCAGTGTTGGGAGGATATAGTTCTCTCTCAGAATTGCTTCTTTAAGTCCTTTGAGACATACAGATTCATATTTTTCCATTTTCCCCTTTATAACTGGTACCATGGGCGCACTCCATGCAGTTGTCTCAGATTTTCTCGATTATCCCAATCCTCTCCCTTCTCTCTAACTCAGCTTCCACTTACCATGTAATGGAATAGGAATCTTGCAAGGTGTATGTACACTAAATGTTTCAACATTGTCTCTTCAGGTTATTTGTACTGGATCTCCTTTCACCAAATATTCCATTGACTTCTTCCATCTTTCTCACTAGGCCCATCATGGCTGCCACGCTGCAGCTGAGAACGCTGTTGATTGTGGTCCTTTGAGCACATGGACTCAGAATCCAAAGCTTTTGTTTTCGTAAGTTGTTTCTGCGGTGAACTGGCCCATGCAGTTCAGAATACCTCCAGGGCTAGTCAGAGCTAGGTCAGGGGATTTCAGCTCTTGGAGGGATTATAGGTGACTGTGAATCCATTCTTAGATGACTAACTTCAGCTCCCGAGTCAATTTTAAAGTCAATAGTCTTGCTGTGAATATTTAGTTTCACTCTCCAAGCAGGTTCTGTGATTGTTTCTGGGATCTATGGCTCTTGCTTGTCTGTAACATGAATCAACTCCCTGCCTGCTTTGGTGTGGCAAACAGCTGCAAATCGTCCATATTTTAAGCTTTTATTACACCGCATGCCTCTGGCTGGAGAAGCACCATCTCTTGGGAATAAGACTTTTCCACATCTTCTATGTGTAGGCTGGAATTGGTCCCACTTAGCCTGGAAGTTCTCTCCAGAGGTTTTATTATGACTTTTAACACTTGAATGTCTGTTTATAGTTTTGAAGCTAGTTTTTCGAGTTTCTCTAGGTTTTGCTGTTTCACCAGTTCAGACTATTTTGCTATTTGAATAGCTGTCGCTAGGGTTACGTTTCTCCAATTGTAGCTGCTGTGAAAAATATTTGTTAACACAGCAAACAGCGTGTCTTTGGTATGTTAATGTTTTGCATTCCCCAAAATCAGTTTCCAGCCCATGCATAGACAGCTCTTATAAAAGAGTCTACATTTCCCCCTCATTCTTGAATTCTCAGGTGAAATCATGCTCTTTCACAAACCGCACTCCTCTGAGGTACAAAGTACGTGTCGCAGAGTAGGTACACCCTGCCACAGGGTGTTGGGTCATGTGTGGTCCAAAAGAAGGGAAAAGGTCATACTGCAGCCAGTTAGTTTTTATACCAATTACCTTTACTATGGCTGTGGTGGTTTGGCCTAGTGGCTGGCATCAATAGGGCAGCCTTTCCAGCCAGGGCAGTGTGGCCTAATGGCCAGAGTCAGTAGGCAGCCTTTCTACACAGGGCAGTATGGCCTAAGGGCCAGAGTCAGCATAGTAGCCCACCTCTATGGGATTGCATGGCTTGTTGGGGGAATGGGGCACCACTCAAGAGGACTCAAGCCCTCCCTTCTCCTCTGAGTCCCAGCCCAGGGCCCTGTCGGTGGTGCTCACCGCTGCGTCAGCGGGGATCCTCCCAAAACACACTGACTGGTTCCCTGGTTCACTCACCATCAAAAAGTTTAAGTCCCCAGGCTGCTTCTTACCCTTTCTCCCTCATCAAAGCTCCCCTGGGTCTCTAGGGTCCTCAAATGGCCAGGCTCCCACCAGTGTGGCCTCTTCTTGTGGCTCATCAGGCAGCCTGGAGTCTGTCTGGCACTCTGCGAGCCTTGGTCCCGTCCTCCGTGTAGCTGGAGCTGCCTGGGCCTGAGTGGGAATGAACTAAGGAGAGAGCAGGAGCCTGCGCTGAGCTGGGAGCAGAGCTGCACTGGCCAGAGCCAGAGGAGCAGCCCTGTGCTGGGAGTAGAGTCACAGTAGCCAGGGCCAAAGAAACATCCCAGAGAGCTGTGCTGGGAGCAGAGCTGCAACAATCAGGGCCAGAGAAGCAGCCCAGGGAGCTGGAGCTGGAGCAGTCCGGAGCCAGGGGCAGTGAGCAGCTGGGGACAGTGAGGGGGACCCTGGGCAGAGGGCCCAGTGCAGGGAGATGCCCCCAGCCAAGAGGCTTGGCAGGCCAGACTTGGAGGGGGATTGTAACCCTGACGGGGCAGGGGTGATGCTGGGAAGAAGGGTCCTGCCACCTAGAGCCTGAAGGCAGGTGGCCACCGCCAGAGCAACTGTCTGTTCTGCAGCATCCCTGCAGCACACCCAAGGCCCGAGAAGGAGGCCTGGGATGTGTGAGGAACAGACTGTGAACTTCCCTGACATTCCAGAGACGCTGGTTGTGATGTCCCCATGCCACAGAGCAGGGTGATGTGTTTTCCTTTAACCTTTCCTATTTTATCCTTGTTTTTTAAATTGATTGCTGTTTAATAAATTGTATTTGCTTTGAACTATATGTAATGATCAGGGAAGCACCCAGTGCAGAGAGAGCACCCTAGAATGGGGACACTCTAGCCCAGAGGTGGGCAAACTATGGCCCGCGGGCCACATCCGGCCCATGGGACTGTCCTGCCCAGCCCTTGAGCTCCTGGCCAGGGAGGCTAGCCCCCAGCCCCTCCCCTGCTGTCCTCCCTCCCCTGCAGCTATGCCGCTGCACGGGCAGCGCTCTGGGCAGCAGAGTGGCAGCGTGTCTAGCTCCAGCCAGGCGGCACGGCTGCCAGACATGCTGCTCCGAGCAGCATGGTAAGGGGGCGGGGAGTGGGGGGGTTGGATAAGGGGTGGGGGGTTCTGGGTGGCAGTCAGAGGACAGGGAGCAGGGGGCGGTTGGATGGGGCGGAGGTTGGGGGGGACGATCAGGGGATGGGAAACGGGGAGGGTTGGATAAGTGTCGGAGTCCTGGGGCCCCTGTCAGGGGATGGGGGTGTGGATAGGGATCAGGAGACGGGGAATGGGGGGGGCAGGATAGGTGTGGGAGTCCCGGGGGTCCTGTCAGGAGGCGGGGGTGTGGCTGGGGTCAGGGGGGCAGTCAGGGGACAGGGAGCGAGGGGGTTGGATAGGGGGTAGGGTCCCGGGGCGGTCAGAGAACAAGGAGCAGTGAGGGTTGGATGGGTTGGGGATTCTGAGGGGGGCAGTCGGGAGGCAGGAAGTGGGAGGGGCAGATGGGGTGGGGGTCAGGCTGTTTGAGGAGGCATGGCCTTTCCTACTCAGCCCTCCATACAGTTTTGCAACCCCAATGTGGCACTCGGGCCAAAAAGTTTGCCCACCCCTGCTCTAGCCCTGCCCTAAATGACCACAACAATGTTGGGGATTGAGTCTTCCAGGAATCCTGGGCTCAGCCTTGTCAGGGTTATGAGGACTCTGCAACACAGGAGAGTGGAAGGAGAGCCCTTGAGGTCCGGCAGGCCTGGTGGTAAAGGGAGTGGGAGCAAGGACTCAGATCCTTTCACTAGCCCATTTCACCGGGATAGTGTATAAGCCAGAAAAGTTCCCCACAATAGCAGGACCATTCCCCCGCTTACATCAGGAAACCCCAGTCTCCCTTTGGAGGACGAAGAGGCCAAGGCCACCCATGGTTGTATCACCAGCAGCACAAGGTGTGCTTAGCATGGGTGAGGGGGCATAGCTCTATTATCCAGTCAGAGGTTAGTGAGACATGGACAAGGCTGCAACTCCCACCTGCCACCAACGCGGGGGGAACCTAGCAATTCACCTGCTGAGTAACCTGGATCCTGGTCAGCTGTGTGTCTGATGTTGCTGCTGCTCAGACATGTTCCTCCTTGTTCCCTCAGCACTGGCAGAAATGGCTCTGCTCCTCTAAGGCCGTGAATGGGGATGAGCTATAAGAGCCAGCACTCAGCTCTTCATGTTCTGCAGCTTCAGAGCCCTCCACAAGGTGAGTGAGTGACAGCAAAATGGACTCTGCTGCTCCCCAGCAGCATTTACAGAGAGATGGGTAAGAGAGTGATCTGTGTCCACAAAGATCTGGGCTCAGAACAACCAGCCCACTCCCACATTTTCTGTTCTGTGGCCCAGGAGCTGAGGCCCATTGCAGACTAGGGTCTTGTGACTGGGCTGCTTCCCTTTAGTGCTCAGGAAGTCTCAGACATAGGGTATCTCAGTCTTTCTCCTTGAAAAGGTAAGATGGCACAGAAGCAAACTGTCTTCAGCCTCACAACCCTCTGCCATCTCCCTGCAGTTACCTAGTGACTGGGGCTACAGAGAGAACGTGGCACTTTAAATCTCTGGCCCTATCCAGAGGTCCACATAGCAGAAGTGGGTTGATATCTACAGTGCTGTCCTGGCCTCTCCCCTTCACCAGGTCAAAGGAACCACTTAGTCTCTTAAATCTCCCTCCTCCCTTGATCCCTTCACCTTGCAGTGCTTGGTCCTGACTCTCTACTCTTGTTTCATGTATTTCTGCCACTGCCAACAGCTCCTCCCATCTGCTTCCTTGTGTCACTCCTGCCCGCCAGTTCCATACACATCTGCTTTGACACTGACCTATTCCCAGCCCTTCTCTGCTCATGGCTCAGCCTCTGCCATCCCTTGGGGAGGCACCTTCTCTGGGCCAGGAGCATCTCTGCCACAGAATCCCAGAGGGCTCAGCTCTTGGCCCCTGCTCTTTACTACACAGCTGCCATCTCTCAGTTCCAAAGACACACAGGCTTCTCGGCATCACTATGGGCCCATCCCCGTGTGCTCCCATTGCCCTGCACTCTCCACAGCCTTGGCTTCATCTCTGTTGTTAACGCTGTGGGGTGTTTTGGGGCATAGTTTGAGTGAGACACCAGCAGAAAAATATCTTTATAGAGAAACAGTGAGGGGGACATTCTCTCCTACATCACAATCTGCCTGGCCCAGGACAGCGGGGAGGGGCATCTACAGTACAGCTCCTGATTCTGTGCACTGATCTGTGTCAGCCCCTCCCCTGATGCAAGTTAGAGTAGCCCCTAGGTTTCTCTAACACCGGCATGTGATGGTCCTCCAGGCAGCCTGTGCAAGTTGAGGATTAGGAGAGTCTGGCTGTGCTCTAACCCCACCCCTGACACATTCTCAACACTGGTGTAGGCAGATGGCACAGGAACCAGGGGCACTGGCTTTGTACCAGCTGAGAACTCACACGGGCTGGGAATTCCCACCTGGCCAGCTAAAGCTGGATTCAGCTAACTTGGGATGGGGTGTGGATAGCTGTTGTCCTGAGAGTGATTCCTTAGTGCTGTTGGATTGTATATGGTGAGTGGTGAGCAGGATTATCCCAGCTGCAACAACACCCCTGCCTCAGCAGTGAGTAACAGAGACTGTAGCTGGAGAGAGAGTCCTGCAGAGAGAGATGCAGGGACAGGGAGAGATCATCCCTTCACTTGATAAGGAATTTGTGTCCCCAACTTGGTGGGTTTCCCCAACAATGCGGTCACTGAGATAGAAAAGTAGGAGCTGCCAGATTGAAATTTCAGTTATAGGCTCCAATTTCCCACGAGCAGATAACTTAGTGCTGGACAAATACAGCCAAACCTTAGTCCCTATTTAGTACAGTGTCAGTCGGGCGTCCAGGCCAAGGGAATTATTTTCATATTTCCCTGAAGGTCATCGCAAAGCACCTGCCTTTGTAGTACCTGATGCTCTTCTGCTTCACCATGCTGGATGGGCTGGTGGAGATGGGTGAGTGTACTGGCAATCAGACGGACGTCCTGAAAATGGTGCTAAGAGATCGAGGCACAGAGGGACCAGGCTCCACCCTGACAGTTCATTCTTTCCATCCTGCCCAATGTCCAGAATTGTTACTGTGCCATCCCTGGGGTGGAGAGAAGATGCCACTGCTCATCCTCACTAATAGTTGGGGATCCATTTCTTCCCCAGCCTGCAGAGTGCTTATCGGACACAGCTCTGTGATTATTTACAGGCACCTGATGCCTTGAGTCTAGCTTGCCCTGCTCACTCCCTGCAAAATGTGCCCCACCGCCTGTATCAAGAGGCAACAGTGCAAGTGTCTCTCCCTCCACTTTCGGAAGCCCCGATGCAGCCATGGAACGTAAGTGGCAGGCACCAGATAAATAGGGCAATAGGGAGACTCCAAACCAAACTGAACTGCAGTTTCTTGGGAGAAAAATTTTTGATTATTAAACCTTCATCGCACTGTCCATTGCTGTGCTGTGGGACTCTTACCTTGAAGGATCCTGACATCTCCAGTGCTGTGCCTGTTCTGGGAGCACGAGTATGCAAGTGTGAGCGTGACACCCACACCCACACTTCTTTTGAGCTTAGCTATCAGTATAATAAACATGCTGCTTTCTGCCAAACTCTGGTGGGTCATTAGTCCTCCCTAAGCTTACTAGCTGGCCCAATTTCGGGTAACACCTACCCATAGCCGTCTTTGTGCCTGACTGTTGCTAAACGGGGCAAGAATTTGCTTTACGTTGACAAAAGCAGATTGTTTCCATTTGCTGATTCTCAGAAATGACTGACCCCTTTTGGGTCAAATGTCACAGAAAAACTTCCCCTGGACAAAAACCTGGCCCAAGACACCCAGGCTGGAGGGGAGAGCATTCAAAAGCTCTGATCCCCTGTGATTGCTAGCAATCAGTTCAGGGTATTCCATCAGACAGTTTTACAATGCAAACACTGTCTCCCTGTCTCTTGTTCTTCTGTCTTCCCCCTCTCGTAGGACTGAACACTGCTCCCATTGCAGGGACAAAGTGTTGCTGTGTCTGGACCATGCTCACAGAACTGAAGAGGCCAAAGAGACAATCCAGTGTAAATTGTGCTCTTTGCCTTGGACATTAATGGCTGGGCCCTGGGTTTGGCACATTGGCCAGCCACAGGACAACACAGACATAGTATTAATAGGGAACAGACACACACATCGCCATCCATCCCCCACAATGGAGGGCTCCAGTTCCCCCGCCCCTTAGTGTTGATTGGTGCCACTTTACAGAATGTGCTTATTGTTACCATGAGGCTCCTGTACCTGCACACTACCTCCACCCCACCACCAACTAATTCACTCAATTACACAACACCCCCAATCAGAGTGGGGCCTCACACACACACACACACACACACACACACAATCTGGATCCAGACTGGGAACCCTTCCCTCCCCCCCAGAGGCCATGATACTAACATGGGACCACTGGGAAATCCAGGTGACGATATCAGTTTATATCCCAAAGCCAACCCACCATGTTGGGTGTGAATGGATATTGCCGAGTCAACAGGTACCAGGCCAGATCTTACTCCCCAGTATCCACTGGGACACTGTCTCTCTCTCTCTCTTTCCCGTGAGGGTGGGTGGAGGAGGAGGTGCAGCATGATTCCAGTGTTAAGAATGGGAGAACAGTCACTGAGAGGTTAAGGCCAACATTTTCAAAGAGTTCAGTATCCATAACAGGGACCAAAGCGCTGTTCCTATCAACACTTCAAAAAGCACCTAGTGCAGTGGTCCCCAACCTTTTTGTGGCCAGTAGCACATTCATGTTTTCAGAAGAGTGTGGTGGGCGCCAACAATTACTCACATACAGGGCCGGCTCCAGGCAACAGTGGAGCAAGCACATGCCTGGGGCAGCACATGTTATGGAGCAGCATTCCGTCCATTCTGCAGAGTCAGAGCATTATTTTTTTTGTTTTTTTGGGGTTTTTTTGGCGCCAGTTCTGGGCAGTGCAGAGAGAAGCTGGAGAGAAGCCGGGAGGACAGTGAACACTGGCACCTGCAGCCCCGGAGTTCTCTGTCCCTGCCAGGCGCAGGGCCGTGGCTTCTCTCCAGATTAAGCTGCGGCCCCGCACCTGCCAAGGACAGAGAACACCGGTGCCCGCAGTCTGAATTGCTAGGTTACCCCAGCGTTGGTGGCAAGCGCGGGGCTGTGGCTTCTCTCCCCTGCTGGGCACTAGGCGGGTGCACATAAATGCCCCGGCGGGTGCCATGGCGCCCACGGGCACCGCGTTGGGGACCACTGACCTAGTGTGATGAGATCTCTTGAAAGATAGAGACACAAGTGTCACAATGGGAGCTGTTGGGAGCTGAATGTGTTTGAAAATCGGGCCCCACTTGTGGGTGTGGCAAATCAGGCTCTGAGCTCTTTTGAAAATCTTGCCCAAGGTCATACAGGAAGTTTGTGGCAGAGCTGGGAGTTTAGCCCAGATTTCTTAAGTGCCTTAACCACAAGATCATTCTTCTGTTTTGAGGTCTTTTGTTATGGACAAAAAAAGAGAAGTAGGAGTGACATATGTAAAAATGTGTGATTATACATCTTGTACCTGATTCTCCTTTCCCTTTACACTGCTGAAAGTCTGTTCCAGGGAGTTACTCCTAATCTCCATCAGTATAAGTAGGAGATTCAGATCCGCTGTCTTCATGTTCTTAGTGATATATTACTTCCTGAAATAAAATTATAATGAAAGAATAAAGAGCAGACTTGTGTGCTCAGTGGACTCTACTACAGTACTACAGTCCTGAATAGATTATCACAGCACAAAAACTAAGCCTTGGAGCTCTGGAATACCTCAAGCAGTGCCAAACTATGCCCTCATGATGAAAAACTATCAGCAGCATTATTCAGATCTTCAATTCCCTCTCCACTCACTCCCCCCCATGCCCATCTCTCTCTCCAAAGCTAAACTCCACCCAAACTTACTGATTCTAGCATCCACAGCAGCATCTCCACCAAGATGACAAGTCCCGGAAAGGATCCCAATAGCTCCTCTTACTTTATTTACCATCCTAGAAGAAATCTCTTCAGTATTTGGGGCTAAGTCACCACTCATCCTGTGAACAGGCTGAGGGCTAGTCTACACTAGAAGTGCTACAGTGGCACAGCCGTACCAATGCAGCTGTGCTGCTGTAGCGTGCAGGGGTGGCAGGTTTGTAGAAATGTTGGTGGTACCCAGAACCTGCCCCCGCCCAAACTCCGCTCCCCCTCCCCCAAGGCTCTGGGAGGGAGTTTGGGTGAGGGAGGAGGTCTGGGGTGCAGGCCCTAGGCTGGGGTAGGGGATTGGGGTGCAGGCTCTGGGAGGGAGTTTGGGGGTGGGAGGGGTGCAGAGGGATGGGGTGCAGGGGTGAGGGCTGTGGGTTGTGGCTGCAGATGAGGGGTTTGGAGTGTGGGAGAGGATCAGGGTGAGAGTAGGGGTGAGGGCTCTGGCTGGGGCTGGGAATGGGAGGTTTGAGGTGTGGGAGGGGCTCAGGGCGAGAGTAGGAATGTGGGGGGTGAGGGCTCTGGCTGGGACTGGGGATAAGGTGTTCAGGGTGCTGGAAGGGCTCAGGGCTACGGCAGAAGGTTGAGGGTGCAGTGAGGGGGTGAAAGCTCAGACTGGGGGTGTGGGCTCTGGGGTGGGGCAGGGCTGGGGATGAGTTTGGGGTGCAGGCAGGCTGCTCCGGGACAGGGGCCAGAGAGGATGACTCCCCCCAGCCCTTTCCTGCCAGCAGCAGCAAGCTCTGGGGGAGGAGCTCCCCTTTCCTGCCCCCCCCCAGTAGCACACTCACCTCCGCCACTGTCACTGCATGTGCTCCTAGGGCCCCTCTCAGGTCCAGGAATCTCCTTCGCCTCCCCCGTGGTGGGTGCTGGGGGGCTCTGCATGCGCCTCTTCCCCTGCTGTTGCCCCTGACTGTAGCCTCACTGGGGGTGAGGGATGGGGCTGCCTCCTTGCCCAGCATAGGGCAGGAGCAGTGACTGTGGGCAGGGGGACCCCTTGTGCTGCTGCAGGGTCCCATTGGAAAACGAAAGGGTCTGAGGGGGAAGGGCAGGCTCTCAGTCAGTCTGCCCTGGCAATGAGATGGGGGCACTAGGACCCTGCGGCAGCAGTTGCTGCAGGGAGGAAGCATGGAGCTGCTCTGCTCCGGGCTGGGAAGTGTGGGGGGAAGCAAGTCGGGGCCTGGGGACACTTGGGGGAGGCACGGGGGGCAGCAGGTGGGGCAGGGAGGGGGGAGATCACCTGGGTTATAAATATCTCTGTGCCAGCCAGCGGCTTGTTTCCCTCCCCCCCCTTTTTCTCCACCACTTTCTGCGCCCCTCGGCTTTGTGTGACTGAGGCAAGTGCCTCACTCACCTCGCCCTTGTTACGGCACTGGTCTACAGCCAAGCTCTAAGATACAACCGCATTTGCTCCAATCCCTCAGACAGAGACAAACACCGGAAGATCTCTATCAAGCATTCTTACAACTACTGTACCCACCTGCTGAAGTGAAGAAACAGATTGACAGAGCCAGAAGAGTACCCAGAAGTCACCTACTACAAGACAAGCCCAACAACAAAAATAACAGAACGCCACTAGCTGGTACCTTCAGCCCCCAACTAAAACCTCTCCAGCACATCATCAAGGATCTACAACCTATCCTGAAAGATGATCCCTCACTCTCACAGATCTTGGGAGACAGGCCAGTCCTCGCTTACAGACAGCCCCCCAACCTGAAGCAAATACTCACCAGTAACCACACACCACCAGGGCGGCTCTAGTGTTTTTGCTGCCCCAAGCAGCAAAAACAAAAACAAAACAAAAAAACCCCACAAACAAACAACAACAAAAGCCGTATTTGCGATCGGCGGCAGCTCTACTGCCGCTTCTTCTACAGCAGCAATTTGGCGGCAGGTCCTTCGCATGTGCCACCCCTCTCTTCATTGGCCGCCCCAGGCACCTGCTTGCTACGCTGGTGCCTGGAGCCGGCCCTGCACACCACAGAACAAAAACCAGGAACCTATCCTTGCAACAAAGCCCGATGCCAACTCTGTCCACATATCTATTCAAGTGACACCATCATAGGATCTAATCACATCAGCCACGCCATCAGGGGTTCATTCCCCTGCACATCTACCAATGTGATATATGCCATCATGTGACAGCAATGCCCCTCTACCATGTACATTGGACAAACCGGGCAGTCTCTACGCAAAAGAATAAATGGACACAAATCTGACATCAGGAATCATAACGTTCAAAAACCAGCAGGAGAACATTTCAACCTCTCTGACCATTCAGTAATATATTTAAAGGTGGCAATTTTGCAACAACAACAACAACAAAAGACTCCAATGAGAAACTGCTAAACTTGAATTGATATGAAAACTAGATTCTATCAATGTAGGCTTAAATAGAGACTGGGAATGGCTAAGCCATTACACACATTGAATCTATTTCCCCCATATTAAGTATCCTCATACATTCTTGTCAAACTGTCTTAAATGGGCCATCTTGATTATCACTACAAAAGTGTTTTTTCTCCTGCTGACAACAGTTCATCTTAATTAATTAGCCTCTTAGAGTTGGTTGGGCAACTCCCACCTTTTCATGGCCTCTGTATGTACTGTGACAAAGTTCCTCCTCTACCTTGGTGGGTCCTGCGCTTATTGGTGGATTTGCTCACCTCACAGATTCACCATGTGGGTCGGGAAACAACCCAGAGACCTTCCCCTCTGGTAGAAGCCACAGTCCAGGTGAATTCCTCCTGTGTCTGATCAGGAGTTGGGAGGTTTGGGGGGGAACCCGGGCCCACCCTCTACTCTGGGTTCCAGCCCAGGGCCCTGTGGACTACAGCTGTCTAGAGTGCCTCCTGGTACAGCTGCACGACAGCTACAACTCCCTGGACTACTTCCCCATGGCCTCCTCCCAACACCTTCTTTATCCTCACCACAGGACCTTTCTCCTGGTGCCTGATAATGCTTGCACTCCTCAGTCTTCCAGCAATAGGTCTTCTCATGCTCAGGTCCTCATGCTCCCAGCTCCTCGCATGCACACCACAAACTGAAGTGAGCCCTGATCAGCTAGCCTGTCCTAATTGATTCTAGCAGTTTCTTAATTGGCTCCAGGTGTCCTAATTATCCTGCCTGTTTTAATTGGTTCTAGCAGGTTCCTGATTACTCTAGTGCAGCCCCTGCTCTGGTCACTCAGGGAACTCATCCAGTGACCAGTATATTTGCCCTCTACCAGACTCCTGTATTGATGCCTTTGAGGAGCAGTGGGCGCTGTCCAGGGTTCTCTGCTCGGTGTCCCCATCAAGTTCCCTTCGTTTAGCCCTGTGACCTCACTCCCGATCCTGTTTTTTTCATTTGTTGTCCCATGTACTTGGTTGGTATCACAGACCTGTGGATCCTCCCCTTAGGCTGGGGGCAAAGCCCGCCCACTTCCTGGATACCAACAGGACCAGACTCCTGTACCCCACTGATCTGGGTCTATCACAGTGTTGGTGTCCCTAGCCCTAAGTGAACCAAAGTTGTGACTGTCGGCCTGAGTGAACCAAAGTTCTTCCATGCTGTGAACTTTAACCAGCCTAAGATGCTAATAAACAGCAAGCAAAATGTGTAACTGTCAGCTGTCTTAGCTTGCAGCTGCAGTATAGCTTGAAATAGCAAAAAGCAGCAGTAAGACGAGGGAGAAGGGAGAGGAAAGTCTGCATGCGTCTGTGCTGTGGAGGCCATAGATAAACATGCGAATGAGAACAGTTCTAACAAGCTACATTATAGTGTTAAGTGTAACTGTTGCAAGGGGGAGGGAGAAAGGGGGAAAATCAAGGGGGGTATAAATGCTGGGACCCCGCCTGCGTGCGGGTGTGCAGGATTTGAGATTGTAATTTCTCCCTTGCACCTTTTTTTGAGCTCAAATAAACTTGGTTTGCTTCTCTACCCTGGTGTGTTAATTAGTGCGACGCACACCGGGCACCGAACCCCGCTGTTGCTCCTCCTCGGGCCCTTTGGGCCGGCAACAGTTTTGGCGTCCCTGGGTGGGCTCGAGGCAAAATTGTGCCTTGCCCAGACTCCTCCAATGACCAGCGGACGACGGTCACAGCCGACGCCCAGCGCGCACCGGTGCCTTTACCGGGGGCCTTGGCAGAGACACGTCAGGCTGACCTTGGAGGACACAACGGTGCAACACACTTGGATAGTGGAGAAGCAGTTGCAGGCGATGGTGAGGAACCGGTCCTGTGGATAAGGTAGGAACAGTCCAGTGGTGTGGACTTTTGCCTGAGGTTGGGGACGCCCAGCCGTTGTAATTCCCATTAGACGATAGAGCGTCCTATAGTGGGTCAAGGGCAAGCCCGTGGTATGGGGCAAGGACAGGGTACGGCCGGTAGGGCAAGGTGTACGCCCCTAGAATGCATTTTAGCAAATTGGAAGGTGTTTGGTTTGGATCCAATGACTAAGAGTAAACTAAAGAGGTTCTGTACAGTTGACTGGCCTCAGTATCAGTTAGAGAGCCAGGAAAGGTGGCCACCAGAAGGATCACTTAATTACAACATGATTCTCCAATTACTCCTGTTTTGTCAGCGAACGGGTAGCTTCTGAAGCTGTTTGTATGGAGAGCTCTTATAAAAATCCCCCATCATATGCCCCAGAGCTGCACTGGGAGGAGGACTGTCCGCGGGGACGTCTGTCTCTGTTGGGCTCATGCCATCTGAACTTATTGACTGTGCAGCAAGATAAGATGCATCGTGGTAATAGGAAATAATTGCCTTGGTGTGTGTGTGTGTGTATACCAGTGTGAGTGACTGTTACCGGAAGACGCCCAGAGTACCCTGTGAAGTGAAAGCTCGTGACCAGGACTACTCTAACGCAAGCCCGGTAACTAGTGGATCTTTAGGAGATCCGACCCACGGTGGGCTGACTCAGCCTGGCATCGTCCGGCGAGGAAGCTACCTGGGTCTAGGAATGTGTGAACCCATCTTCCCTCCCCCCCTTCCTTTCCGTGTGGGCTACTGACAGTCTGATCATCTCACTGGACGCAATCAGAGTAAGCGGCGCCATCTCCCAGAGACTAGCCGACGCTCTTTGCTGAAGGGAGGTGTAGGAGAGTCATGGTCATCCTCGTTAGTCTCTCCTGTGTGAGTGCCCTGTAGGGAGAGATCCTTAGTTTATGAGCCGCTAGCGCGGACAGGGCACCCTCTCTGTGTGTGTAAGTGGAAAATGGGTAAGGGACAGTCTAAACATTCTACCTCACCCCCTAAGGGTACCCCAGCATATTACATGTACGTACATTATGGTCCTAAAACCTGCAGGTATTTAGAGAATTGGAATCTTCACATGCGTGAAAATCCATCTAAACAATGCCCATTAGAAGGTACCTTCAATCTAGATAAGATCATACATCTCAGAGGAGCTTTTAATCACCAAAGAAAAGCCTCTGACACACTGTGAGCAATTTGTCTAGGAACAGGTTAATTTGAAATTCAGCTTGGCCCAGAGATAAAGAGAAAGTTGCTCTGCATTCAAGGTCAAGAATCAACGCAGACTATGCTAAGTACAAAGAAAAACTGCTTTCGGCCCCAGCTGGCTGTGGAAAAATAGAGACAGGCAAACCAAAGGCAATACAAGTTACAGAACTGAGATTACATTTGCAAAGCTTAACTGTCCAGTGAGAGCCAACAGTCTTTGCAACCCCGGAGCCGGTGTGGCTTGGTGACACTGGAGAAGCCACAGTCAGCTGACCTGGACTGGAATCTCTGAAAAAAGACACCGCAGGAGATTCCAGAGTGTAAAAGAACAGCCATCCCAAGAGCGGAAGTATGTTGGAAATTCTGGACAAGGTGTATACAGGATAATCTCCCATCCACCTATTCCCCTTCTCTGAACGTTATGCACAGACGTGGCCAGTCTGGACATGTGTGAGTATTAAAGTGGCTTAAGGCTTGGGGCATTCATATTTTTCCTGAGTGATGTGGGAACTCTCCATTGTTGTTTTATTATTTTTAATTAAGCTTTAAAATTTGGTTATATGGTATGTTTTCTCTATCCTCCCCCAACGTCCTGCAGTGTCAGCCTGATCACCTGACATGAGGAATAGATTGGTAACAAAAATTTTGTCACAGTTTGGTGAGCAATGGGGGAGCCCTGCAGAATTTACACCATCTATTTGTTTTACCCTTGTTATTTTATGTTTGTTTTGTTTGGTACTGTTGGTGTTATATGTTGAGGATTGCATAATTAAAGGTGTGCCCACTCTCAGCTGCAGTAAGTCTGAGAACTGGAGAAGGGTTTAGCATTCCTCTCTCCACCCTGGTTGACCGGGAAGGGTGGCAAGTGGATCTACCCCCAGTCGTAGCAGGACTGGGCAATACAGTAGTTGAAGAAAAGGAAAAAATGTGTACTTGATAACTAGAATTAAGCAATTAAGAGCATAGATCATGAACCAGGCAGCAACTCAAACCTGCGCCAGGGCAAGTTGCAGGCCTTGAGACAGGACTTCCAGTTAGAAAAGGAAGCCCTGGCTAAGCAAGTACCAGTCCTTCAGGGACTTGTTAAAATTTAACCATTCTTGCTCAGCATATGCCGTAACAGCAGTGTGTTTGCTACAAGAGGAAATTAAATAGTTAAACGCCAGTGGGCCAGTGGGCCATGCGTTTTGCCCAGGTGGCAAGCCTTACAAGGGAGGACTCGGGTAGTCTTGTGAGTAAAAATGTTTTAGGGAAAAGACCAGAAGGGTGGGGGCTAGTTGAGAAGCCCACCCTCCTAGCTAAACTGGTAGTGGAACAAGTTGGTGCCCATGGAAGGGACGGTTCAGCGAGAAAAGCAGGATCGGGCCCAGGCTGGCAGGCAATGGACAGAGAGATTGGAGAACAGGTTGGAAACTTTTGAGGGTGTAGTGAAAGGAAGGAGTAAGTAAGTATAAGCATGGGGATTTCAAATACCCAGGAGGTTATTTGGAATGGTGATTTGAATTGATAAGTGATTTAAGCAAGTGATTTAAGGGAAAGTGAAGAGTTAACTCTGTAGTTGCTGGAGGAAACAGCAGTTAAACTTTGTAAAAATGCTAAAGAGGAAAGTTCTTGGTGTCTTTAAAATGTTTGTAAATTCAGGCAAATAAATTATTAGATTGCAATCATTTGGCTATGAACAATTTCGTTGAATTAGCTGAAGAATGTATACAGTGCTATGTAATTGAAATTGTATTAGGCTCTAAGGGCTCTATAAGTGGTAATGTTTTCTTTCAGTGTTTAAAAGCAGGAGTTAAAAGTAAAAAGCAAGCCAGAAAGCATCTGTATTAATGCAAATTATCTAACTGATAAGGTAGAAGCCACTGAAACCTGGGCTGCCTATGAAACACATACAAGAAAATATGGGGTAATTCCCCTGTTTTGCCTAAAATCAACAAGGGTATTTGTATATTTTAAGCAATGATTAACTGCCCAGAAGGGGTAGACCTCTGTTTTTGTCTTTCAGATAATCAGAAAAAACTAATGCCAGCTGAACAGCATTCAACGTACCATGCATTTACTGGTACAATAGAAATTATGTTTTGTGTTCTATGTTCTGTCTTGTGGTGTTTGTCTCGTGGCCAGAATTGTTGTGTTTAATATTTTCATGGGATGGTCTGGTTTGAAATAAAGCAGAAGGGTTGGATTGAAATGCAGATACTTGTTTTGTTCAACTTAGAATACAAAGTGTTTGGATACATCAGGAAAAATGTGATATATTAAAGTCTAATACATTTCCTTAAGTAAGAGAAAGAAACTTCATTGGCCAAATCTTTTAATTAAAAATTGTTATTAAAATTTGCATACCAACAGTCTTTGGAAGCAAGGACATGAAAAGTTAACCCACTCCCCATATTGTACAGGGGATCCTTCTGGCTACCTCAGACTTCTAGCCAGAGGACTGGGGATGGTGGGAAGCTATTGAACTAGAGGTTGTATTGAATGAATTCATCAAAGTGGGTGTGCTTGTCCTGGTTTGTTGTTCCAAAGCTCTGTAATAAGGTTATTTTAGTAGAAGGGTATATGTGGCATACATTAAATAATAAGACTAATGTACTGTATAACGGCAATGTGTATGTGTTCTTTGTTAACAAAAGGTGTATAAGTAAAAAGTAAAAGTTTCCTTTGTAGGTTAAAAAAGCCAAGAAGGAAAAAGGAAAAAGAACGAGTTAACTGAAAAAAAATAGCTAACATGCTCAGTCTAAGGATAAGGCGCTGGCCCCATTCAAGGACACTGCTCACAGTTAAAACTTGGCTGATAATCAGAAAAAGGGGGGAACTTAAATTTGCCCACGCAGCTATGAAATCTGTAAAGCACTAATGAAATGTGTTAGGTTTCTTTTCTCACAGGTAAAGAAGCGCTACCCAAAGATCCTAGCAGCCCTGCCACTCCTTGGAACCAGGAGACTGGATCAATGTAAAGGTCCACCAATGAAAGACTGCTTTGGCTCCATGCTAGAAAGGCCCTTATTAAGTCCTACTGACTACCAACATCGCTGTGAAATGCCAAAGACTGACTGCCTGGACCCATGATTCTCACTGCAAAAAGACCCCTCCACATCAGGAGAATTCTCCTACTGATGATTAACCTATTTCTCCTTCTAGCTCCACTGTGCCTTCTGGACAGCAGGGAAAAAAAAGGGACAAGGATGCTGAACCACAACTGTTTCGGGAAAGAAGATGGAACACTCACTCCACTAAAATTGCCAAAGTCCAGGAATTCCTGACTAAAAAGGACATTAAGAACTGACCCTGGTGAAGAAACAAATAATTATACACTGGCAGGAAGAAATTTGTGGGACCCATGCTTGGGAATGTGGTATTAATTGGATTTTGGGGTTTATTCTACAGGCTGCGCCCTGTGTTTTGGATAAATCCTTCAGTATGTATTGCCCTCCCTAATTGGATTTTAAATAACATTGCCCTTATCAGGTTTTCAGATTACTTCTACATACCCAAATTGCTCACAAGGGACTGCCATTAGATTAGCACAACAGAGATCCTGGGTTATTTCCTCTGGAAAAAGGGAGAATTAACCAGATCCCTGTGGGCTAGGGCCAATAGTGCAGCAGCCATTTGGAATATTCTTAAAAGCCAAGAACATGATAAGAAATTGGGCCAACTAGAAAAGGCCACTAGCCTTATTTTTGAAGCTCAGCTATCTTAAGTACAGGCTGGAATTGGTGAGTTACATGTCATTTCCACCATTAGTTCTATGACCCAGAAGTTACTAACAAAGATGATATTAAATATCACTAAGGCTGGGAAGGCATTGCAGTGGGATCTAGTATGTTTAAAAATTCATGATTTCCTGCATGACCAGCTGATGGCCATTCCAAGTGATCTTGAGCACCAGACTTGGCCCACTGCCCTTACAGACACATTAGGAGTACCATCTGATCTATGGTCATGGAAACATACTTGGACACTTTCTGGATGGAAGTGTGGACATTCACAGTGCTCCTTTCAAGCATATGGACCAGTTGGGGGGTGGGGGTGGGCTCCCACATACCGAATCCTGCCGGGTCCATGGGGAGGATGCATATGGGACTAAATTATTCACAGAGACATCTGGGAAATTAAACCACTGGGTATACCTACCTGATTTATAGTCAGTGCCCCGATCCCTTAGTTGTTAAATGAACAAGATTCCACTCTTTTGTCCATGCATTCATTCCTGGGTTGGGGGTGACTAAGCTCAAAAGAGCAGTTGTACATATTTCTGCAGAACTTCATTGCTTTTTGTCTTCAAAGTTTGAGAAAACTCAGCCAAACGTTTGTTGAGTATTCTCAAAGGGGGGAGTTGTTGGTGTCCCTAGGCCTAAGTGAACCAAAGTTGTGACTGTAGGCCTGAGTGAACCAAAGTTCTTCCATGCTGTGAACTTTAACCAGCCTAAGATGCTAATAAACAGCAAGCAAAATGTGTAACTGTCAGCTTTCTTAGCTTGCAGCTGCAGTATAGCTCGAAACAGCAAAAAGCGGCAGTAAGACGAGGGAGAAGGGGGAGGAAAGTCTGCATGTGTCTGTGCTGTGGAGGCCATAGATAAACATGCGAATGAGAACAGTTCTAACAAGCTACATTATAGTGTTAAGTGTAACTGTTGCAAGGGGGAGGGAGAAAGGGGGAAAAACAAGGGGGGTATAAATGCTGGGACCCCGCCTGCGTGCGGGTGTGCAGGATTTGAGATTGTAATTTCTCCCTTGCACCTTTTTTGAGCTCAAATAAACTTGGTTTGCTTCTCCACCCTGGTGTGTTAATTAGTGTGACGCACACCGGGCACCGAACCCCGCTGTTGCTCCTCCTCGGGCCCTTTGGGCCGGCAACAACAGTATATATATCTCCTCACTATATGTTCCATTCTATGCGTCCGATGAAGTGGGCTGTAGCCCACGAAAGCTTATGCTTCAATAAATTTGTTAGTCTCTAAGGTGCCACAAGTACTCCTGTTCTTTTTGTAAATAATTATTGTGTGACCAAAATATTGTCTGACCCCCCCCCCATAAATTCCCACAACTGTGAACATTTAAATTGGTAAAAACTGTGCAACTGTGAATGTTTAAATAGATAAATATAAAAAATACTTTAAAATAAATATTAATTTTATGTGTCAGAATTATATATTAAATAAAATGAATTCTGCCCAAGCCTAAATATCACTCCTTAGATACACAGTTCTGCAAGCTCATCAGGACAGGGGGATGGATTCTGATGTCCATCTGAAGCCCCAGTGACCCTCCACACCAGCACAGGGGGCTGATTGCAGGACCCAGGACCGGCTCTAGGCACCAGCTAAGGAAGCAGGTGCCTGGGGCGGCAAATCTGAAGGGGTGGCACTCTGTCCATTCTTGGGGTAGCACTCCAACTTTCCTCCCCCCTTCTTCAGCGGCAGTTCAGCGGCAGCTTTTTCATTTTTCCTTCTTCGGCGGCAGTTCGGCGGCAGCTTTTTCATTTTTCCTTCTTCGGTGGCAGTTCGGCGGCAGCTTTTTTTTTTTTTCCCCTTTGCTTCACTGCTTGAGGCAGCCAAAAAGGTAGAGCCGGCCCTGGCAGGACCAGAGCCCCAGTGGGGTACACTTTTCACCAAAGCCTCCAGGGCAGTAATGTTGGCTATTTCCAATTCAGCAAACAGAGTGAGTCTGTTCCAGGAAGGGAAACACCCCCTTGCTGCTGCAGGCGAGGCATAATGTGAACTCAGGCAATCTAAACTTATCCTGTTACTCTGCCCAGAGGGAGCCATGGCTGCAGTGAACCCCGTGGAAAGTCTCCAGGAGGAAGCTACATGTCCCGTCTGTCTGGAGCATTTCACAGAACCTGTCACTCTGGAGTGTGGGCACAATTTCTGCAGAGTCTGCATCAGCCAGTGCTGGGAATGATCCGATACGGCCATCTCCTGCCCTCAGTGCAGAGAAACTGTGCAACAGAGAAATCTCAGGCTGAACAGGCAGCTGGCAAATGTCCTAGAAATAGCCAAAGGGCTGAGTTTACAGGCAGCAAAAGGAGCAGGAGAGGATGGGGTGTCTGAGAGACACCAGGAGGCTCTGAAACTGTTCTGTGAAGAGGATCAAACCCCCATCTGTGTGGTGTGTGACAGATCCCAGGCTCACCGTGCTCACAGGGTGGTTCCCATAGAGGAGGCTGCCCAGGAGTACAAGGTAGGGAATTGCTGTCAAGTTTAATGGGTAATAACTTTGGATTTTAATTACAGACTAATTTCATCTAAAGTTACCTGTCACAGGTGTGATGCATCATTCAGCTCTGTAAAGCCTTCATTGTATGGGTGATGTTATAATAAGTAAATAATCTGCTAGCATGACAAAAAAGGCAAAAAATGAAGTCTTTAAAGATATCAGATGTGGAAAATTTTTCTCTAAGATTCTCAATCCTATTCAAAACTACCTTCCACTGTTAATTGTAGCTGTTAATTGATCAGTGAGGTTTAAATCACAAGAGCTGCAGGTCAGTCTATGTGGGTGTGTTACCTTCAGACTGGAAAAGGGAAGGTACAAGCTGTTGTTACAGATTTGTTTCATAGAATTTATTATTATTATCTTTATTTGCATCACAGTCGTCCTAATAGACCACAAATGAGATCTGGGCCCTGCACAAAACATCGTGAGGGACAATCCCTGCCATGAGCAGTTTACAGTCTAAATAAGAGAGACAAACAAAGGGTGGTAAGGGAAACTGAGGCATGGAGCGGCAGTGAGTTCACCCAGCATGTCAGTGACTGAGCTTGGCATAGAACCCAGTTCTCTCCTGTCCCACTCCAGGGCCCAAACCACTAGGTCGTGCTGCCACCTCAGTGTCAGCCCCCTTGAAGAAGTTTGTCCATTAGGAGGGAAAGACTCCTCGATAAAGGTCCCAGACCCAGCAGAGAGATGAGGTTTCTCACACGGATTCTGAATTCCTGTGTTGCTCCATCAGGGGTTAAACTCCGATGCCGGCCTGCACTAGGGGAGATCACTGTTCTAAACACTGTGTGGACCCCAAAACCCTTGTGTCCACCCACAAAAGGGCTCCAGACAGCGCAGGACTGTGCCACATACCAGGGGGATTAGACTGGATTGTAGCAAATAACTGCTGGGTGGTGCTGACCTGTGTCAATCTACTGTTCTAGTGTATATGTGGGCAAGGACCAGCCAAAGTGGTTCCATTAGCCCCACCAGGCAGACTTTTGAAATCTCCCAGAATCCACTGCTTCTGGGATCTTTACCAGCGAATGGGACAGTGAGGTACCTACCCAGAGGGCATTGCTACTGAAAAGGTTTAGGACAGCACTAGGGCAATCCCAGCTGTTCTTTATACAAATCTGCATTTCTAATTAGGGTGGCCACAGATACATCCCCCGAATATGGGACATCCGCATACCTGCCTGCATGGACCCACCCCGCCTTTGTCATTCTGCATGGAGGTGCCCCCCCCCCCCGGTGTCCTTCATGTATCCTCAGTCTCCTCCCAGGGACGGATTTCCCATTAGCACAGTAGGCATGTGCCTAGGGCAGGGGTCGGCAACCTTTCAGAAGTGGTGTGCTGAGTCTTCATTTATTCACTCTAATTTAAGGGTTTGCATGCCAGTAATACATTTTAACATTTTTAGAAGGTCTCTCTATAAGTCTATACTATATAACTAAACTATTGTATATAAAGTAAACAAGGTTTTTAAAATGTTTAAGAAGCTTCATTTAAAATTAAATTAAAATGTAGATCTTATCAGTTTAGTGCAGTGGTTCTTAACCTGGGGTGCACGTACCCCCTGGGGGTGTGAGATGCCCTTTCTGGGGGTGCGAGATGACCCTGCCAGCAGGTAGGGGATCTTGGGGGACAACTACTGCACAGGTGGGGTGCAAAATAAGCTTTATTAAGAAAAATGCAAAAACAGGGAAAATTCAATAGTGAGGGGTATGGGGTTTGTTAAGGTAGACAATTGGGGAGGGGTTTCTTTTAGTAAATAGTATAGGGGGTTTCAATAGTGGGGTACAATACAGTGGGGTACAATTCAGTGGGGTACAATACAGTTGGTAACCAATTAACACTGAAGTATAAATGTAACAGGTAGCTAACAATTTTTATGTAAAGGGTGTGTCACAGCAGCATATAACCAACTAACAGTTAAGGGTAAAATGTGTTAAATAACCAGAGAAAAAGGGTAACCAATGGGGTTTTATGCTAGATTTTAGCAATACAATTGAGGTTTGGCAGCAGTAGGAGCGGGGTGAACCCGTGGGGAAAGGGATTAAAAGAGAGAGAGAGAGAGAGAGAGAGAGATAGGGGAAGAGAAGCACGTGGTGAAGCGGAGACCAAAGGCAGAGGCACTGCGGAGGGAGATTTAAACTCAGGGAGACACAGAGAGCAGACAGGCTGCAAGTTTAAGCAGCAAAGAGAGAGAGAGAGACTGCAACAAGTCAGGGAGACACAGAGAACAGACAGGCTGTAAGTTTAAGCAGCAAAGAGACTGCAAGGGAGACACAGAGAACAGACAGGCTGTAACAAGTGACTGGGGAAGCCCGGGGGGGTGGGGCACGGGGAGAACGGGGGAAACGCAATTATACAGAACACAGCAAGGTCTTTATCTATGATCTAACTTAACCAAGTCTACACAAATTAGCAAGTAACAAAACACAATACAACAATTTTTTAAGCCTAACTTACAGAGTACAATGCAAACAATTTTCTAAACCTAACTTAACCTCAGCTATGCAAAATGAAATTACAATTTATCTAGACTAAAGGCTAAACCTAACCTAATGGGTGCACCTTATACTAGGGGTAGTTCCAGAGGGCAGAGTGGTGTGTGCCCAGGATACAGCTCCAAGGGCGGGGTTTAAGGTGGTGGCTGCAGCAGTGGGACGACTGCAAGTAGGCTGCCCAGGATAGAGTCCAGGGAGGCACAGCTTAGCAGCGGCACAGGCTTATTTCTAGCAGCAAAGGCACTGCGGAGCTAGAAGCAGAGCAGTTACAGAACACAGACCACGGAGTTAGCTTGGGTCTGTCTGCTGGAGAAACAAGGTCAGCATCTAGGACAGGGGGAGTTTACAAGAGGGAGTTCTTACCAATCCCCAGGACAGCAGCAAGCACAGAGACAGGAACAGCAGTAGCATCGGAGGATGGAATCATAGAATCATAGAATCTCAGGGTTGGAAGGGACCTCAGGAGGTCATCTAGTCCAACCCCCTGCTCAAAGCAGGACCAAACCCAACTAAATCATCCCAGCCAGGGCTTTGTCAAGCCTGACCTTAAAAACCTCTAAGGAAGGAGATTCCACTACCTCCCTAGGTAACCCATTCCAGTTCTTCACCACCCTACTAGTGAAAAAGTTTTTCCTAATATCCAGCCTAAACCTCCCCCTCTGCAACTTGAGACCATTACTCCTTGTTCTGTCATCTTCTACCACTGAGAACAGTCTAGATCCATCCTCTTTGGAACCCCCTTTCAGGTAGTTGAAAGCAGCTATCAAATCCCCCCTCATTCTTCTCTTCTGCAGACTAAACAATCCCAGTTCCCTCAGCCTCTCCTCATAAGTCATGTGCTCCAGCCCCCTAATCATTTTTGTTGTCCTCCGCTGGACTCTCTCCAATTTATCCACATCCTTCTTGTAGTGTGGGGCCCAAAACTGGACACAGTACTCCAAATGAGGCCTCACCAGTGCTGAGTAGAGGGGAATGATCACATCCCTCGATCTGCTGGAAATGCCCCTACTTATACAACCCAAAATGCCATTAGCCTTCTTGGCAACAAGGGCACACTGTTGACTCATATTCAGCTTTTCGTCCACCGTAACCCCTAGGTCCTTTTCTGCAGAACTGCTGCCCAGCCATTCGGTCCCTAGTCTGTAGCAGTGCATGGGATTCTTCCGTCCTAAGTGCAGGACTCTGCACTTGTCCTTGTTGAACCTCATCATATTTCTTTTGGCCCAATCCTCTAATTTGTCTAGGTCCCTCTGTATCCTAGCCCTACCCTCCAGCGTATCAACCACTCCTCCCAGTTTAGTGTCATCTGCAAACTTGCTAAGGGTGCAGTCCACACCATCCTCCAGATCGTTAATGAAGATATTGAATAAAACCGGCCCCAGCACCGACCCTTGGGGCACTCCACTTGATACCGGCTTCCCACCAGACATGGAACCATTGATCACTACCTGTTGAGCCCGACCATCTAGCCAGTTTTCTATCCACCTTACCGTCCATTCATCCAGCCCAGACTTCTTTAACTTGCTGGCAAGAATTGTGTGGGAGACTGTATCAAAAGCTTTGCTAAAGTCCAGAAATAGTACATCCACTGCTTTCCCCTCATCCACAGAGCCGGTTATCTCGTCATAGAAGGCAATTAGGTTAGTCAGGCATGACTTGCCCTTGGTGAATCCATGCTGACTGTTCCTGATCACTTTCCCCTCCTTTAAGTGGTTCAGGATTGATTCCTTGAGGACCTGTTCCATGATTTTTCCAGGGACTGAGGTGAGACTGACTGGCCTGTAGTTCCCTGGATCTTCCTTCTTCCCTTTTTTAAAGATGGGCACTACATTAGCTTTTTTCCAGTCATCCGGGACCTCCCCCGATCGCCATGATTTTTCAAAGATAATGGCCAATGGCTCTGCAATCTCATCGGCCAACTCCTTTAGCACCCTCGGATGCAGCGCATCCGGCCCCATGGACTTGTGCTCGTCCAGCTTTCCTAAATAGCCCCAAACTACTTCTTTCTCCACAGAGAGCTGGTCACCTCCTCCCCATACCGTGCTGCAGAGTGCAGCTGTCTGGGAGCTGACCTTGTCTGTGAAGACAGAGGCAAAAAAAGCATTGAGTACACTAGCTTTCTCCACATCCTCTGTTACTAGGTTCCCTCCCTCATTCAGCAAGGGGCCCACACTTTCCTTGACTTTCTTCCTGTTGCTAACATACCTAAAGAAACCCTTCTTGTTACTCCTAACATCTCCGGCTAGCTGCAACTCCAAGTGTGATTTGGCCTTCCTGATTTCACACCTGCATGCCTGAACAATACTTTTATACTCCTCCCTGGTTATTTGTCCAATCTTCCACTTCTTGTAAGCTGTTCTTTTGTGTTTAAGACGAGCAAGGATTTCACTGTTTAGCCAAGGACTCGATTCGCTTACAATAATCAGGAGATCTCCAGACAAAATTCGTTGTTCGTGGGAGGGGAGTTTAAAAACGGGGGTACGCTCAAAAACAAACGAGAGCAGGGAGAGGGGCCCCCAAAGACCCCTAGCTGATCAGACCAGGTGGCAAATCAAGGACCTTCTCTGGGGGTCTGATCAGAAAATGTCTGGTTTTAAAGGCAAACTCAGGCAGTTTCCCGCCAGTAACTCTGATTGGTTCCTTTTCATACAGGGGAGGAGAGAAGGCAGGGAAAAACTGCAGGTGAGCACAGAACATGTCTGGGCAAGTTCTGAGTCACAGGTATGACTCATATGCTTAACTATTTGACCACTTTAGGTCTTGCATTCCTGGGCAGAGCACCCTACACCGAGCCGGGTCTGAACAAAGAAGAAGCCCACCTCCCTGAGCAGAGCAATGGCTCCAGTCAGTCTGCACAAGCCATTCCCATGAGCAGGGCCAGGCTGTGACTTTGGTAGCAAGCAGTTCAATGGCCGGGGGGGGCGGCCACATAGCACAAACAGAAAGGAGGGGGGGGGAAAGGAATCCAGCAGGGGGACAGCTGTAACAGACACGAGACACGTGAGATTTTTTTAGAAGGTAAATCATCGAAAACACAAATTAAGCACAGGCACATAAGTACAACCACCGCTGCCAGCCTGGGGTTTGCAATCAGGTGGGGCAAGCAATCATTCTGAAAAGTGAGAGGGCTAAGCCTTAAGCCGTGGGAAGCAAGGGGTGGGTGGGCTAGGGAGTGGAGAGGAGCTAGTGGGCAGGGCCATGTTTGCTGTACTGCCCAGGTAGGTTGGAGACTGTGGGGATCATTCGACACATCATCCCCAGCCCAGGTGACGTGACAGCCAGTGGTGGATTTAGAGTTAGTGGGGCCCCCTGGCCCTGTGCTCAGCTTCATTTTTGGGGTCCCTCCTTGGGACCCAGCCAAGAAAAAGAAAATTCTCATCTCCGCTCGCCCCTGTTTTTCATTCTTTTTTTCTTCATCCTCCTCCTATAAGTAATAGCAAGTATATGAAAATAAAGTGAGGTACCTTGATTGTTCTTGTAGTCTAACTTATTTTCCCACAGATGACTTGAAAATCGTGGAGGGTGTCTACGGACCACTTAGTGATCTTTCCAAATATTGTAAAAAAAAACGTTGGGGGTGTGGGGTCTGGCCAGGAGCTAGGGTGAGGGAGGGGGCTCAGGGTTGGGGCAGGAGGTTGGGGTGTGGAGCACTTCCCTGGGGCAGCTCCTGTTTGGTGCAAGGGGTGCAGGTGGGAATGGGGGGGCAGTGCAGGAGCTCCCATTTGGTGCTCAGGATGGGGGTGGGGATGTGGAGGGGTTCAGGAGTCAGGGCAGGGGGCTGGGAGGTGTGAGGGGGTGCAGTGGTCAGGGCAAGGGATGGGTGTGGGGGGGGGGTGCAGGGGTCAGGGCAGGGGGCTGGGTGTGTGTGAGGGGGTGCAAGGGGCTGGGGGCATAATGGGGGGTGCAGGGTCAGGGCAGGGGATGGGTGTGTGTGGGGGTGCAGGGGTCAGGGTGGGCAGAGGGCTGTGGGTGTGGGCTGAGGTCGTGGGGGTGCTCACTGCAGGGGGCTGGAGGGAGTATGCCCCGATTCCAGCCCCTTCCCCAAGGCTCTGCCCCCGCCTCTTCTCCTCCTTCTCCTCCCCGGAGCGGCGAGCGCGCTGCACTTCCACTCTTTCCCCCTCCTTCCTGCCGGCAAGCAGCTGATCGGCGGCTGGGGGGGAGGGAATGTAGCATGCTGCGGGAAGAGGCAGGGGAGGAGCTTGGCTGCAGGCAGAGCCTGCCTGCTGTAGCAGGAGCCCCAGGAGCCGGCAGCACTAAGCGTCTGCCCCAACAGGGTTGGGGGGCGGAGAAAAGCAGGCCTGCACGGATTCCCTTTGGACCGTGGGCCCAGCCCCCTGGTAAATCTGGTACTGCCGGTGTGGGGTTCCATCCGCCGACTCCTGCCAGCCGGCAGTGGGCTGACCAGGGCCAGGACCCAGCGTGCCAGTAAAAATCGGTTCAACACGCCTGCCGCAGGTTGCCGACCCCTGGCCTAGGGGCACCAGCATTCTAGGTGCACCTAAAACATCAAATGTTGCCAATCCCAGGTCCCAGCAGGGGGCGGGGCCAGCTGAGCGGGAGACGGCCCCACGCAGCCCTGCTGGAGGGCTCCTCACTCAGCCTAGCAGACACAGTCACCTCCCAGCAGGGCTGGTGAGTGGGGGCAGGGCACGGGGCAGTGGGTGTCTGGGAGGGTTTGTGGGGGGGCTCTGGGCAGTGAAGGGGTGGGCGGTGCTAGGCAGTTGGGGGTGCTGGGCAGTGGGGGGGGTCTGTGTGGGGCAATGGGAAGTTTTGGGGGGGCTGTGCAAGGGGTGCTGGGCTGTGGGGTGCCTAAACATTAAAAGTGGTGGTACCCCTACTTCCTGCGGGGGTTAGGAGCTCCGAGCTGCTGCGGGCGGTGGGGTTACTCTGCAGCTCCCAGCTGCCGTGGGCAGCAGGGGACCTGGAGCTCCAAGTCCCTGCAGGCAGAAGGAGGGAGCTCGGAGCCGAGGACCCTTCAACTGCTCAGCCACCGGAGGCAGTGTGCAGACCCCGCCAGGGACATGCAAGCTGTAAGTCCAGCTCTGTTTCCTCCTCTCTCTCATTTTTACCGGACAAAGCCACATCCAGCGTTGGGTCCCTACCGGGCAGGGACAGTGCTCCACAACACTGGGACTGCGCAGCTTCAAACCAGATGAATGGCCTCCCATGTCTCATGGGGTTTGCCCTGGTGCTTAGACCAGCTCTGTCCAACCAGTGCAGTCCCCAGGGCTTCAGGGCTGAACTCCCAGCCCGTATTTAAACCCTGGTGGCTTTTGGAATTTGTATCACTTTGTTCATTAAACCTTCTCAAACACAGGTTCATTGATTCACCCCCATGTGACTTCAGAGTCCTGTTATGCACTACACTACTAATCAGTTCATAAATACAGATAAAGCTTGGTTACAAATGAGATCTCTCTCTAATTACAAAAACAAAACAACAACAATAACAAAAACTAGGTGCCACAAGTACTCCTGTTTTTTTTGCGGATACAGACTAACACGGCTGCTACTCTGAAGTCTGAATAAGACACACTCCCAGTCTGCATTGATAAGGTTTCATCTTCTTGGTGGTCCTGATGTCACAAAGTGATTAGAACCAACCAATCTGGGGGTTTGGTTGGAAAAACATTCAGCTCTAGACCCTTCTTAACCCTCCAAATAAAACCTCCCAAATCATTTCTGTTTCTTCAGCAAAAAATCCAGGCCCATTTGAAGATTCTGAGGGGAAAAGAAAGAAAAGCAGCTGGGATTTAAAGTGACTGGAGAGTCCCACCTTTCACTCCTGGCCCTCCGGACCTTTTCATCGGGCCCCTGCCCCATGGACCCAACCGGCCACCCCGCCCTTTCACCATGAGCCAGCTGCACAATTTGCAGCCAGTTCGGTTCTAGACCCCGCCAAGGAAACATCTGTACACGCTTGTGCTCCACACCCTTCACTTCCTCACCCTCGTGTCCCACCCCATCACAAAGTGGTGGGACCTCCTGCCACCTCTCGGGGGTGAGGAGCCACAGTGGGCCAGCCTGTACTCCACCCTGGTTCCGAGGCCTCTGGGGATATCAGTTGGTGGCTCCTCCACGGGGCCGTGAGCACGGGCGTGTACTTCACACGGTTTACCCCTATCCTGGACACCTGCCCCTTCTGTGGTGCGAGGGAAACCCTGACGCACGTTTATCTAGAGTGCGCCGGGTTGCAGCCCCTATTCTGGCTCCTCTTAGATATATTATTACATTTTTGGTTGCACTTTTCCCCTCACTTGTTCATCTATGCACTCCCCATCCGAGGTCCCACTAAGTCGCGGGATCTCCTTGTCAGCCTCCTCTTGGCCCTGGCCAAACTGGCCATCTACAAAAGCAGGGAGAGGAAGTTGGCCGACGGGATTTCCTGCGACTGTGGAGCCCCTATTTCTGCTCCTCAGTCCGTTCACGCATCCGAGCAGAGTTCCTCTGGGCGGCGTCCGCTGGCTCCCTTGTCGCCTTTGAGGAGCAGTGGGTGCTGTCCGGGGTTCTCTGCTCTGTGTCCCCGTCAGGTTCCCTACATTTAGCCCTTTGACCACACTCCTATAAAAGAAAAGAAAAGAAAAACCACTCTCTTGTAGCCATCTGGCCTGACCCTGTCTCAGGACCTTTACCAATACTGGCTCTGGCTTTGGGGAATCCCTTAATATTTTAGAAATATTGGAAAACCTAGTAATTTTCCAGGCATGTGATAGGATCAGATCAAAGTATGTGGAGGAGCTATTGAGGGAAATGGTGCGTGAACAGCACATCAATGAGTGCAATGGATTTATAAGATACCGAGGACAAGGGGAGGGTGACCTACAAAAGCTCTCTTTACCCAGACATTTGAAAAAATCATCTAGAATTCATGCTTCATGAAAAATTTCTGAACCTCAACTTCCAGGAGCGGAAGGAAATCAGGACAAAAAGTAACAAATATGATAGACCCAGGCTAGTTGGGAACAGCAGAGTAGTAGAAGGCAGATATACTGGCCACTGGATAAGCAGTTTTCTGTTCCCTGAGTGACCAGAGCAGGGGCTGCTCCAGGCTAATGAGAACACCTGACTCCAATTAACCTGCTAAGAGTCAGGAGAGGCTGTTAAGCACCTGACTCTAATTAAGGCCCCTCTGATGCTATAATAGAGCTCACTCCAGCCAGGCCAAGGGGAGCCAGGGAGCGGAAGTGCATGTGAGGAGCTGGGAGCAAGAGGAGCTGAGAGTGAGAAGGCGTCCTGCTGGAGGACTGAGGAGTAAAGCATTATCAGACACCCGGAGAAAGGTCCTGCAGTGAGGATAAAGAAGGTGTTGGGAGGAGGCCATGATGAAGTAGCCCAGGGATTCGTAGCTGTCGCACAGCTGTTCCAGGAGGCACTCTAGACAGCTGCAGTCCACAGGCTCTAGGATGGAACCTAGAGGGTGGGCCCGGGTTCCCCCCAAACCTCCCAACTCCTGATCAGACACAGGAGGTTCCACCAGAGGGGAAGGTCTCTGGGCTGTTCCCTGACCCACATGGTGGATCAGCAGAAACTGTGGGGATTGTTCTTACGCTTTTTTCCCCGTGCTGGCCAGTGATGAGATTATCTGAGTGAACAGCAGATTTGAGCCATGAAAGTGGCCAAACTGAGGGCTACTGTGAATATCTGAGGTGAGCAAAATCCGCCAAAAAGCACAGGACCCAACAAGGTAGAGGAGGAACTTTGTCACAGTCCCCAAAACACAACTGCAGCCTACCCTGCATCAGCCAGATCTAGGGTCCTAATTTTTTTTAATTTAAAGTAAAACAACAGGTTGATGCTCAGTCAACCCGTGAAACTCTTTGCCTGGGGATGTTGTGAACACCAAGACTATAGCAGGGTTCAAAAAATAACTAGAGAAATTGATGAAGGAAAGGGCCATCAATGGCTATTAGCCAGTATGGGCAGGAATGGTGTCCGTAGCCTCTGTTTGTCAGAAGCTGGAAATGATCAACGGGAGATGGATCGCTAGATGAATACTTGTTCTGTTCAGGCTGGAGAACCTGGCATTGGCCATTGTTGGAAGACAAGTTGCTTGTGCCTCTGTGAATCTTCCAAGGACGGAAGTGAGATGGAGAGTACATGAGAATTTATGAAAGAGTGATCTAGAAGCATTCCAAAGTGTTGCAAATCATGGCCTTGTGGACAGACAGAAAGCAAAGTGGGGGAGTCTTCCTCCACCCCAGGCAATACAATGAATATAGCCTCTGTTTCCTTCCACTGGAAGACACTTGCACACCTGCTGGGCCAAGACTGCTGCCTGGGACTGCGGGTGGTACAAGTGGCCAGCAGTGGGCCAGAAGGACGAGGACCGTGCAGGAGGTTTGCCAATAGGGGCAAAGAGAAGCCCAAAGCACCTTGCTTTCAAAAGAGCCAAGGAGGAGAAGGACACAATCCACAAAGAGAAACTGCTCTAGAGGTTCCTGGATGAAGAGAGGTGGAGCAGACAGCGGGACTGATTGCTCAGGGAGAGAATGCTGGGTATGTGGGCCAGCAGGGTCATTCATCCAGCTCAGTTACAGTGCCTGCACCAATGCATGTGCCAGCTGCAATGTCTGCAGGTGCACAGATACATGCAGACAGGACAGTGGAATGGTGTCCCTGGTCCTGGTTCACAATGGTTGGAGAGTGGAGTTTCTAGCAGGGCCAGTGAACAAAATTACAAGTAGGGTTTGTTTTCCGAACTATTCACAGTTGTGTGTCTGAGAGAAAGAGCCTCTAACCCCTGTCCAAGAGATGTACCCCTGTCCCCGAGAACAGTGAGGTGGCAGAGCGCATACTGCTTTATGACATATACTACACCTTTTCTGGTCAGCCCTGAACTCTCCAGTTCCATGATTTAATCTTCTTCTGACACTTAATAGCTTTTATATTTTGGCTGTAGCGATTATTCAGACTCTCAGCCAAATCGCAATCCCGCTCCCACATGGTACCTCAATTTCCCACTCTCTAAAGTGGGGATAATCCTGATCCATATTCAGAAAGTGGTTGATCTTCTGTCTTTCTTCCCAAGTCCCTGCCCTCCTTGCCCAACCCTGCACTCTGTCCTGTTCCCCAAACTTCCACACCCATGTTAGTGCCTGTCTCACCCCCCCCCACTCCCCCACCAACCTGCAAGGTCTCATACACAGTCTCCTGCCAGCAAAGGGAAGCTGCTCCTAGATCTGGAGCTGCATTTGCATGTCCTGAGTGCTGTCCTGCACCAGGTTCACCATCTGCAAGTAGGTCATCAACCTCCATCTCGGTCCCAGGTGCAGGATGGCCTCTGGTTCCTGCTCCCTCAGGCACCTGGAGATGCTGAAATAGGGGTGGGGTTGGCGGAGCAGGAGAACACACCATGTGGTTAAGAAATGGCAGTGAGAGCCTTTTCCCTCCCTTGGAAATTACATTGTCCCTCTGTGGGGAATCCCTTCCTGGCAGATGCTGTGCTTTCGTTCCTGGACACTGCCAGGAGGCCCAGCTTCCATCCCTAGCAGCTTGGCTGTTCCATCCCCTACTGTGAACCTAAACTGCCTTTAAAGGACTATCCAAGCCCCTCCCAGGCCTGCTTCCATTGGGGGTCTCTCTCCTGGCTGAGCACAGGCTGTCCTTATATCACCCAACAGGCCTGGATCCTAGTTACATGCTGCTCCTTTTCATGTGAGCCCTGCACTTATTCCCTTCACCAGGGGTTAGGTTCAGTTGAGCTGCAGCCCCTTTAATGGCCATCTCACCCTGGGACAGCCTGAAACTGGAAACCTGTGGGCTAATAGTAACTGTTTGCTATGAAGACACAATGGAAGAGGAAATCCTTTGGACTGGATTTAAATTATTCCAAAGGAAAGTGAATGAGAGAAAATGTCCAGCATTATCCTCCTAGCAAAAGAAAAAGTTTAAGTTCAGAAAGATCTTCTGTATAACACAGGCCCCAGAACGTCACCGAGTGCTTCCTCCAGAAAACCTATGACATGTGACTGAGTCAGAACACGTCTTCTGGAAAGACATCTACATGCATTCGAGCCAGCTGGTAAGAAAAAAATCTTTCTTCTGCAGTGACGTGAAGTTAAAGAACATAGAGAAGAAGAAAACCTCTACTCAGGTTGTTACTGGAGCTGAAGCAGAGGCCAGGATAAACATGGCTAGGGCCCAGGACTGACTATCAGCAGATCTGCCATTTTCTATTCCTGGCTGTTTGACCATGAGCGAATCTCTTTGCTTCTGTGTGCCTCAGTTTCTACAACTATAAAATAAAGCGAATCAAGGTTATGATTTTGTCTCTCCTATTTTGCAAGGTGGGAAACATAGATACATTTGGGGCCTGTCTACACTACCGGTCTAGAGTGTCTTTGTAAGCTGGTGACCCCCACATGTTGTTCAGAACCTATGGATAACACAAGCTCCTAAGTTTGTTCTGTGCTTAGCCCCTCTGGAACAGCTGGGCTGGACGGCCTTTTCTCGCTGGGCTGTGCGGAGCAGGTTCTGGGCACTAGGGATATGAAGAGGCTCTCAAGGACTAATTCTTGAAAATAAATATCAATGAACTGCAACACAATATAAAATCACTGCCGCTAACATCAGTGGGTGATAAAATACTAGCAGAGTGGTAATTAATGATGAGGACAGGGCAGTGACACAGAGCAATCGGATCACTTGATAAGCTGGCCCCATTCAAAGAAAACAAGTTTGAAAAGAACCAAATGAAAGGTCCTATACCTAGCAACAAGCATGCAGGCCACACCTACAGAATGGGGAAGTGTACCCAGGAAAGCACTAACTGTGAAGAGGATTTAGGAGCCATGCTGGGCAAGCCATTCAACATGCGCACCCAGTGTGATGCTGTGGTGAACAGGGCTAACGCCATCATTCGATGTATGAAAAGAGCAGTGCGTAGTATAGGGGGGTGACACACTGTAGCGGAGTGGCTATCCGCTCCCGCCCGGTGGGGGTTTAAAACAGCCCTGGGAAGGGGCTTTTAGCTGGGCTGATTGGGAAAGTGGCTGCAGCTGGAGGCCACGCCCCAAACTGAAGCCCTGGGGCTTATAAGAGGCAGGGAAGCCAGAGCACAGACAGTCTCTCTCTGCCTTCAGAGAGGGATGGGCCTGGCTGCTTATGAGCAGAGGTAGAGTACCTGGGTGAAGCAGGGCTGGGAACAGGCTGAGGGGCTAGGGAAGCTCCAGCCTGGAAAGCCCCAGGCTGCGGCCTAGCAAAGGGCCAAAGGTACTGGGGGTTGCAGAGGGCAGCCCAGGGGTAGGACAAAGCAGCAGGTCCAAACCCCTATTGTCTGTGATGAGTGGGCTGATACTGCAGTCTGCCCCAGGGTGTGGGGCTAGACCATGACTGTCAGTGGCCACTACTGAGGCAAAGTGGGGATAGTAGGGTGGGGGTTCCCCTGGGAGGGGAAGACCCAATTATAGTAAAAGGGGCACCGGGTCCTGGGAGGGACATGGCGCCGATAGTAAAAAGGGGGATCACCGGCCTGCAGAGGGCGCTCCGCGCTGAAAAGAGCCAATTCCCCAGGGAAACCAGCAGGAGGCGCCGCGGCGGTGAGTTGGCCCGTTTACAGTGGCACCTGACCAGGGACAAGAACCGCCCCTGATACAAAGGGCCAGGGCAAGGACTGTGGGACAGTTGCCCAGAAGTAGAGACTCGAAAAGAAAGTGGAGAAACTGAGGCAGGGGGAAATGGATCCCTGTTACACTGGGGTCTTCTTGGCAGAGACTCCAGGTGTTGTCCCAGGGTGGGGTTTTGAGGCAGCGCCCCAGTGGAAGGGGGCTGGAGACCCACAGGGACTGCAGGAGGTACAATGGGCCCTCCAAAGACAGATGGCCCCGCTGGTGGAGGAACAGCAGGCCTTGAGGAAGCTCCTACGACAGATGGTCGGGAGGAATCGAAAAGGGCTGAGGGGGAAACCCAGCTCTAGGGCCAGGAGGCCCAGGGAAGAACAAAGGACTTGTTTCCTCTGTGCCAGGAGAGGGCACATAAAACGGGACTGTCCCTATGGGGCTGGGGGCAGGGTGCCTCACCCCAGAGTGGGACGGTGCCGAATCCCTTGGGCAGTCTGCCGGGTGAGGGAACCCAGGCAGCTGCCTGTATGTTGGGCCTGTGGGCAGATGGGCCACGTTTGGAGGGATTGTCCAGGCCCAGAGAACAGGGTGTCGAGCAGCCCAGGGAAGGCTAGGCCCATGAAGGGTCAGAGAGGGCCCAAAGCAGCGAGGAGGCAAGGAATCTGCTGGGGCTGTCAGAAGCCGGGCCACAGTAAGAGGCACTGCCCCCTCAAGAAAGTTGAGGATTGGCCAAGGGAGGTGCCTGGAGGTCCAGAAGGGGCCCTGCTGAATGTAGAGAAGGTGACACCCGCGGAGGGGGCAATCGTGGGGACCCCGCAGGAGGCTGGGACCCAGACCATCACCCCGCCTGTCATAAACAGAGAGACCCAGATGGAGTGGGCCCAGCAAGAGGCTGGGGCCCAGGAGCAACGTGTCCAGGGGACAAAATGGACACAGGTGGTGCTGGGACAGACCACCACCGGAACCCAGACCCTGAGGGAAAAGGGCCTGGGGGACTCAAGTCTACGGGCACGGCTCGAAGCTGCAGAGCGGGCCCTCCGCGAGTCTGAAGCGAGTGGCGTGGAACTCGCTAAGGACTATGCGGCCGTGGTAGAAGAGGAGGTCCGCCTGAGGAAGCTGCTGCAGGACTCAGAGAAAAAGAGAGTGGCCCTGGAGGCATCTGGGCGCCTGAGCCAGGCCAAGAAAACTCCCTATCCCCAAGGGTGGGGGTTTTAAGGGGGGAGGTGTGTAGCGGAGTGGCTATCCGCTCCCGCCCGGTAGGGGTTTAAAACAGCCCTGGGAAGGGGCTTTTAGCTGGGCTGATTGGGAAAGTGGCTGCAGCTAGAGGCCACGCCCCAAACTGAAGCCCTGGGGCTTATAAGAGGCAGGGAAGCCAGAGCACAGACAGTCTCTCTCTGCCTTCAGAGAGGGATGGGCCTGGCTGCTTATGAGCAGAGGTAGAGTACCTGGGTGAAGCAGGGCTGGGAACAGGCTGAGGGGCTAGGGAAGCTCCAGCCTGGAAAGCCCCAGGCTGCGGCCTAGCAAAGGGCCAAAGGTACTGGGGGTTGCAGAGGGCAGCCCAGGGGTAGGACAAAGCAGCAGGTCCAAACCCCTATTGTCTGTGATGAGTGGGCTGATACTGCAGTCTGCCCCAGGGTGTGGGGCTAGACCATGACCCTCAGTGGCCACTACTGAGGCAAAGTGGGGATAGTAGGGTGGGGGTTCCCCTGGGAGGGGAAGACCCAATTATAGTAAAAGGGGCACCGGGTCCTGGGAGGGACACGGCGCCGATAGTAAAAAGGGGGATCACCGGCCTGCAGAGGGCGCTCCGCGCTGAAAAGAACCAATTCCCCAGGGAAACCAGCAGGAGGCGCTGCGGCGGTGAGTCGGCCCGTTTACACACACCATCAGTAAGACTGATCCTGGAATACTGCACCCAGTTTTGGCATCCACCTTTGAAAAAGATTTTGAAATATTGGAGATGGGGCAGCAAAAAGCAATGAAACATTTTGAGGGCTGGAGAAAAATGCCTGCTAGTGAGCTATTGAAAGAGCTCAGCCTGTTTAGATTAGAAAAAAAATTGGGAGGTGACGTCATTGAAGTGTTGAAGTGACTTCATGGATAGAAAATATTGGGTATTAAAGGGCTCATTAATCTAGTGGAGAAAAGCATAACAAGACCCAGTGGCTGGAAACTCAAGAGACCAATTCATATTAGAAATAGGACACAAATATTCAACAGTGAGGATGAATCACCAAAGGAACAAACTAGAAAGGGAAGTCATGGGAATTCCCCATTTCTTGATGTCTTCTAATGAAGACTAGGTGCCTTTCTGGAACGTGTTTAGTGAAAAACTAGCTACCATGCTATACAGAAAGCATGCAATATGCAGGGTGTCAGATTACATGCTCTAATTGTCTCTTCTGTCCATAAAGTCTCCTAATTTATGAACAATTGAGCGTAGCATGGGGAAGAGCGTCTCGTGTTCTACTGTGTAGTCGGTGTCATCCCCACAATGAAGAGTCATTGAGTGGGGTGATCCAGGGGAAGCAGCTCAAACATGCAATGTGGCTGGACAGGGGCAGGACATCAGCACTGCAGGGGAGGAGTGGGTGTGGCAGTGACATCACAAGGGCCTTTGGCAGGACCTCAGCCTATTGGACAAAGGTGATGTGGAGGCGATGATCTCACAGAGAAATCTTGACATCAGCCAGACAGGACAGGGGTGCAGGACAGGGGCAACCTTGGAGATCCCTGTGGCTTTGCTTCAGCACGTCTCCTTCTCAAGGTCTCTCCTTGAGGACTGAGAGAGAATTCACTTTTACGTACGTGAGCGCAAGGAGGACCCTCTTCGGAGTTTTCTCCTTTTCTTTTATTGATTTTGCTAGAAAACAGACGTCCCTGTATAGAAGGTAAGAGCCTCTGAGAGGTTTGGAACCTGTTCAGTCTGATCCATCAGGTGCCGGCTGATTGTTAGGAAAGGAAAACACTAGATTGTGGGAGCAGCATTTTATTTCCGACCTAGGACTTTGTCCCTTAGAATCACTGGGGACATTGGGGTTTCTCCTTTTTGTTTTCCCTTTTCCAGTCTCTCCCTCCTTTCTCTTCTTCTCTTGCATCTTTGTCCTTTCCCCCTGCTCTCCTTTCACCACCAGGACTTGTGTGTGCATGTGGAGTGGGGGGCGGGTGGGGTGGGGAGATTGCATTCCAACTCTCATTGTGGGAGGCCCTCCCAAAAACATGTGGCTGGAATAGTGCTCCAAGAGTGACTCCCTCCGGTGGTGACCTGGGACATCTGGTGAGAACCCTCAGCTTTCTGATTCTCAGAGTCTCAGTGCTGATTGGGCGAGCATGGGGCTATTGTGAGGGAGGAGACTCAGGTCCTTGTTACTCTCTTTTAAGACCAAGGAAATAAGCCATAACCAAACCTGTGTTTGATTGCTCTTGCTGCTTTTCTCCATTCATTGTCTTTGAGCAATTCATGATTCTCTCTCTAATGGGCTAGTTCTTCTAAAATACTTACTGAATAATTAGGTTTTAATAAAGTCATATGCAAACCCATGCTTCCAGTAACAAAGGAGTCAGGCGGCACCCTACAGAATGGGGGGCAGTCTGCTGGAAAGCAGTGACCCTGAAAAGGATTTTGGGGCCATAGTGGATGAACTGCTCAACCTACTCTGTCAATGTGAAACTGTGGTAAAAAAGGTTAAAGCCATTCTTGGATGGATAGAGTAGTGAGTATGGAAAGGGAAGTGATCCAGCATTGGTGAGACTGATATTGGAATATTGAATCCAGTCCTTGTGTCCACATTTTTGAATATTATGTTAAAAAAATTGGAGAGGGTACAGAAAAGATTCATAATTGAGTGATGGGGATGATGCCTTATAATGAGACATTGAAAAAGCTCAATCTGTTTAGTATATACAAAAGACCTGCACCATTCTTTGGGCTATTTGATGAGAACCCTTAGCCCCCCACCCTTCAAAGTGTCAACCTTGATTGGCTGAGGAGGGGGCTATTGACAGGGAGGAAATTCTGGTCTTTGTTGTTCTCTTTTATGACCAAGCAAATAAGTCACAACCAGTTATATGTTTGACCAATGTTGAAGCTGCTCTCCATTAATTGTCTTGGAGCAGTTCATGATCCTCTCTAACATTCCAGTTCTTCTAAAATACTTGCTGAATAATTACTATGAACAATTGTTGGTCTGTAGCTCATTTGAGAGCAACTCTGCTACTGATTGGCTGCATCAGCTAAGACAAGTCACTGCTCCTTTCTCAGCCTTAGTTTCTCCTTCTGTCAAGTACGAACAACAACCCTCTCCCACCTACTTCGTGATGGGTGGATGATGGGGATCCATTGAAGAGTGTCACTAGTAGCAGTGCAGAATAGGAGGTGTCCTATCACATTGAGCCATATCAGATTATGACATAATATTCTATTTTATTTGTATTTTATTCTTTTGAAATTGTTAAAAGCAGCAACTACTTAGCTCAGACTGAAGCATCTCATCTAATTTTCTAGATCACAGTGTCTCCTCTTTGTGTACGACGAGACAGTTTAATGCACTGTGACAAACAGGAGATGCTCTTGTTTTGCAAACAAATATTTGTTTGCAAAGAATTTTCATCCTACTTGTTATGATTTCAAGAAGCAAAGTGGTTTAGTCTGAATGGATTTTCTGACAGAAAACAGTTTCCATGAAAATTTTCACCCCTTATTTCCTGGGCTCTATCCCTGCCTCCGTGGGAATTGTTGTCTGTTAGTTAGAACAGGAGTCAGGACTGTTGGCTTCTCTTTCTGGCTCTGTCACCGCTTTGCTGTGTGACGCCTTGGGTAGGTCCAATGGGAATAGGGTCAGTTCTCTAACTCCAGGCAGCAGTGAGCCTGGGTGAGAAGGGATGCTCAAGCTGTCTGCGAAGGAGAAAGGGATGTTTCCAGGTGCTGAACGTCAAGAATTCTAAACTTTGCTAAAATGGCTAGTGTAGAGAAACAAGAAATAGTTGGGGCCAAACTTTAAGCATTGTCTTTTTTAAAGCCCATTCGAGGATGTGAGTCCCAGAGAGCCATAGAGAGGGGGAGCAACTTGCCCAGTCCCAAAGATCAATAGGCAGCAATGGAACCAGGAGTGACACTCCCTCTCAAAGGCAGGGGGACTGGACATTAGGGCCTGGTTGCAATTGCCAGCTGTGGGAGGGAGTGTGCAGCAGTGGTTAGTGAAGGGGTCCATCCATGGCTCTGACACTCGGTGTGTCCCTGAGCCAGTAGCTGAGGCCCGTTTGCCATCAGTAGGGTTGGGGTCCCATCGCTACAGCCCTGGGGGGTTGGGAGGCTCCAGGAAGGTGTGTAAAGTGCTGGGATGTCAGGATCCTGGAGCCGCTGTCACCTCTGCACTAGGGCAGTGTTCTGCACCCCGCTGCTGCTGGCTGACTTTCTCCGTCCCCTGGCAATAAGACAGACTCTTGTTTTCACAGCCAGTCGATCGCCCGAGAGTCATCACCCTGCCTGCTGGCTGGGCAGGGTAACTCCTCAGGTCACCACCCTCTCCAGCCTTCCTTGGGCTTGGAGAGTGAGGAGGAGTGCGAGGGACATCTGCTGACCTTGAACATCCGCCATCCATCATACCATCACCTAGAGCAAGTGAGTGGCATTAGGGTTCCTCCCCCTGTCTATCTGGAGAGAGGCAGAAACAGGGGGAGAGAACATCTCCAAAGAGGGATTTCATTTGCAAACAGCCCCCAAGAGCCCCTCACTCTCAGACTGGGCAAGGACTTCTCCTGAGCCGTCTCCAGTGTGTTTGGAAAGGTCCCAGCAAATGGCAGCAATGGGGCTCCCAGCCCTTCCCTTGTGGGACACTGTTCCCCAGGCTGAGAGTCTCTGAGCTGGGCCAGACCCTGTGAGCTGCTGAGCATGGAAATCAGTGGGGATGAGGAGGGCCCTGGTCTTCCTGTACCTAGGGTCTTTGTGACTTTGACGTGGGGAATGGTTTCCCAAGAGAAGTCCGGACTCCTGGGTTCTGTTCCTTCTCTAGCCTGGGCGGGGGAGTGTGGCCTGGGATGACAGGAGGGGGCTGCTTGTCCAGAGTAACCGATGGTCTTTGGGACTGACCCCATTGCTCTAAAAGGATGAGACTTCCTGGATATTGCAGCAGCAGGGATTAGGAGGGGGAACATTGGGAGCAGATCATGCAATGAACTCCTGCCAGGGTGTGTAGCTTGCACTCCCTGCACTCCTGTGGGGGGAGAAGGGGTTGCTCTGGTTGGAGCAGGGATGAGGAGGGACTGAAAAGGCCCATGAGTGAAAGGCTGCCTTGAGCCCAGACTCACACCTGCTCCCCGCTCAATTCCAGGCTGGCCAGGCTCCTGAGGATGTTCAGGAAGAAGGCTCTGCAGGTGGCCCCAGAGCCTGAGGGAAGCAGCTGCCATCTTCCCAAGGGGCACAGCAACCTCTCCATCCCCGCTGGCGGGGAAGCAGCTCCCGTCCAGGCCAGAAGGCGGAAGTGCCCAGCCTTCTGGTGCCTGGGACTCTGGCAGCAGCGACGCCGATGGAC
The DNA here is from genome assembly GCF_020497125.1 of Mauremys mutica. Classification (NCBI taxonomy): domain Eukaryota; kingdom Metazoa; phylum Chordata; order Testudines; family Geoemydidae; genus Mauremys; species Mauremys mutica. Next base: position 54,087,555 of record NC_059080.1, on the reverse strand, counting down.
GCTGCTGCTTTGTTCCAGGTGAGGAGCCAGGCTGGGATCAGGGAGGGGTGAGGACAGGGATCTGAACACCCTGGGCCCAGACACTCTCCCAGTGATATGGCGGGGGGGGTCCCCAGCCCAGGTGTCTGGCCTGAGCCATGTGAACCCCACTGACACCAGCAGCAGTCACACAGCTGCCCCTGCAGCAAGGGGAACTGGGGGTGGGGGGCATCAAGAGCTGCTTCCACTTTGGTCGTTGATGCTCCGGGGCTGGGGGAGTCAGCACCTCCCATGGAGTCCTGGACAGTGGAGGGGGGGCTCTCTGCTATGGGCTTCTGAAGCTGTTGGGGGCTGAAGGCATCCCTGAGAGGGAGGTGTGGGGCCCAATCTGCCCTGGGTGGCTGAGGTGGGAAAGGGGGTCTTTAATCCTGCTCTCCCCACCATGTCCCTGTCCTTCTCCCAAGTGGCAGCAGGCATCACCCTGTTACCTTCTCTCTCTGGTGCAGGGACCCCCAGAGATTCAGAGGAGGAGGAATGGGTGGACATGTCCACAGATGAAGCTGCTCTCAAGGTCATCAGAGAGCAGCTTCGGTGAAGAGAAAAGGTACAAATGTTCCCCACCTGGGCTGGAACCAAGATTGTCCCGTCCCTTCCCAGCATCCCCACCCCCTGCCAAGGGTCTTGTCCCTGATGATCCACCACCCCTAATGGGGCCCTTTTACATCCATGATGTGGGACCCCCCAAGATGGAGGTGTTTGTCCCACAACAGCCAAGGTCTCCTCCCCCCACAGGCACTGTCCCAGTTCCTGATCCTACTTGTGTAGGAGTCGTGGGGGATTTGGACAATAGGCGGGTCCCCACAATCCCCCATTGAGGCCTGAGCCCTGGAGCTGGTGTGGGTGGGGCAGGAAGGTCCCTAGCTAACAGGTTCTATCTCACTCTACCCCACTTCTGGTGGGTACAGGATGAGGGGCAGCAGCTCCTGTTCCTGCAGGCCATCTACCCAGGCAGCTGTGGTGGAGAGGAGTGTGGTGAGTGAGACACGTCCTACAGCAGCTGGAGGGAGGAGAGAGACATGGGATTGGCAGGGGTATCGCCGGGCTAATGGGTGGGGGCTGGGTGGCGTTGGAGGGGGCAGCAGAGGGCAGGGATTGCTGGGGCTGAAGGCTGAGGAGAAGAGAAGGGAGAAATTCTGAGATTGGGCAATGGGGGAATTGTGGGGCTGGAGGCAGCTGAGACTGGGGGACAAGGAATCACATGGTCCCAGCTCGGTGGTTGGGATGGTGCTGAATGGGGGCAGTTTTAACAGGGAGGAGGAAAGAAGAGGATTGGGACTGAGCTGGGCAGGAATCATGGAAAGGAGACAAGTTTGATGGGCAGGAAGAAATCGGAGGAGCAGGAGGTAGTGGGGGATCCTGCTGGCCACGTGGGGCACTGGCTGTGTAATCTCCTCATTGGGAGGTGTCAGTAGGGCCCGAATCTCTCACGCTCCTTTGTCTCCTTTGTGTCTCACAGGAGCTCATTGAGGAGCTTCCTAAAGACTCTCCACCCAGCGCCATCCTCGCCAACTCCCTGGTCGCAGTGGGCAACCTCAGGTACCAAGACAGCCCCTTCCCCTTCCCCCCTCCCTCTGGCTCCCCTAACCCCAGTGCTGCTCAGGCACAAGGCTGGGAGTCACTATCTCTCCCACTCCCAGGTCACCTCCCAGGAGTGGCTCCTCTAGCAGAGATGGTGGGGTGAGAAGGTTCACTCTCTCCTGGCTGGGCTGTTCCTTTCACTCCACTAACAATATAGGGGCCTTGAGGAGGGGCTCACTCCCGGGCTCAGATACAGGAGGGGCAGCAGGCCCCAGGGAACAGGCGCTATTCCTGTCCTGCCACTGTCTGTCTGTGATGCCTTGGCCTTGTCATTCCCTAGCTCAGTGCCTCAACTTCCATTCTCGCCAGCCTGTGCCTATATCCCTGTGGTTTCGTGTCCATGTTGGCGACAGTCCCGCCCCCACACTGCAGAGTCTAATACCAGCTCCTCTCTCTTGCCAGCACCATGAAACCTGCCCTTGAGCCAGACCTAGAGACCCACCTCTTGCGAGCTGCCCTTCGCTCCGTCTTCACCCTGGGCATGGAGAAGGGCACCATCAACATCCAGGTACATCCTCCTCCTCTTCCAGAGTGGTCCTTGGTCCCTGCTCCCTTGATTTGCTGGAGCTCCAGATTTAGGGGTGGGGTAGGCAGAGATGGAACAAGCTGCAGGGTTGGATCCTTCTCTCCAGAGGATTACCCCTCCCTGGGGGATTTTTCTTTTTCTTTTTCTTTCTTTCTTTCTTATGCCATGTTTTGCCCAGCTTCCATCCATAGCAACTTGGCTGTTTCATACTCTTCTGCCTTCAAGGCCCTCTGCAGAGACCTGCTAAGCTCATGGATCAAAGATCCAGGTGTCATCAATCCTTGCTAATTGCCTGCAGTGGGTTGTGAATGAGAGAGGCCAGGATGTGTGTTTGGGAGTCTCCCCAGTGCTTCCCAGAGACCCCTCTTCCCATCCTGTGGCAGGTGTAGGCCCAGTTTCCCTAACTCTGACCCATGCTTTGCAGGCTCTGCACAAAGTCATGCCAGAGCTCCTGGATGCCATGCTGGGGAACCTGCTGGCAGAGTCCCCAGACGCAGACAGGCTCCACTACATCTTGGAGGTGAGCCTCATAAGGAGGGGTGGGAACCAATTTTACCTTAACTCTTTGGGGGACTGGTAAGGAGAGACTGGAAGATCCATTTTCTACTCTGTCCTCCTAGCTTGGTCCCCAGTGGGGCGTCTTTGGTTGGGGAGGTCAGTGCAATGCAGTGTCAGGTCCTGCTTTCTTGAGGGACAGAGGAAGGAGCTGGGACTTCAAGCCAGAGCTCTGCCTGGTTCTCTTGAGCACTAACCACAGGGCCCCTGGTTGTCTTGGGGAGTGAGAGTCTGAAACCCACCCCCTTCCCCCGTCCCCCCAACACACACACCCCATGAGATTCCGGAGATGGTTCTCAGAGAAGAGGCGCATGAAACAGGGAAACAGGAGGACCCCAGGGAATCAGCCCTTCTCTCTGATATGATCTGAAATTCCTGGGGGGATTGTGCTCTCAGTGACTCTCTACATCCCACCAAGGATTTTAGTAGCAGGGAAGGGCGAGGGTTCACTCTCCTTTCTGGTGAACTGTTCGGGAATCAGGAGTTCTGGGAGGATGGGACCAGCCCCGACACCGAACCTTGTCCCAATCTAGAGAGACTCTGACAAGTTGTGAGCTGCAGGATACAAGCTGCGTCCTGGGGGAAAGAATCCCCTTCTAAAGCTCTGTGATCAATGACTCAGCTATTCCCCCCTGCGCGGGCCCCTGGGGCTGGGGGTGTGGGGCTCATTTGCAAAGCACCACCTGCCCATTGATCCTGACCTGCCTCCTTTCCCCACAGCATGTCAACCTCTGGATCGTGTCCAGGGTGTCCCAGGAGAGAGACAGGGCCATTAGGAGCTGCACGGCCCTGCTCAGATATGCAGTCATCCTCCCTGAGTTTGACGTAAGTGACCTCTGACCCCAGCTTCCTGACTCCAGGCGTAGGTGGGCTGGCTCCAACGGGCTGTAGGATCTGCTGCTGCAGGGGCTGTGGGTTCAGAGTGTTCCTCTTGGGGAGGCAGAGTCAGAGAAGGGAATGAGATAGGCTTGAGTCAAGTTCTTCTTGTCCTGGTCAAGTGTTGTCCCTGGGCCTTTAAGGGGACCATGCTCCAGCCCCTGCTTGGCATCCCAAAGCAGCTCCTGGCTCCCTTGGCAGCAGAGCAAATGAAGGGTCTATCTCAGGCTTCTCTCCCCCAGCACCTCCTGCAGAGGGGCTAAGGGGAAGGAGCCTTCTGGCCCAGGGGGGACAGGGAGCTGACAGGAAAATGCTGATGGAGTCTCCTCTCCCTTCCATTAGATCTCAGCAGAGTTCCCTAGGATGGGTCACCACGTGGCACATCTGGCTCTGTTTGTCAGTGACCCAGAAAAGGACATCAGCTGGCAGGCCAGGGAGGGGACTTACCGGCTGTACCAGCTGCTGCTCCAACAGAGGAGTAAGGAACCCGCTGGGACACGGAACCCAATAGGGGACTGAGAGTGACCACAGATGGATAATGGGACCCCAGACAATTTCTCGCAGACTGACCCCAGCTGGAGGACAAGTCTCTCTGCCTCTGTTCTTCTCCACTCCACTGTGCAGCCACCAATAGGATTGGAAGGACATAGAAACTGCAACCAGAATGATAAAAGTCTGTCTGTCTCTCTCTCTTCCAGGGCTGACCATACACAAGGCAGAAGATCTGTGGTGCCACGACTGGCACCAGGACAGCAGGCTCCTGGGCTATAAGAACACAGCCAGGGTGGGGGAGGTAAGGACACTGTGGCAGGGTATGACACAGCTCAGGGAGTGGGGCTGGCTGGGTCCCTGCAGTGGATGCCTCCTGGAGACAGGAAAAGAGCCCACTCCTTATTCCTAGCTCAGAGTTCCTCATCCAGCAACCAGTGGGACAGACTGGTGCTAAAGGTCCCACACTGGAACCTCGCTAGTTGCCATGATTTGAGTGTCTTACATGGAACCATTGCTATGTGCCATAAGGAGAATCCCCGGGTGGGTGAGTTAATATAGAATTATGGCTCTGGGTGTCTCTCTGCTCCTTGTCCCCCTGGCTGATCCCCAAGTATCTGAGAGGAGAGCACTGGGTCAGTCAGTCACTATTGCTTGATCAGACCCTTGTTTAATTCCCTGCACCCTGTAGAAGCAGAGAAAGGAGGTGGGGTTTGCCCAATTCCATTGCCAGTCAGGAAGCAGAACGCCCCAACCTGGGAACTGGGTAGGGGACACAGTGAGCTCCAGAGTCAATATGGACCACATGCACCCCCCTCGTGTCTCCAGACCCAGCCAGGGAATGACAGAGTATCTGGACCTCAGCCACTGTTCCAAAGAAGCACATTGTCACTGACCCAAGTTGTGGCTACTTGCTGCACAAGTAGAAAATCAAAAACAACCCCCACCACCCCGTCTCACAACTGTGGTGAGAACATCCAAACCTTGCAACACACCATAACACAATGCCCCCAGATTGGAGTCAAAGGTGAAGTGGGTGATTTCCACAACATCACAGAGACCTTGGAATGGCTCCAGGATCTACAAGTGCATCTACAGAATGCTGCTCTATAGATGCCACGTGAGAGAGACTGTGTGAGCTTGTCTTGCCTCCCACAAGCTGAATTGCTGCAGCGGAAGAAAAGTTTCCTAGGAGTGTCTGTGATGGGGACAGGGAGATGAGTCTCCTTATCCTTGTCAGGTTGCAGTTTGGATTCCCTTTGGAAGAAACCAAAGAGCTGCAGAGGCCTTACCCGGCTACTAGAGAAATCACTAATTTGGAAGGAATAGACCTTTGGTCTGTCAGCTCCAACCCCCTCCCCCACACGCACATTCCTCTAGCCACTGAGGTGCAGGAGATCTCTCTGCTGGAAGCAATACAGGGTCCCCTATCATCCCTGTGCGCTGCACAGCAGAGTGGGCCCTGCTCACCCACATTAGAGATCTATTTCCAGCCCATCATGGCCCCTGCGATAAATTGCCCTCCAGAAAGAGCCACTGGAGGCTTTGGTCCCCAAGCATCTGTCACCTTTTAATAAAGGGGCTTCCCTGAGCCATGGGACCCTGAAAGCCTCCTGGGGAATGAACTGCCTTGGCTACAGCAGCTCTCTTACCCTCCCTTTGGGGCACTACACGGTGAGGCCATTCTATCTCCAGGACTTGGAGGCTGGCTCTGGGCAATCTGCTAAAGCCTCGTGTCCTGTTGGTTTTAGGTCTTTGGAAAATTCTTCTCTGAGGGGCAGAGAAAATACTTCCTCCAGACAGCAATGCTGGCAATCCATGATCCCCTGCTGCATGTCAGCCAGGCTGGGCTGCTCCTCACTTCCTCCATCCTGGGGGAAGCCCAGCAACTGATGGGGGACAAGGTAAGCAGCTGCATTAGACTCAGGAGATTGGGGCGGGGCCCAGGCCTCATTCCCATCCTATCACCATTCACTGGCCTGGGAGCAAGGATCCTAGTGGGGACTTCTGGACTTCATGGACTTCTGTTCTTAGGATGTGATGCTCTGCTATCACTCCTGGGAAGGGCAGGAGAGTCCCCTAAGTGCCCTCTGTGAACCTTTCCTGCCCCACAGAGCTGCACCCATTTCCCCATGGCTAGTGTCCATGTCACCAGAGCCACCCCCCAGAATTGCTCCCATCACTGGCAGCGTGGGAGGCCAAGGACTGATGGGTGATGGTGACTGGCCAGGCAGTTCTGAGGCACATGGGTGGGGGAAGCTTGTCCTGCTGCTGGCAGGGCTGGACCCATTCTAGAGAGAAGGGGAGGATTCAGTCAGCAGGGGTTGCTGACCTGCCCCATTCACCAGGGCTGCCATCCTGTGGCTTCAGCATTTGTCACTGGGGTGACTTGGGGAAAGGTCTCAACCTCCCCCCATCCCACTTCACTGCTGCCAGAATCCCTCCTGCCCCCCTCCCTGCCCTACCTGGGTGGGGATGGAGGTAGGGGTGGAGGAGCGGGTTCTACAAACTTGAGCAGTGTCCCCAGATGGGTTGGAGGTGGAACAGCTGTCAGGGGCACTGAGGGGGAGGTGGCAGGAGCTAACCCTACAAGGAGGGTGGTTGGCACTGGAGGTCACTACAGAGGACAACAAGCCTCCATCCTGGGGATCAGGAGGGTGAATCCACCACTCAGACATGAGCAGCTGCTGGGTGGAAATGGTGCTGGTTCCAGGTGCCCTTAATCCTCCCTGATTCCTGGGCAGTGTCTCAGTCTCTGACATGTTCTCGTTCCCCTGCAGCTGGAGGATGTCACAGCCAAGGTGATGTGCCAGCTCCGCATCATCCGGCACTTGCACCAGGTGCCCGAGGCGCTGCAAGGACTGCGCCTCATCTGATGCTCTGAAAGCTTCCCCTCTCATGTTCAGCAACTCCCGCTCCCTGCTGCAGGTACTGCTCTGTCTCACTGTAAATAGGGGGCTAGTGGAAGGGGAAATGGAGGCCCCTGTCACTGACAGAAACTCTCTCCCCTCTCTGTGGACCAGGGTCCTTCCCTCTGACCCCAAACTTCCTTCATCTGGGGCATGAGCTCTTCCCCTCACTCCCATACCCCTCCCCTCTTTCCTTGCTCTGACCCCCATCCCATTCCCCGTGCTCCCAGGCAGAGATCTCCCTGCCCCATATGGCGCAGAAGGACCTTTGTGTCAGGGCTACAGACTGCCTGCCCAACTGAAGCTCAGGAAGCTCCACATTTGAGGAGGTGAGGAAGGGACAGAGGCTCAAGGCCTGCTTCACCTCCTGCCCTTTATTCTTCCTTTGGCCCTTCTATGGGCTCTGCGAGGGTAACATGAATAGGAACCTCCTCCCCACCTGTCTTCTAGGCCCTGGGTGTGTGACTGCCTCCCAGATGGGTGCAGTCAGAAGCTGAGCCACCTCAGAGAGCAGTGGGGACAGGTCACCTTGTCCTATGAAACCAAGCAGTGCTAGTTCTCAAAGAGGCTGAGAGGGAAGACCCCGCTCCCTCATGAAGGTAAGAGTCATTTACTTCTTTGGGCAGATGGGTCTCCTGGGGGAGAAATGGGATCCCTGCTGCATAGCCTGGTTGGGAGCTTCCCCCATCCCTGGGACAGAGACATCTCTATCAATGCGCCACTCTTGTTTTTTTCCTAGCAAAAGGCTCCCCAGAGATGTCCTCAAACCTGTTCTCCTGGGAGCATTTCTGGGAGGAGGCTCCCGTCCCTCAGTCTCCAACTCCATCATGCAGTCTCATTCACATAACATCTCCACTCTCCAGCTCCACTTCCCGCAGCAGGACAAACGAACCTTCAGCTCCTAGAGACCTGACTCTGACCTCCTTCTGATCAGCAAAGGGGTTTCACCTTCCCCTCAACAAACCTGTCAGCCTCTGAATGATGAATGTCAGAGTCACCAGAACCAGCAAAACTCCAACTGCAGCCAGTCAAGCCTTTGTAAACTTAGCCCCTCTGGAAACCAGGTCTGAACTGGAGAAGTCTGAACTCATGGACTCATAGACTTTAAGGTCAGAAGGGACCATTATGATCATCTAGTCTGACCTCCTGCACAATACAGGCCACAGAATCTCACCCACCCACTCTTGTAATAAACCCCTAACCTATGTCTGAACTATTGAAGTTCTCAAATAATGGTTTAAAGACTTTAAGGTGCAGAGAATCCTCCAGCAAGTGAACCGTGCCCTATACCGCAGAGGAAGGTGGAAAAACCCCCAGGGACTCTGCCAATCTGCCCTGGAGGAAAATTTCTTCCCAAGCCAAATATGGCGATCAGCTAAACACTGAGCATGTGAGCAAGACTCACCTCAACCCAATAAGAGCAGGACTAGGCAGCACAGGTCTGTAACAGGGAAAGGAGAGTGCTTTCCCCTGGGCTGCAGAGCCTGGGGCTTAGCCAAACTGATTACAGAATGAGTCCTACCTCAGAGGGACCATGTATTGGCCCCGAAAGAACCAGACTTCAGTGGCGATAAAGCCTAGTTGGGCTACGAACTGGAATGAGAACTAGGTAGGAAGTTGAAAGCAGTAAGGAAAGCCTAGAAGGGAACTTGAGAAGAGAGGTAGGATGTGCCCAGGGAAACCTGCAGCAAAGAGAAAAGAGCAGCCCTAGCTGTTGAGTACAGAGTCCTGGGCTGCTACCAGTGTCACAGTGGGACCGGGTTCCTCTACTGGCCCCAAAGAAGGGGGCATACAGGCACCCAGAGAGGGTTACCAAGCCCAGCAAGGGAGTTGCAGGCTGAGCCAGAGCCCCAGCGAGAGCAGAAAAACTTTTTTCTCTGGGAAGACCTCTTTGGACTTTCAGTGTGTGAGAAGCTGAGCCCCAGAAGCATGGACTAAAGTTGGTGAGCCGGCCAGAGGGCCGAATTACCAGGCAGAGAGACTGCCATGGTGCTGGAGTGACCATCGATGGAGGATCAGAGGGCACCTAACAATGAGTAGATTCATTGATTATTGGCATAGTCAGCAGGATTGAATTCCCCCTGTCATCCGTGAGGGCTCATGGAAGTCTTGGTTACTGAACGAAGGTCCATCCCCCAAAGTGGGATTTCCCATTTGAGTTCCAGGGACAGGCTAAGCAGCCAAAGCAGGTCTCGGGGTTTCTCCAGCAGCTCCTAGAAACCCAACAGAAGCAGAAGGAAGTGCAGGCAGAGCTACAGATGCAGCTGGTAATCTTGAGGGACCAGCAGCAATACCTGTGAGAGATCCTGCAAAGGGAAATCAACCTGCTAGGCCCATGGACAAAAAGAGAAGACTCGGAGAACATGCTGCGGCTGTGCTGAGAAGGTTAGCCCAGGAGAGCAGGGCATGAGAAAGTGTACAAGCATAGCCTAATGCCAAGATGGGAACAAAAGTTCTTTGGTTTTGGTGCAGAGAAGCAGGCCATATTGAAAGATCCGGCCTGCATACGAAATTCCTGAGTGGCAAAAGGAGGGGCCAGGGCCCCAAGAAGGAAGAAAGAAAGGAGAAGGTGTCCTCTTGGACAAACACACATGAGGCAGGCTAGATGGAGATGGCAGGGATGGCCATGGACCTTGCAGACCCTCCTCCAACACACCTGTCGGGTGCTGCAGGGAGGTGAAGGATAAATTGGTTGGCACAGAGATGAATCAGGCACGAGAGTTGAGCAGCGGTGTGCACTCAGACCCTGATGGAAAAGATTTTGGGGGATGCAGCAGGGGCTACAGAAGATGCTAGTGGCTTCAGAACAAGGCTCTGCAAGCAGTTGTTAATGAGTGGCTGCAGGAAGAGGATGGCCTCTGAGTTCTGGTGAGTACGAGGCTGTACGAGTGCAAAGCCGATGACAGCGACGAGATGGTGAGGGATGAAGATTGGACAAGAGTAGAACTTGCCCCCGGGTTGGGCCGGATTTTAAGGGTATTTCACAGGGTGGCTTGGCCTGTGGCTGCAAACCTGGAGCTAGGCCAAATTGATGACCAAGTGAACCCCATCTGAGAGGAAACAAGGGAAAACAGCAGCAAAAGTACAGAAGCAGACTTAGCTGTTCAGTATATGGCCTTGGGCCAAAACCTGGAGTCCAGGGTAGGACTGGGTTCTCCCACCGTCCCTAAGGAAGGGGACATAGAAGACCATAGAAACCCAAGAAGGGCAGACCAAGCCGAAATCAGGCTGAGGAAGAGCTCCCCACGAGGGTGGAAGGCCTTGTTTCTGTTCAAGACATTTTTGGACTTTGTTTGGAAGGAGCATGACCCAGGAAGGAGTGGACTAAAGGACAGTCACCTGGTTGGAGGGCTGAGTTCCCAGCCAACAAACTGCAAGAGTGACTATCAACGGGGTTGCTAGCCCAGCTAGAAAGCTGTGACACGAGGCCTGGCCAGGATCTAGCGGTGAGTGAACTCTGGTACAAACCTGCTTCCATTATGGAAACAGCCTGGTATTGGCAGGGCTGCCCAGAGGGGGGGGGGGGCAAGTGGGGCAATTTGCCCCAGGCCCAGGGCTCCGCAGGGGCCCCCAAGAGAATGGGTGAGGCTCCTGCCCCGGCCTGACCCCGCCTCCGCCCCTCTCCCGGAGCCTCAGCGCATCCAGGAGCGTCCCTGAACAGCGCTGCAGCGTGGCCTGAGCTTGCAGCCCCGCCCCCTGACCACGCAGCTCTGAGCTGGGAGGAGCTCAGGAGCCTCACCAGAGCCACGCTGCACCGCTGTTCAGGGACGCTCCTGGATACGACGTGCTGAGACTCCGGGTGAGGGGGGAGCTGGGGGTTGGATAAGGAGCAGGAAGTCCTGGGGATAGTCAGGGCACAGGGAGGGGGCAGAGGTTGGGGGGGCGGTCAGGGGACAGGGAATTGGGGGGTTGGATCATGGGCATTCTGGGGGTCTGTCAGGACTCAGCGGGGGGGGGGGGGTGGATAGGGATTGGGGCACTCAGGGGACAGGGAGAAGGGGTGGGGTCCCAGGGTGGTGGTGGTGGTGATTTCTGGGGGACGGTGAGGAGGCAAGGAGCAGGAAGTGAGTGGGGCTGGATATGGGGTAGGGCCAGGCTGTTTGGGAGGCACAGCCTTCCCTACCCTAAAGTTCATTCAGCAGTTTGAGGCTTGCAGAAGAGCTAAGCTGTTAGCTTTTCCATTAGGGCTACCATCCCTTTCACTTCTCAAATGCCAAATTATAGTCTATATTTAATTTCAGTGCCATAGGGAGATTCATGTCAGGGGAGGGCAGCTTCATTTAAAATTAGTCACTGGGGGAGGGATCACATGAGAAGAGCAATATCCTACACCACCTACTTCCTTCCCAACCCTACCAAGGGAGACCGCCCCCTGCATTCCCTGAGGCTTCAGAAGGGTTAATTCAGTGGTTCTCAAACTTTTGTCCTGGTGACCCCTTTCACATAGCAAACCTCTGAGTGCCCCCCCCTCATAAATTGAAAACACTTTTTTATATATTTAACACTATTATAAATGCTGGAGGCAAAGCGGGGTTTGAGGTGGAGGCTGAGAGCTCGCGACACTCAGTAATAACCTTGTGACCCCCTGAGGGGTCCCGACCCCCAGTTTGAGAACCCTGGGTTAATTTAATTTTAGCACCTTGTGTCCATTCACATGCATGTGCTATTTTGAGCATTTCAGTTTTCACAACATAGGCTCATCCCAGATTCTGGAACAAGCTCAAATGCTCAGTTCGTGGAGTATGTACATAAGCTATACTAAAGACAAACCCACAGTAACCGTCTCCAGTTTGTGAGGGACCCCATGGAGCCAGTCTCTAGGAAACAGATAAATGCATGGAGGTTAAGTCCATTAATGGCTATTAGCCAGGATGGGTAATGAATGGTGTCCCTAGCCTCTGTTTGTCAGAGGGTGGAGATGGATGACAGAGGAGAGATCACTTGATCATTACCTGATAGGTTCACTCCCTCTGGGGCACTTGGCATTGGCCATTGTCGGTAGACAGGATACTGGGCAGGATGGCCTTTGGTTTGACCCAGTATGGCTGTTCTTATGTTCTAGCCTAAATGAACCCAAAGTTATGGAGACAGATATGAGTCAAAGAAGCCATCAGAGTATCAGAAACCTGGAAAAATCTCTGACTGGATGGGCTCAGGTGTTTGGTCACAAGCTAAGGTGGTTCAAAAGTTTTGGATTTTTTTTAAGCAGAATTTTTTATTGTTTCTTTAAACAATCAAACACAGCAAGCAGCAAATATTTGGCCACACACTTCTGAAACCCCAAACCATATTCAGGTTTTGGCAGACTAATTTCAGCTTTTCAATTAAAAAAACCACAACAATTTTTGAAGGAAAGCAGACATTGTCTGTGATTTTTTTCTGCTTTTTAAAAACCCCTAGTTTTCGATCCAAAAAAAGTTTTGGCGGAAAATATTTGTCCAACCCTTTTAATGAGCTTTAGTGCCTTTTAGCACTAGCTGATTCTGAGAATCAGTGATACCTTGTAAAGAAGTTTTCTCAAAACTGGGTTTGTGCCGAGATGCGGAAGGTTTATTTTTCCCAGGGCCGCCCGTGGGGGAGAGCAAGTGGGGCAATTTGCCCGGGCCCGGCAGGTGCCCCCACGAGAATATAGTATTGACATTTTTTTTGTGGAAGGGGCCCCCAAAATTGCTTTGCCCCAGGCCCCCTGAATCCTCTGGGTGGCCCTGGGTATTGGAGAGTGGGTGGGGAGACCAGGGAGATGGGAGGGGAAGGACTGAGGCTGGGGTGGGGAAGAAGCTGTGGGGCTGGGAGGGGAAGGACATGGCCCAGCTTGTGGGAGGGATCCTGCTGGCTGTGTCTGGAGCACTGTGTAGCCTCTTCTATGGGCAGTTCCCATAGGTCAGTGGGGCCTGAATCTCTCATGCTCCTTTGTTCTCTTTGAGCTTCACAGGAGATGTCTGGTGAACTGCCCGTGGACTCTGTGCCCAGCACCACTCCGAAATTATTCGCTATCTTCAAAGAAACAGGCACAGCTCAGCCTGTTAGGTAGGCTGGAGACTCACACTTCACTCAAACTCACAACACTGAGGGGCTTTGGGAAGCATAGTAACAAAGAAGAGATTTAAGTGATACTAAGCAAGAGAAAGAGACAAATTTCAAACAGACAAACAAAACAAAACACACTTTGTAGTGACTAAAACTGAATCTTAAGAGTCACAATCTTGGCCTTAGCAGTTTCCAGACTAACATCTCAGCTTTCCTAACAGACCTTATTTGATGTCCCTGTATGGTACAAAAATTCTCTGTCGAATCCGCTGATTTGATTGCTTAGCCTTTCGGTTTCAGACCCTCTGTTCTCCTTCTGGGGTGCCTGGACCCTGATTGTAACATCTCTCTTCCAGTCTCTGTCCCAGCCTCTTACACAGATGTATGCTGCAGCCTGCCCAGATCAGAGAGCAGTGGGGACAGATGATCTCATCCTGTCAAACCGAGCAACATGGGTCCCATTGAGGCTTAGATGGAAGATCCCATGCATCTCCTGGAGGTGAGAACCGTTCACTCTTCTGGGCACTTGGGGCTGTTGCAACAAAGAGGGGGCTCCTGTTACACAGCCTAGTTGTCATCATGACTTTGTTTTTTTATTCTCAGAGGATGTGTCCGGGATCCTGGAGACTGTTTCCTGCAGGAGGTTTGAGTGGGGAGAGATCACTCATTGTCATGACCCATTGGTCATTAACCCGGGTCTGCAGGGCTCATGGGAGCAGCCACACTCCAGCAGGCCACCTGGAAGCCTACTGAAAACTGCTTACCTAGGACTTATGAATTCCAGACCCAGTTTGAGGCTCCATCCCTGAGGCCTAATGGCAGAGTCCCTGAGCAGCTAATCAGCCCCCGGGACCTCCTTAAACCAACAGCAGGAACAAGAAGCTGTCTGAACACCCGAGCCCCCCTGTCTTCTGGACCATGTGTTAGCTGTTCCTGCTCCCACTCCCCAGGCTTGATTTCCTGGCATCCTGACTCGCTGTGACTCATCTGATTTGAGGTTCTGAACACAGTTTGGTCTTTTGCTTCTGCTCTTCCAGTATCCTGACCCAGCTGACTCTTGACTCCTGTCTTCTGAGTGTGGACTCTGCCTCTGACCACTAGGTCTGGCTGCTGATGACATGGCCATGACACTGACTTTTCTACGATTCCTCCAATGCCCTTTTCTGCTCTCCAGCTCTGCTGTCCCAGCAAGACACACCAATCCTCTGGCTCCCAGAGTCCTGGTTGCTGCTATTCAAGGGCTCAGGGGTAGTGCTTGTATTGTCCCCTCCCCCACCACAGCTGCTTTTCCTATGGGAATCTCCCTAGCACAGAGGAGAAATCTGCTCTTCTCTTAGAATCAGTCCTGGCAGCAATTCAGGAAGTCATAGAAGGGATGGTCTGCTAAGCTCCCTCTGCAATGCCACTGTCAGAGACCATTACTGGTGGGTGCCAAGTGACTGCACAGGCAGCTCCTTGAGAGACTCCTAGGGGCAGGGTAGTCGTGTTTCACGGTGACCTCTGAAAGGTCAAGCAAAGAGTGCAGCATTGAAGAGACTATCCTGCTGTAACAAAGGGTTTCTGTTCTCCTACAGTCAGACAGTGAGGCCAGTTTGCAGAATGTGGAAGAGCTTTGGTGATGAGTTGGAGGATTCACCATATAGGTGGCAGCAGCTGCAGATCCTGGAGTCCCTATGGTAGGGTTACCATGCATCCAGATTTTCCCGGACATGTCTGGCTTTTTGGTTTTTAAATAGCTGTCTGGGAGGAATTTGTAAAAATCTAAAAAGGTCCAGGATTTGCCTCCCAATGCAGAGCACAGTGCAGCTGACACGGCGGCTATCACATTAAACTTTAATATCGCTGGGTATGACTGAAGGGCAGGTCTATAAAGGTAAGAGGTCACTCACTCTAGGAGCTTCAAGTCTCAGATTCTGTCACTATTGCCTGCTTCGACCAGCTGATCTCAACCCAACACATCCCTCAGGTGGGAGCAGTGGGGAGCAGTTTTCCTCTCTTTCTGGATTAGCCGCCAGAATAGGGACAGGATACATGTGGCCAAGGAACTAGAGAGGCATGGGGGTCACTTGCAGAGTTACCTGTTAATGCAGCTCTTATGGGGGAGCACGGTAGGTACTGTGCACTCAGGGGCACCATTTCAAATTTTGGTGGTGGCGGGGGAGGGTAATTTAACCATGATTCCAGGGGCTCCTTAGGCAGCTGAAAACTCTAGTGTTTTGGCAGATAACTTAGCAGTTAGCTGACAGGAGCCCTGTATCTAATTCCTTTATAAAAAAAAGAAAATTAAATAAATATTAGACCCACTGAGCTCTAATACGTGGTCTGACATCTTGTGGAAAATCACTTTAGGGACAGCCTGCCCGCTAACTCTGTAGAGAGAGAGACCCTGCCAGGACTCCTGGGTTCTACCCCAGCTCTAGGAGGGGAGTGGGGTCTAGTGGATTACAGTGGGGGGCAGATACAGCTCGGGTATATATAAGAACATCAGAATGGCCATAGTGGGTCAGCTCAATGGTCCATATAGTCCAGTATCCTATCTTCAAACAGTACCAATAAGTCTCTGATTCCTGGCCTGGAAGTTGAGGCTGCATTAGGAGAGGGAGCTTCCCCATGGGGTTTAAAGCTGGTACCTGCCTCTTCTGATCCCTCCTCACCAAAAGCTTCTGATGCCTTCATTGCTGTGTCTCTGCCGCTGGGGATGGAGCAGCCCAAGCAGCAGGGCCGGTGCAAGGATATTTTGTGCCCTAGGCAAAACTTCCACCTTGCGCGCACACACACACTCACCCATCCACCCGCTGGGGATGGAGCAGCCCAAGCTGCAGGGCCGGTGCAAGGATATTTTGCGCCCTAGCAAAACTTCCACCTTGCCACCCCCCCCCCCCCACACACACACCTCCCATAACACTGGTTCATTGAGGGGCAAATCCCAACGAGCCTTTATAAACCCCAGGGCCAACCATGCCCAGAGGCTGCTCCCCAGACCAGGTTCCCCCCTCCCCCTCCCCCTCCCCCTGAACTCCCCTGGAGGCCGCACAGCCCCCCCCATGAGCCCTCCCCACCTCAGCAGCCCCCGCCCTGAGTCCACTCACTGGCTTTGCCAGGCTTGGACCACTGCAGCAGCTCAGCGGGGATGAGCCGCCTTCTGGCGGCACTGGAGAGCCAGAGTGTCCCACTTATAGATTCATAGGCCTGGTCTACACTAGGACTTTAATTCGAATTTAGCAGCGTTAATTCGAACTAACCGCTCAACCGTCCACACCAGGAAGCCATTTAATTCGAACTAGAGGGCTCTTTAGTTCGAATTTGGTACTCCACCCTGACAGGTGGAGTAACGCTAAATTCGACATGGCTAGCTCGAATTAGGCTAGGTGTGGATGCAAATCGAACTTAGTAGCTCCGGGAGCTATCCCACAGTGCACCACTCTGTTGACGCTCTGGACAGCAGTCCGAGCTTCGATGCTCTGAGCAGCCACACAGGAAACGACCCGGGAAAATTTGAATTCCTTTTCCTTTCTGGACAGTTAGAATCTCATTTCGTGGTTGGACATCGGGGCGAGCTCAGCAGCACCGGCAGCAATGCAGAGCTCTCCAGCAGAGGAGTTCATGTAATCTCTGAATAGAAAGAGGGACCCGGCATAGACTGACCGGGAACTCTTGGATCTGATCGGTGTGTGGGGCGAGGAGTCTGTGCTTTCGGAGCTGCGCTCCAACAAACGGAATGCAAAGACCTACGAGAAGGTCTCCAAAGCCATGATCCAGACAGAGGATACAGCCGTCATGCAACGCATCGCCGCGTGAAAACCAAGGACCCCAGACAAGTCTACCAAAAAATCAAAGCGGCAAACGGACGCTACGGAGCCTGCCACCACTGCCCCACCAGTGACCGTGGACTCTGATGATGGGACAGTGTCGACGGACAGTTCCTCGACGATGTTCACGGACGGGGAAGATGAGGAAGTGTTTGTGGAGGACGAGGCAGGCGAGAGCGCTTACAACGCTGGTTTCCCCGACAGCCAGGATCTATTCATCACCGTCACGGAGATCCCCTACCAACCCTCCCCGGCCATGAACCCGGATCCTGAATCAGGGGAAGGAGCAGTCGGTAAGTGCTTTAACCATGTTAACTTTTATTCTTAATATAACAGGAATCTGAAGTGTGTGAGAAGGAGGTCTCTCTATATATGGTGATAGAACAGAAATCCTCCTGGGAGATCTCCACGAAGCTCTCCTTCCGTTAATCGATAAGCATCAGCAGGAGGTTCCTGGGGAGAGCTGCCTTATTGGGTGCTCCGTGATAGCACCCTTTTCCGCGCAAGGCTTTCATGCGGTATTCAGGGAGCATTGCCTCCCCGAGCACGGCTGCATAGGTCCGTGGTTCGTGATAGATTTCACGCAGCATGCGCTCTCTATCTCCTTCAGTGCCCGTCCTCACGGTGATCTCGCTAGGAGACTCATGCATCTAAGTAGTGGAATTACTGTTATGGTGCGCTTGGTCCAAAGTATTTTTAATAAATCCACGGACAGACGGCATAGCACAGACTCAGCACGCAGCTGCGTGATGAGCGTAACGGAAAGCCAAAGAATCAAATGGACGCTCATGGAGGGAGGGGGGAATGAGGACGCAAGGTATCCCACAGTTCCTGCTGTCTCCGAAAATCATTTGCATTCTTGGATGAGCTCCAAATGCTTCTATGGTAAAACACCGTGTCCGCGTTGGTTCAGGGCACAGCTCTGCAATTTACGCACACACCCCCCGAACCCGAGAAGTTAAAGGGAAATCAATCCTCTGACTCGTTTACATGTCACCGTATCTTTACTGAATGCTGCAGATAGATGCGATGCTGCAGCACTCAACACCAATATCCTTGCTCCCCCCCCCTCCCCGCCATGGGTGGCTGACGGTACAATACGATTGATACCCGTCGTCATCGTCAGCCTATTGGCACATGGGGCAGTGCAAAAGGGCTGGTAACCATGCCGACTAGCATCAGTAAGGTCAATCAAGGGCGCCTGTCCCTAATTTTTCATGGCAGATGGTGCAATATGGCTGGTAACCGTCCTCATCATTGCAACAGGGGGCTGAGCTCCATCAGCACCCACCCTTCATTGTAAATAAAAGATTCAATTGCCCCTGGACTAGCAGAGGGATGATGGGCTCCTTCATCCACACTCCTTAATGTCCTGCCTGGACTATCATTGCAGCTGGAGGCTTCCTTCCACTCATTTCTCACAAACAAGTCACTGTGTCTTATTCCTGCATTCTTTATTACTTCATCACACAAGTGGTGGGACAATGGTATGGTAGCCCAGGAAGGCTGTGGGAAGGCCGGAATGAACAGGTGGTGGTGTTGCAGGAGCACCCCCTGTGAATAGCATACAGCTCCAAATTTATGCAGGATCGGACATAGAGCAGCTGTGCTCTCTGGTTCTATGATACAGTGGTTCTCTAGTACACTTGCCCATAATCTAGGCAGGACTGATTCTATTTTTAGATACCAAAAAGGAGGGATTGACTCAGGGAGTCATTCCCAATTTTTGCTTTTGCGCCCCTGGCTGCTCGGCCAGGGGCACTTATGACAGCACCAAATGGTGCAGTGCAAAAGGACAGGTAACCATGCCCATCTTATTACCATCTTATTACCAATTTATGGTATGGTAGATGGTACAATATGGCTGGTAACCATCTCTGCTGTCATGCAAAAGCAAAAGCATGCTGCTGTGTAGCGCTGCTGGCCCGCCTCTGTCAGTGGCATCTAGTACACATACGGTGACATACACAAAAGGCAAAACAGTGTCCATGGTTGCCACGCTATGGCGTATGCCAGGGCAATTCTGGGAAAACGGGCTTGAAATGATTGTCTGCCGTTGCTTTCCCGGAGGAAGTAATGACTGGTGACATTTACCCAGAATCCACCGCGAAAATGATTTGTGCCCCAGCAGGCACAGGGGTCTCAACCCAGAATTCACAGAGACAGCCTAGACTCAGTTAATTGTTCGCAAAAATGTATCTTTGCAAGGAATTCACTCCCTGTTTCCCATCTCACAGCTTCCACTGTCTCCAGACCTGCCACAGCATCCTCCTCGCAGAGGCTGGCAAAGATTAGGCGGCGAAAGAAAAAGACAAGGGACAAGATGTTCGAGGAACGTATGGGCTGCTACCTAGCAGAGGCGGACCAGCAGAGCCAGTGGAGGGAGACCATCTCTCTGTGCCAGCGCTCACACAGCGAACGGGAGGAGAGGTGGCGTGAGGAAGACAAGCAGGCGACTGAAACGCTGCTTGGACTAATGAGGGAGCAAACGGACACGCTCAGGCGCCTTGTGGATGTTCTGCAGGACCGCAGGAGGACAGAGACACCCTGCAGTGTATCTGCAACCGCACTCCCCCGCCACAAAGTCCCATACCCCCCTCACCGAAAATAATCAGGAGGAGGGGCGGCCGGGGACGTGAATACTGTCACTGCACCACAGCACAGTGCTCAAGTACCCAAAAGCTCTCATACCCTACATTTGCCGAAGTCCTTCACTTCCAGACTCACAGTAGTCCCAATCCCAGTCCCATCCCCTAACTGTCTACTTAATTAATAAAAATGCTTTGCTATTAATTACTGTTTCTGTTATGTTTTTTCAAAGAAGACTGTGTTTGAATGGGGGGCGTGGGGAAGGGGGTGGTTAATTGCATAGGACAGTCACCTTTCCCAGGGTACAGACACGGGGGCAGGATCAGCAGCGGGTCACACACACGGTGCAGTCAGTAGGCACCCTGGTCGGTATGGGAGGTGGTTTCCAGGATCTGTGTGGGCGGGGGAGATGTGACTTTGCAGCGGGGGAGGGCGGTTACAGATCTTATACAGCAGTCCTTGTCCTGGACCGCTGAGTCACGCAGCTGAGGAATCTGTATCCGTCCTCCTCCACCACAAGGTCACATATCCGCCCGCACACAGAATTACATAAAGAGGGATGGCAGGCTCCGTTGAAAGAAGCATTCCGGCACTGCGGACCGCTCTAGGAGCAGGAGCCTGTCATTCCTTGAGTTTAGAGGCGTTCTTTACATCACCGCACACCCTACCCAGCACAGTCTGCGTCCCAGTTTCAACCCTTTCACGAAAAGTCATGAATAAAGAAACCTTTGTTAAGTAATAATGGGACATGTATTTTATTTTTACACGTGTGCTGGAAGTGGGGGTAACGGGGTGAACGGGGTATGTAACCGAAGAGGAGAGTCAACAGTAACTGGGTAAAGAAACAGGGGCAGGTTCAGCTTCTCTGTAAAGAAACTGAACAGTCACAGGTCACGCTGCTCGCTGGTATTTGAAGAGTTCCTTGTCGCTGTCCCAGGCGCCTGTATAGGGCTTCATGAGCAAGTGCATTAGCGGGCAGGCTGGGTCCCCGAGGATGACTTTAGGAATCTGCTTATCCACAACAGTTATTTCGTGGTCCGGGAAGAAACTACCTTCCTGCAGGCGTCTGAGCAGCCCACAGTTCCTGAAAACACACGCATCATGAACCTTGGCCGGCCACCCGACGTTGATGTTTGTAAAACGTCCCCTATGGTCCCCCAGTGCTTGCAGCACCATTGAAAAGTAGCCCAATTTCTCAGCAGCTGACTGTGGAAGAGGTGGACGATAAAGTGCGAGGAGGAGAAAACGGCGATGATCGCAGCGGGCTCCATGCTTGCAGTGCTGTGGCGTCCGCGCTGTCACTGACCAGAAAAGTGCACGAACAGATTGCCCGCAGGCGCTTTCAAGGAGGGAGGGAGGGAGGTTGTGATTGACGGTTCAATGACGACACTTACCCAAAACCACCCTCGACACATTTCTCCCCCCAGCAGGCATTGGGGGCTCTGCCCAGCATTCCAATGGGCAGCGGGGACTGCGGGAACTGTGGGATAGCTTCCCACAGTGCACCGCTTCCAAAGTCGACGCTGGCCCCGTGAATGTGGACTCAGAAATTCGAATTAGTGTATTTAGTATGGATACACAAATTCGACTTCATAAGGTCGAATCCACAAATTCGAACTAAGTTGATTCGAAATAGTCTTGTAGTGTAGACAAGGCCATAGACTCTAGGACTGGAAGAGACCTCGAGATGTCATCAAGTCCAGTCCCCTGCCTTCATGGCAGGACCAAATACTGTCTAGACCATCCCTGATAGACATTTATCTAACCTACTCTTAAATATCTCCAGAGATGGAGATTCCACAATCTCCCTAGGCAGTTTATTCCAATGTTTAACCACCCTGACAGTTAGGAACTTTTTCCTAATGTCCAACCTAAACCTCCCTTGCTGCAGTTTAAGCCCATTGCTTCTTGTTCTATCCTCAGAGGCTAAGATGAACAAGTTTTCTCCCTCCTCCTGATGACACCCTTTTAGATACCTGAAAACTGCTATCATGTCCCCTCTCAGTCTCTTCTTTTCTAAACTAAACAAACGCAATTCTTTCAGCCTTCCTTCATAGGTCATGTTCTCTAGAACTTTAATCATTCTTGTTGCTCTTCTCTGGACCCTCTCCAATTTCTCCAAATCTTTCTTGAAGTGCGGTGCCCAGAACTGGACACAATACTCCAGCTGAGGCCTGACCAGCGCAGAGTAGAGTGGAAGAATGACTTCTCGTGTCTTGCTCACAACACACCTGTTAATGCATCCCAGAATCACGTTTGCTTTTTTTGCAACAGCATCACACTGTTGACACACTGTTGACTCGCTTGCGGGGGCGTTGAGACCCAGCCATGGAGGAGCCAGCACAGCGCAGGGGGGCAACAGCCCTGCAAAGGCAGCAGCGGCACTGCTAGCGGGGAGCAGCCATGCCCCCGCCCCTCCTGCCCAGTCTACGGCCCGGCGCCCCCCCTCCTGGGGGCTCCTGCAGCAGATGCATGCGGGCAGAGGCCCCTGTGCACCCCCCCAGTTCCCCTCTCGCCACACTCGGGCTCTGCTGCTCCAGGGAGTGTGAGCTGCCACCACCGCTGCCCCTCCTGGAGCAGGCTCATGGCTCTGCACCCCAGTGGTGGCTCACATGCCCAGGAGCTGCAGAGCCCAAGTGCGGCAAGTGGGGAGCTGGGGAGTCCATGGGGGCAGGTGCCCGCATGCATCTGCTGCAGCCTGTAGGAGCCCCGGGGGGGGGGGGGGGCGGGCGCCAGGCCACAGCCTGGGCAGGAGGGGAGGGGGGCGTGACTGCTCCCCACTAGTGGCGCCACCGCCTTTGCAGGCTCCTGCCCCGCTGCGCTGCGCTGGCTCCTCCATGGCTGGGGCTCGCTGCCCCCGTGAGCCGACGCTCTGGCTCTCCCGAGCCTCTGGAAAGCGGCTCCTCCCTGCCGAGCCAGGGCACCGCTTTTTGGCGCCCCCAGGGCCGTCCTTAGGATTTATGGGGCCCTATGCAGTATTATTAAACTGGTGCCCTATGCCCCATGGCAGCCTGAGCTTGCAGCCGGGGGGGGGAGGGGCAGGCAGAGGGACAAGGCATAAAGAATAACAAGACGCCCGGCCTGCCTCACGGTGGCAGAGAGTCACAGTTCCCCACAGAGACCCCTGTACCCTCTCCCTCACGCAGAATGGACGTGCAGAAGGTACCTAATTAAAAGCACTAAACTTGAGAATAAAAAATGTCAGTCACAGGTTTTTTGAGATGCCCTGAAATTTGTCAGACATTTATTTGCAAAAACTTTGTAGTAAGGGTGAGTCAGCTGGCTTGCTGAATACAACATTAAATATTATGGAATACATGATGCAGCTCTTCTCTGTTTTACATTTTCTTAATCAGTATTTCTAAGCTTATTTTATATTTTAAATGTATTCTTAAGCCTTCATAAAATAATCATTCCAGATTACTACATATTTAACTCACATTATTTTAAATTAATCAGTCACAGAGGTTTAGTGTGTTCATAACAACGTTCATTGCTTTTAGAAAAAGGGAACACTAATTTACTGTGTGTGATCTCCAAAACAATACACATGTTTATGAAATTCCACCAACTTTAAAAAATATGTTTCCAAAGATTTTAGGCGTAACAAATGATTTTATATCTTACTAAGGTACTGACTTTGCTTAAAACTAGTTCATCAGATAGTCAGAAGTAGAGAAAGGGAAACTCTTTGTCCAGCTATCTGGAAGCAAAGGGCTGTTGTCCCTTTAAGGGTTCTCTTGGGTAGGGTGACCAGATGTCCCAATTTTATAGGGACAGTCCCGATTTTTGGGTCTTTTTCTTCTTTAGGCTCTTATTACCCCCCATCCCCGTCTCGATTTTTCACACTTGCTGTCTGGTCACCCTACTCTTGCGGGGGGAGTGGGGAGCGGTGAAGGGAGAAATGGATGGACAGAAAGGACAGGAAGACTTTGGAAATAACTTTTTTTACTATAGTAATTAAAAATTGTATTTTAGATAAGGGTGGTCTTTTGAAGAATTTATTTAAAAAAACCTATGTCTGAAGATCCAAGCATTTAAGGCTAAAGATGATTGTGCATCTAAAAATCTATGCAAGGATTTTTTAGAGATGTGATTTTATAATCTTCACCAACTCACTAATGAAATATTTTTAAAGCACATTTTAAACTAAGGTCCTGTAGACTGACATGTTCTGAGTAAATATTACAGTCATGCATAACTGTTTTTGTCAGTATATTCAGAAACTGACAGTAGATACCTGGAGGTTGGCAAATGCCTGTTAAATGTCTTCATCTTTGAATGGCTCTTTAACAGTTTCAGTGTTGTGCTAATAGGTCTGGCAGGCTGGAGGCTTTTTCTCTTTTAACTACTAGATCCCCTTCCCAGGAAGACTCAGAGCCTGCAGGAAGGGTCAGAACAGGGATAGGAAAAGCAGGTGGGTGGACACTAAGACCCAGTGGTGCTCCAAATTTTCAGGTGTCCTACCCAGCTGCCTATGCCTGAGGACAGCCCTGGGCGCCCCCAACCACTTGGCGCCCTAGGCGACCGCCTAGTTTGCCTAGTGGTTGCACTGTCCCTGCCAAGCAGGAGGAACTGAAGCTTCTGCAAACAAATGAAAAACCAGTGAAGTGATTCCTATTAAACAACGACGAACTGCAGTGACATCTCTGCTCAGTCTCAGGTGCCCAGGACAGAGGCAGCTCCCTGGGATCCAGGACTGTCCCAGCCAGAACAGGGCTGCTGGAAAGTGAGAGAAATGGTTCCAGCCTCCCCTGGGGCTGAGCTCTGCCTTCAACGCTCTGATTCTCCCTCTCCCCAGTGAATGTGACTCTGGATCCGGACACAGCTCATCCCCACCTCATCCTATCTGAGGATTGCAGAAGTGTGAGATGGGGAGACACATGGCAAGATCTGCCCAACAATCCTGAGAGATTTGACACTGAGCTCTGTGTGCTGGCCTGTGAGGGATTCACCTCCGGGAGTCATTGCTTGGAGGTGGAGGTGGGGGGGTGGGGGAGGCTGGGCTGTGAGGGTGGCCAGAGAGTCTGTGAGGAGGAAGGATGGATCAAGCCTGAGGAGGGGATCTGGGCTGTGGGGTATGTGTTGGATCAGTTCTGGGCTCTCACCTCCCCTGTGACCCCCCCTGCCCCTGAGCCGGGCCCCCAGCAGGATCCGGGTTTGTCTGGACTGTGACCTGAGGCAGGTGACATTTATCGATGCTGGTGACGAGACCCCGATCTTCACTTTCCCGCCGGGCTCCGTCCCTGGGGAGAGAATCCGATCTTGGCTCTGGGTGCTGGGGGTAGGATCCTGGCTCCACCGGTGTCCCTGAGACCCGGGGGGTGGGGGGAGAGAGAGGGAGAGGAATATCCCACTGGGGAGCCTGAAATCAGCCCTTCTAGCCTCAGACAGTGTCGTCTCTATGATCTGCTCCTGTGGACTTTCTATCATGAAGTCTCTGCGACCCAGGTAGTTGTATCCGGTCTCAACTCTGTGTAGTCTCTGGTGTCAAACCATAGAGAGAATTAGGTCGGTGAGGTAGAGAAGCCAATCTCATCACTGCCCCAGGGATTGTGCAGCCTGTTTGTTGCTGTCCTCTATGATACAGGAGGACTCTGGGGATCCTTGGTCAGTGTCACTGACATGGGGGGGAAGAGCCCACTGGGAATGAAAAAATGGGCTTCTCCAGCCACAGTCATCCTAGTCTCTATGACCTGGAGGTCCCCTGTCTACCCAACCCCTTATAGCTCATCTCTATGGCTCCTGAAAGCTCCTCCCCCTCCCTGCAGCACCAGGGATGGGAGGGGGAGGGGGGAAGAATCCTTGGGGGCTGCAGGAGGAGCAGAGGTGCCCTGGGGCACAGATGTGGGGCTGCAGGGGCAGAACTGAGAGAGGGGCTGGGGGCAGAAGTGAAGTGAGAGTTGAGGAGTAGAATTAACAGCCGGGCTGGGGACAGGCAGATGTGGGCGTGGCAGGGACACAGAATTAATTAGGATTTGGGGTTTTGGGGAGAAGCTGGAGGCTCCCCAGGAGCAGGGAGCCTGGGAGAGGGAGACCCAGAAACTGGAGAGTGTGACCTACAAGTCATGAGAGAAGGGATGCTATGGTGGGAAGCGGTTAGACGGTGTGGAAAGTCAAGAACAGGGTAGGTTTAACCAAAACGGGGGAAAGAAATAAAAGAGAAAAAATAAAGTAAAACCAGTGTAAAGACAGAAGCCTGGAGAAAGTGGTGGGAAGCTCAAATGAAGAGTGAAAGCAAAATCGTCCTGAGGGGGGAAATGCTCTGGGGCAGGCAGCAAGAGTCGAAGGGACAAACTCAAGGGAGAGAACTGGGAACCTGGAGTGGAATGACCTGTGATAGGGAATAGAGAAGAGTTGGGGAGACGCAGAGAAATAAACAGACGGGAAAGGAGTGCTAGAGAAAATGATATTTAAAACTAGATGAAATTAAAGAAAAGGGAGGCGAGAGAACATGAGATCAAGATCTATAAAATATTTCTGAAAGTGAGAGACTGTAACATTAATTCAGCCCCATAGTTCAGGGCCAGCATTTCCACTTTGGTACCTTTCAGAACAACACTTCTTCAAATTTGTGGATGTTTTTACCATGTATTCTGGTTATTAAGGTTCCTTCTTAGCTCCTTTTAACCTGACATTTACTTAAGGTAAATAAACAAGACACATGTTTTATATGTCTCATTTCTCTTTAATTTTCCAGCTGTGATTTTTGAAGCCGACGTGTTGACATAAGTGATTTTGGGGGGAGGGAGGTAATCCCCATACCAATGAGGACCTCTGTGTATGTCATTATGATGATAGCAACATATTACAGTAAGATCCAGGCTATCGAGCCTGCACTCTGGGTCATGTGTTTTATATAAACATACACATCAGGAATTGTTCAAGAGGAGAGAGCTGGTTGGGTCACTTTACTTCTCAATTTCCAAACCTGTCAGCGCGTGGCAGATGTTCACAGTTTGGAACAGCAGGATTTTACGGCACATCGCCCCACAATCAACAGATTATAACAGTTTTAACTATCATGTGAATTGAACTATTAAAAAAAGAAAACTTAAATATAGATCAAGTAGAACCACTCAGTCCCCACTCCCACAGCGGCAGGGTTTGTAGCATGGCCTCTCCAGTCCCCAGCACACATCCCCACCTCTTGAACTTCAGGAGGAATTGCCATTGTTTCTGAGGCCAAACACCAGAGTAGGACTTGACACACACTGTGCCAGCAGGTCCACAAATGCTTACTAGACAGATTAGAATATTAGAGATCACAACTCTGGTGCTCTCTTCTTGGCTCCATTGTGCAGTAGTGTGTCTGGTGAAGACTGCCGACGGGAGAGAATTCTCCTGTCTGCATAAAAAAATCATCTCCGCGAGAGGCGGTAGCTATGTTGGTGGGAGAAGCTCTCAGGTGTGGGTCAGGAGGGAGAGCCCAGGGCTGGGGCAGCAGGGAGGTGTGGGGGGGAGCCCAGGGCTGGGGTGTGGGCAGCCATAGCTCCCTCCCCACGCCACAGCCATAGTGTGTATGGTAACACTCATTGTTTCATGTTCTCTTTGTGTGTGTGTATATATATATAGATAGATAGATAGATATCTTTCTACTATATTTTCCACTGCATGCATCCGATGAAGTGGGTTTTAGCCCACGAAAGCTTATGCTCAAATAAATGTGTTAATCTCTAAGGTGCCACAAGTTCTCCTGTTCTTATAACCAGGCTAACAACCCTTTATTACGCCTGCCCCAATAACAGAGACTGGGGATCCCACCACAGCCAAAGTGACGTTTGGGCAGCAGTCCATCATGCTAGGCAGGGTGGGTGTGCCGGAGCAAAGGAGATCAGCCGCTGAAGTCCTTTCCCACAGCTCACCCCCAGATGTCAGGGGAGAGCCCAGTCTGACTGCTTACACCAGCGCAATCACAGCACGCTGCCACCAGCCCTCAGCTCAGCCCGGCACGTCAGAGAGCGGGCGGGAGGCGATCGGGCCGGGGAGGGCTTGGGCTTGGGCACTGTGGGCGAGGGGGTGCTCAGGGGCTGGCAGGCAGCGGGTGCTGGGGCCTGTGGGGGATTAGTCGACGTGGGGCTCCGAAGGTATCGAGCCCGAGGGGGCGGGAGGGGGCCGGGTGTGGGGAGGGGGATCGGGTTGTGCTGGGGGGCGGTTGGGACTCAGTGCGGGACCTGAGGCGGGGCAGTGGCGCTATTGGAGCTCGTGGGCTGTGGAGGGAGGTTGGGGGCGCGACCCGAGACGGGGAGGGAGGACGGGGCCGCGGTTGGGGGGGCGGAGCTCGAGGCGGGGCCGGTTGGGGGGGCGGGGCTGGGGCGGCTCCCTCCAGACCTGGTCGGGCCGCGCGGCCTCTGTTGCCCGGCAGGGGGCGTGTGTGGGCGGCTCTCGAGTGCCGCCGCGCGCGCCCCCGCGAGTAAATAGCCGGTCTCGCGGCTGCGGAAGGTCGCGGCGCGGACGAGGTGGCTGCGAGCCCCGCGATGGCTCCGGGCAGCGGGCTCCTTCTCTGCGCCCCCCTGGCGCTACAGCTGCTGGCAATGGCCCCGGACAGCGCCTCCCCGGCTGCTGCGTCCGAGGGAGGTAAGAGACCTCGGCCCGCCCGGCCTGCCCAACCAGCCCTCGGGTGTCTCCCCCCCTCCGGTGCCCTGCCCCGCCCCGCCCGCTCCACGCCACAGCCTGCCCCACACAGCCCACGGGTGTCTGCCCCCCCAATGCCCCGCACCTCCCCCCCACGCCACAGCCTGCCCCACACAGCCCACGGGTGTCTGCCCCCCCAATGCCCCGCACCTCCCCCCACGCCACAGCCTGCCCCACACAGCCCACGGGTGTCTGCCCCCCCCACGCCACAGCCTGCCCCACACAGCCCACGGGTGTCTGCCCCCCAATGCCCCGCACCTCCCCCCCACGCCACAGCCTGCCCCACACAGCCCACGGGTGTCTGCCCCCCCCAATGCCCCGCACCTCCCCCCCACGCCACAGCCTGCCCCACACAGCCCACGGGTGTCTGCCCCCCCATGCCCTACCCCGCCCTCCCCACGCCACAGCCTGCCCCACACAGCCCACGGGTGTCTGCCCCCACGATGCCCCACCCCTCCCTCCCTCCCCACGCCACAGCCTGCCCCCACAACCCTCAGTGTCCCGGCCCCGTCTCTTCTGTCCCTGGTGCCCTGCCCCCACCCCCGCCTCACACTTCCTCCCCAGTGCCCCTGCCCTCCCTCCTGCCCTGCGACTGCTGCTGTTGACAACTCGCGTTAGGCTCTAGCGGAGAGAAGGCGGTTGGTAGATTCCCCTGGAGCCGGTGGAGGTGCGAGTCTAGGTTTTACTGCTACTTGCTTACTTGTTTGAACACAGCAACTTGACTAGTGTCTGGTCTTCGCTAAGCTTTTCCCTACTGCCAGCTAACACCGAGGAAGACCGCCCCCCTGTCTCACCGTGAAGACAAGGCCTTGCAAGAGTTGGTCTCGGTATTTAGTCTTCCAAACACAATGGGCCATGTTGCAGCCTTGCTTTATCAAAGATTGGAGTGTGCTAATCAGGGAAGTCATTAAAACGTGGTTAGGCAGCATGTAATCTTAAAACTAGAACTGTGTCAGCTGATGTCTGTCTTGGCAGTAGATCCCCATTGTGGTAGTGGCTTTAACGTCTATCTCTTAACTTCTGGAAGATGTGCATTGAATTTGAACTTTGCTGTGATGAATCACAAATAACTGAAGAAAGTTAGTAGCTATACATAGACTATATTTTCTGATAGTACTTGCCTTGTTTGTAGCTCCTCTTGTAAGACTCACTGAAGTGATTTAGCAGTCTTTCTGGTGAAATAGGTTTCATTTTATGATATTTACTTGTGACTATAAAATGAACATTGAAGACTTAGCTTTTTTATATATTTAAAGACTTAGTAATGCTACAACAAAACTTCTGTTCTTTCTACTTATTGCAATAGAAGGCTTTTGAATCTGTCAGTTTACAATTTTAAGCTTCATTAATTGTCTTGGCTCTTGTCTTTTTTCCTGTTCTGCTAACAAGAGTTTGTAGAACACCAATTTAAAATCACACCTTTGTGTGAAAACTTGTTTATCTGCTAGTGTTATAAGTAACACCTAACAAGACTAAGGAGAGAGATTAGAGAAGACAGCACTCTGAAACTGACCCAGCATACTATTTCTCCTGTGTTTTAAATCTTTCAGCACTGGAAACACAATCATAGAACCACAAAAAATGTCATGGCAACTGGAGGGGGTGCCTGAAACTACTTCTAACTGCTGACTTAAAATTGGCTAGATTTTAAGTTGGTGGTGTGGTGTCCCTCTAATTAAAAATATACTACTTACCCACATGCACCACCTCTTTGAAAAGGAGAAAGCTACATTGTTCTTTGAACTGCAATCAATTCATGGTGTAGGCAGTTTGTGTTTGTCTACTGTACTGATAGTCTAAGTTACAGAACATATTGAAGTTCTCCTGTAGTTTTGTTATGAATTTTCTGTGGAGGGATGTCAGCTACTGAATTATGTGACTTGGTGGGTAAGCAAACAAATAAAGCAAGGACAGTGTATTGCTATGTATTTTATTAGTTTTTATAACTTTTTAGTTTTTAACTTTTCACCGTATTGATAAGATTGTATCTCTGAAACTATGAAGTAATAGCTTACTGCTATAAAGGGGGCTCCTGCTTCAGGCTTTGAGAGGTGGCTTGTTCATGTGTGGAAGGGCAAGGTTCTATTTTAACCTCCTGAAGGTCCAGAGAAGTCTGAACAGGCTACCTGATTTCTCTGCCAGATTATGGTATTACAAATGCATGGAATGCATCTCTTAAACATGATGGATGGTGAGAAATATTTGAGGTTCATGCATTGTTTTTCACTTGATGTAACTGCCTTCATCCCAAGGCAATGTTTCCACCCTCTTCCTCCTAGTTAACAGATTTCAAAATGTTAGGGTGGAGGTTTTGGGTCTTGTGATCAGATTTTCACAAACTGTAAAAGGTTTTCAAAAAGCTATGTATTCCTTGGACATACTTTACAATTACAGACCAACAAGGCAGCTTCCCCACACCAGACAAGAGGAGAAGCTTGTGAGAAGATGGGTTTTGAAGTGTGCCCTGATGTCATGTGACTTTTGACTAAAGTGAGGAATGAATTTAAAGATTTACAGCCCATCACAGAAAACACCCTGACACTGCCCAATAGTTCCCTCTTTTCTTGAGAGGACTCCAACTTGAGTGCTTTGACTGCAGCTGCCATAACATGGCACAAGGAGAAAGGTAGATAGGAAGATTGCAAGCCATTTAAGATTCTTGGTCAAAACCACCCCCTTCAATTCACTCAAGCCAACCTGCAGCCAGTGCAGGTCATGAAACACTGATGTCACGTGTTCAGTGTGAGAAACTTCTTCAATAAGCAAGCTGCCACCTTTGCAGCAAGTTTCTGTTTGTGAGTAGATTTAAAGTGCATCCCCCTCATGCATTTCAGAAGTGTAATCCTCAGGTTACAAAGGCATAGGCCATGGCAGAAAGATTGAATCGAAAAGAAAAAGTTTCAACTTCATGGCTAGTGCCTGGCTAACCACCTCCACCCATCTTTGCACCTGCTGCTATATGATCATCAAAGAGTAAGTGGGAATCTAGCAATACTATCAGATGCCTAGATTCTAAGGCCAGAAGGGATCACTGTGATCCACTGATCTGACCTCCTGCATAGCACAGGCCATAGGACTTCCCTGAAGAAAATCTCGTTTGAACTAAAGCATGTCTTTAGATTAAAATATATAAAAAAATCTTGATTTTAAAAATCTCCATTGATGGAGAATCCACCACATCCTTTGGTAAATTGTTCCAATGGTTATTTACCCTCACTGTTAAAAAATTATGCCTTATGTCTGGTCTGACTGTCTGTTTTCAACTTTTAGCCATTGGATCTTGTTATACCTTTGTCTGCTAGACCGAAGAGCCTATTATTAGATATTTGTTCCCCATGTAGGTACTTACAGACTGTGATCAAGTTGCCCGTTAACCTTCTCTTTGTTAAACTAAATAGACTCAAGGAGCTCAGTCCGTCACTAGAAGTCAGGTTTGCCACTCCTTTAATTTCTTGTGCCTCTTCTCTGAACCTTTTCCAATATATCAACATCCTTCTTTAATTGTTGGCACCAGAACTGGACACAGTATTCCAGCAGCAGTCGCACCAATGCCAAATACAGAGGTAAAATAATCTCTTTACTTCACACAAGATTCCCGTTTGTTACATCCAAGGATCTCATTAGCTGTTTTGGCCACAGTGTTGCACTGGGTGCTCATGTTTAGTTGATTATTTACTAGGACCCCCCAAAGTCCTTTTCAAAGTCACTGTTTCCCAGAGTTTCTTCTGAAGGCGAAGAGAGCAGGTTGGCAGCAAGCTTCCTAATAGCATACTACCCTGCTTTATGTCACACCAGCTTTTCTTCATTCTTCAACAAAGTGACATAACAAAGAACCTGGCCCTGCACCGTGCATTTTAACAGCTGCACAAGCTGGAGGAACAGAAGCAGAAGATGGGCGGGGACAGGGAGGGGGCAGTATGAGGTGGTAGCACCAGTAAACATTGTAGGCCTTTCTTCAAAGGTTCAGTGAATGCTGGGCCAAGGATTGAGGTGGCTCTTCCTGATTAGCCTGTGAAGACTGTCACTTTCACTGGCCCTGTCCTTAGCACTCACTAAAGATCTGCCTAGATTAGGGGTGAAAGTAGATGCTTTTCAAAACAAAATGAAAACTGAACTGGATAATAGAACTGCAAGTATTAAATTGTCTACACTAAGAAAGAGTCTATCCACACTAGGACATGCATTATTATTTAGTCAAGATGAACCTTAGGCTCCTCTCTAGGGTTCACATTGACAATCTAACATGTTAAAAACTACACCTTGCCATCACTACACTAGAATTTTAAGATATTTAAGCTGGTGTGTTTTAAGAGTGTACCTCTTTATCCTACCTGTATGGATTGACTTAAATAAAGTCGATTTAAATCAAGTGGAAAGTCTAGATTTAAATAATCAATTTCAGTCAACTTTTCCATTTGTACTTCAGTTAATTCTAAAGAAAGATGCATTCTCATTGGTTGGTGTATTCATTAAAATATGCTGACTTACAACTAAATAGAGCCTTTATGCTATTTTTGGTACATCTTTTTGCTACCTAAGAGGGTACACTATAAATATATACATTTATTTAAAGAGTTATATAGTTTAATATTTTCAGCTTCGTAATTGTATGTGTTAGTAGGTTAGAAAATGATGAATATGTATGACTCTACCCTTTATTCATAATGTGAGAACTGGGCCAATCAGAGCTCAGGGAGAGAGAAGCTATAAAATAGGAGTATGAGACTATCCAGGTGGGCTCAGTGGATGATACTGATGAGAGATGAATTTCAGTCTCTTACCCCCGGTAGCACAGCACCTGGAAACCCCAAAGGATCAAACCCTTAATACAGAACATGACCTGTTGTGCCGTATTTATAAAGCTTGCCCTCCAAAGTGAGATTTTTTTTCTCCTGATTCTTTACATAGAGAAGCAATTGTTAACTCAGTGTTTGGTAGTGGCTCATGTATTCAGCATATTTATTTTTTATTTAAATGTTTTAATTTATTATTAAATTCAGATTTAATTTTAAACAGGTTCATTTTTAACAAGAAAAACTTATTAAATTTTAAATAAAATTAATCTTATTTAAAGGGGAAAAAATCCAATCATTTGATTTCCCCCCCCAAAAATCATCAATTTTTATCCACCTTGTATCCTAGTGAGAGAGAGAGAGAGAGGTCATTGGTGTTGAGGCACTTCAAATCATGTTAGCTACTTCAGTTTTTTTAAAGGACCTCTTTCCTAGTCTAGACAGACCATAATGCAGAAGGGTCTTTATCTTGTATTAGGGCTCTCCCAGTAGATTTGTGTGATACTGCTAACAAATGTAGCAGAATCTTTGTTTATTCAGTGAGCTGTATCATATGAAGTATCTGACAAGCTGGTAGAAAGCAGCAGAAGAGCAAACGTAGCTTAATTCAGACTTTAAACTTGACCAATTTTATATTTGCTGCACATCAGCTTGTTGCTTTAATTAACTGTTCTAAAGCTGCATTATTGTTGAATCAAAATTGAAAAATTCAAGGACTGGAAAGTCAGTAGACATTAGAAATTGGGACTTCCTAAACAGCAGGAACATAGTGGTGGCTTGAATTAACTGATCTTGGACTGTACTTGGACTGAAATTTACTGTACTTTTAAAACTATATAATTAGTGTTAGCATAAAAGTCCCCTGAGATTTCTCTTCTGTCCCCAACATTTGTAACTGTTTTTAGGGGTGTAGAGTGGCTGTTCCTCGACTCCTTCAACTTGGATAATAATGACAGTGAATATTAGTAGTTTATAAAGTCTCTGCTTCAGATTTAGTTTAGGAGTGCAGAGTCTGACTTCTAAAATAGAGATGTTTACACACCACTCTATATCTTACCTATGTTTATAGCATGCTGACAGTCTTCAAGGGCTGTACCCTGAGGATATAAACTTAAAAGAAACCACAACTCTGCTCCCTAATCACATGACTGATCTCTGCTGTAAATGAAAACACAAAACTGATCAGCTGCATTGTAGCTAATGGAAAACCATTACTAAAAATGTTCTTATGAACAACTACCCTTCTCTTTTCTGGTTTACAAAGGATATTTTAAAGTATTTTAATGTGTAGTGCATCATCTTCCACAGACTATTGATTAAATGCTCAATAATTTCACTAAAATCTTATCAAGAAAAGTAGTGTGCCCCCAAAATGGGGTACTGTTGATATTTTAAAATTGGGAGAGGGCAACCTTCTCAACTACTCCTCAAACATTCAGTA
The DNA here is from genome assembly GCF_020497125.1 of Mauremys mutica. NCBI lineage: Eukaryota > Metazoa > Chordata > Testudines > Geoemydidae > Mauremys > Mauremys mutica. The sequence goes on along the minus strand of NC_059080.1, from coordinate 54,053,290 downwards.
ATTAAAAACGCTCTTCAAAATCTGTTTGAAAAGGAAATAATTTTTCTGAAGTTTAATAGAAGGAGGAGGCAGATAAGTTGGAAGATAGCATTCTAGTGAAGTGAGTTCTTAAAGAGGTCTTGTCTCCTGTACTTCTAAGGCTCTGTTCTGGTTGAAGGGAGAAAACATGGCGCTATAGCACGTTGAATGTTAATGGGGACTATTGGGGAGACCTGTCATTTAGAAGATTTATTTTATTTACTGAGCTCTGGCACACAGCAGCAAGTATACTGATCAGAAAAGATGGTGGACCATGGATTCAGAGGTAACCAAGATACAGGGCCAGATTCCCCACTGGTGTAAATTGGTGTATTTCGACTGAAGCACTGACTGATATCAGCTGAGGATCCAGTCCACCATGTCATAAGTGGGATGCTGGCACTGAAGATCAACAGTACCCTTGCTGAGCAATCTGTTAATCAACTGTCTCGCTTTTGGAAAGGGACAAATTCTATTTGCAATCATGGTCTCAGGGGCTGGAGATAAACTGGAGCTGATGTACTTTCTGCAATCTACAGAGGGTCTCTCCTGATGCCTGTGCACAGTTTGAACAAAGGTCAGGTAGAATATAGCCTGTTGTATAAATTAATATTAGCTGAGGACCAGTTTAATAAGGGTTGTTCTGCTGACATCAGTGGAGCTATGCTGACTTACTGTCTGAGGATCCTGTTAAGTTTTACATAGCATCTTTGAGGAAAAGTATGTTCCTTTCAGAACCGTAGCTATTTCTGTTATGTTTCCCACTTCCCTTTTTTTTGGTCTCCTACTTTCTTCTGCATTTCCTTCCCTGCAAAAGACATATCTGGCTTTAAGACTAAGCTTGATAAGTTTATGGAGGGGATGGTATGATGGGATAGCCTAATTTTGGCAATTAATTTAGCAATTGATCATTTGATTATCAGCAGGTAAGTATGCCCAGTGGTCTGTGATGGGATGTTAGATGGGTTGGGATCTGAGTTACTATAGAGAATTCTTTCCTAGGTGCTGGCTGGTGAGTCTTGCCCACATGCTCAGGGTTTAACTGATCACCATATTTGGGGTCGGGAAGGAATTTTCCTCCAGGGCACATTGGCAGAGGCCCTGGAGGTTTTTTGCCTTCCTCTGCAGCATGGGGCACGGGTCACTTGCTGGAGGAGTCTCTGCAGCTTGAGGTCTTCAAACCACAATTTGAGGACTTCAATAACTCAGACATAGGTTAGAGGTTTGTTATAGAAGTGGATGGGTGAGATTCAGTGGCCTGCATTGTGCAGGAGGTCAGACTAGATGATCATCATGGTCCCTTCTGACCTTAAAGTCTGAGTCTATTCCATTTGTGGGCTCACTCTCACTTTTGCCTATCCTATCTAATACCACAATTAAAAATTAAATAGCTAACAATGTGTAAGGTAGTGTTAGGCTTGATAGTTGACCCTTCTTCTGAATTCTGCCTGGGTGTCAGACATCACTTATGGCATGCACAAGGCTCCACCATTTCTGTCTATCCTGGGCTGCTATTTGTATGTCCTCGTCTATGACATGTTAAGTCCCATAAGTTTTCCCTCTTAGTAGCATTCAGAGGGATTGTCAGTCCTCTCTGCATGTTCCTCCAGCTGTCCAATAGCTTGCTTGTCATGGCAGACTCTCTGGTTGACATTCCAGTGAGCTTAATAGCAGGAGGAGGAGTTCACAGCTCAGAGACATTATTTCAAGCTCCCTGCCATCTCAGACTTGGGTTACATTTGAAAACTTTTCTTTCTTACAGTCAGGGTTAGAAACTTGCTCTTCATTGTAAATGAAAGCTAAAACTCTGCCTTTCTGCACAATCTGAATAAGCCATCTGGGGCACATAAATATGTCCAGTGGGCTGGATCTCACCTACACACCATAGGTTTGACTCCCCTGCTTTAGATCATTGCTGCAGAAACCTCTTGGAAAACAGATTTTTGTTTTAAAATGCTACTTGTCACAGAATATTGTCTGAATTTTACAGTGTCAAGCGAATGGTTTAAACCTGTCTGCTCCAAATAATGATCATTGTGAATTTGTATTGATATCAGTGTTTTATAATCTATTTTATTAGTGTCTAATTACTTGTATATTAAGTGTCTTCACTCAACTGTAAGTGTTGTTACAAGAGTCAGATGCCTACGATATGTCTACACTGCAATAAAAAACTCACAGCACCAAGTCTCAGAACCCGAGTCAGCTGGCTTGGGTTGTGGGGCTTAAAATAGCAATGTAGGCATTCAGGCTTGGGCAGGAACCTGGGCTTTGAGGCCCACTCCTTTACAGGGTCTCACAGCCTGGTCTTCAGCCTGAGCCTGAATGTCTACATTGCAATTTTATAGCCCCTACAGCCCGAGCCTTGGGAACCTGAGTCAGCTGTGGATATACTTTAGGTCTTTTATTGCAGTGTAGATATACCGTCTAGAGCAGTGGTTCTCAACCTATTTATCATAGTGGACCACATTCAATACTACCTGAATGGCCCTGAGGATATCACATGGGCCGCAGCTCTGTGCTGATTGGGCTGCAAGTTGAGAACCACTGCCCTAGAGGTAGCAATTGACTCCCATGGTATGAATTTAAGTGTGACCTCACTTCCTGATGCTGTTGCCTAGCTAGTTCCCAGCTGCCACCTCATCTTTGCAAGGCTGGCCATACTGCTGTACTCCTTCCCTCTTTGAGGTTTGTCTGACAGTGCATACAGACGAGTTAAAACTCACCTCTAACCTCCAACTGAGAGAAGTCTTATTCTCAGAAGGCGGCAGTAAGGAGTCTTTCACCTTATAGGTCAGAGGAGTGATGACTTTCTCATTAGTGATTCCAATGTGTTTTCTGAACATTTTGAATGAAAGGTTCCTTCACAAGCATGGCAGCGCATGGATTGACTGGTAGATCCTAGAGGATCTTCCAGTCGATTGTGATCTCTGTGATCTCTGGTGGTGCAGTGGGGCTGCCACTAAGGCAGGCTCCCAGCCTGCCCTGGCCCCAGGCTGCTCCCAGAAGTGGCCAGTGCGGCCCCAGGGGGCTCCTGCTTGAAAGCACTGCCCCCGCAGCTCCCATTGGTCAGGAACAGGGAGCTGTGGCCAATGGGAGCTGCAGGAGCGGTGCTTGCAGACGGGGCAGCGCATGGAGCCACGGGGCCTCTTTCGGGAGTGGCGTGAGGCCAGGGTAGGCAGGGAGCCTGCCTTAGCGCAGCCGAGCTGCACCACTGACCGGGAGCTGCCGGACATAGGGCCACACCCCAGCCCTGAGCCCACTCCTGCACCCTGAGCCCTGACCCCCCTCCCAGAGTCAGCACCCTGTACCCATTTCTGTGGTCTGTTTAAAGGGTCCTGCTGTGGCTCCTAATCTCTTGTAAACTGAAATTATTTCTGTCTGACTGAGCTGGACTTCATCTGGGAACCAGAGGTGATGAGTGGAGGATGGGTCATGTGGGGTCATGTGCCCCCTCCTGCTTGTACTGAGCAGGCTCACATGGACTGAGCATGTTCAGTAACACTGCTGAAGCTGGCTGCCCTCACTCTCTTCTCCCCCCCCCCCCAGCCATCAACAGGCATGGGTTATCTCTACTCGCTGTCATACTAAGGAAATGGACCTGGGCTCTCAGGGAGACTGAAAGAGTAGGGCATGAATTATCGTGTTTAAGTTAAGGCATAGAAGTCTGTGCCTCACTTCTAGAAGAGTGCAACAGAGGGGCTAAATGGAGGGTGTCATAGGTCTCACCCCCACTTAGAGCTGTTGGGTTCCAAAATGGGGACCTGCATGGACTCCTCTAAACTAAAATCCTAGTTTAGATCTGGTAAAAGCTGCCACCACCCAATAATGTACGTGTATTGGGACACAGTCCTTCCCCAAAATCCTTGGGGATCCCAAGAGCCCCAAATCCATGGAGTTCTTACACCTAGGAGAAATAAACCATTCCCCCCTGCTTCCTCCCCCCTCCCTTTTCCTAGGAGAGATACCGGGATCCAACTACAGAGGGATGCCGTCCTCCCCTTTCCCTGAGAATTCACCCAAGGAAAGATCAACCAAGTCCTTAACAGAAAAGATTTATTAAAGAATAAAAAGAAAGTAACTGTCTCTGTAATACCAAGATGGAACAATACACAGGGTCTAAACTTATCAATCTCTGGAGAGAATCCCCCCTCCTTTCTTTCTCAGTAAAAGCAATAACAGTACAGAATTAAAGAAATTCTATAGCAAAACACAGAATTGCAAATACAGAAAGCAACTCAAAAGACTAATCCGCCTTTTTAACTAATACTCACTATACTAGATAGTAGGAAATACTCCAGGAGAACTTGGAGACATGTCTGGTCTTTCTTAGATCCAAAGAGAGCACAGAGAGCAAACAAGGAACACAGACAAAGGCTTCCCTCCACAGAGATTTGAAATTATCCTGTCCCTTGATTGGTCCTCTGGTTAGGTGTTTCTCAGGTTACTGAGCTTGTTAACCCTTTCCAGGTAAAAGAGACTTTAACCCTGATCTGTTTATTTATGACACGCCCCCCAAATCGCAGACAGTGGGGGAACCACACTGGCGGTGATTTCCTTCTAGAACTTTAAAATAAACAGATTAACAAAACACATGCACTATTACATATACTACTAAGTATGTAAACAACAAGATATTTGACATTTAAGAACACTTTTTAACCATTTGACCAGACATACTTGGCAATGTCCTTGCCCATCCCCTCCCAGTGGAAGGACTTCCCCAATCTGTCCTTGGTTTTGTTTACCCCAGAATGACCACTGGGATGATCATGGGCCAAGTTTAAGAGCTTGTCCCGGTACTTAGTTGGAACTACCAACTGCTTTTGAGGATGCTGGCCTTCCTGGTGTCCACCAGAAAGAATTTTTTTTATATAAAAGTCCTTGTTTTACAACAAATTGGGATTGGGTAGAAGAGCTGAGAGGCGGTGGGTTGCTCCAGACTAATCCGCCTTTTTAACTAATACTCACTATACTAGATAGTAGGAAATACTCCAGGAGAACTTGGAGACATGTCTGGTCTGTCTTAGATCCAAAGAGAGCACAGAGAGCAAACAAGGAACACAGACAAAGGCTTCCCTCCACAGAGATTTGAAATTATCCTGTCCCTTGATTGGTCCTCTGGTTAGGTGTTTCTCAGGTTACTGAGCTTGTTAACCCTTTCCAGGTAAAAGAGACCTTAACCCTGATCTGTTTATTTATGACAGAGGGGCAGGGGCAGAGGCAGAGGCCAGCCAGCCCACAGGTCCAAGGAATCATAACGTCTGACAACTTTTCACCTTTTGAGAATCCTATGTCTACATGACTTGTTTTTATAAGAACAAATTAACTAACATGGTAAAGGAGAACACCTATTGCTCAGCCCACTAATGGCAACATTTGTAGGGGATGACATAATTCTGACTGAGCAAAGTGAAATATTTAACATTAATTAAAAAAATCAAGTTCTGAATACTTGTTTAGAACTTTATGTAGAAAGAAAAAGTTAATCTGATCTAGAGCAAGCATTTGTTGCAAGGCTACCAAAATTATATGTAAACACAGCAAACATGGTTCTTAACGTCTGGGCTATTTTTCTTCCTCCTCTTTGATTTAAATGGGCATTTTAAAATGTAGGCTTATGGATACTTTGTATACCAAACTGTCTGTATTTTAATTTGTGATATTTAAAAAACAGACACTGTTGGACCCTCCTTGCTTTTGGCATATCACTGCATCCATTTTCATGTTTACAATGTGAGGAAAGGATTTGTAGCGTTAACTTGTCCATAAGTTCCTCAAAGTTATATGGAAGAAAAATCAGTGTTTCAAAGATGCAAACATGCATTCCATAAATTAAAATCTGCAGACATCGCATGTTTAAGCTTCTAAACAATGACAAAAACACATAAACCTTTTTATAACTACCTAAAACCACTGAGGTATTGTACCAATAAAGTATACAAGCCCTTACACTCAGGGTATATTGTCCCTGAACTGAATAATAGCCAGGAAACAATTCATGCTCTCTCCATATTTTCACCTTAGTTATGTTTGGTTTTGTCCTTTATAGATAACAGAACATGATTACCGTGAACAGGACTTAATATTAACAGAAGAGTGTAGTGAAGAGTGTTTGTCAGAAACCATGATCTGTTGCAGTTTGAATGATTTTGCATGCTTGGATTTGAAGAAAACTAAAAACTGCAACTAATGTTTCTGAGCCTCCTGCTTGGGATTACTCATATACCAAGAGGAAGACCAGCTCAGTTGTTGCTTTTTTCATCAAGAGGGTCACTGCAAATGGGAGACTGAGCAAAATTGGTAGTTCTTTTTAAAACTTTTATTTAATCACAAATCTGATAATTGGGACCTGGAATAACCTGCTTCCCCAACAATTAAGTAATAAAACGTTAACTGAAAACATTGGACTAAATCTATGGTAGTTTGCATGTTTTCATAGTTAAACATTAAACAGCCTAGAATAAGTCTGCATAGAAAAGACTTTTCATAATAAGCTTGCAGTAATTCTAGCTATTTCAACTGTGTGTGTCTCCCCAAACTCTTTATATTGTGTTACACAAATGGCAAGAGAATTGCAACAACATATGATGATTATGTGGAAAGGAGCCTCTACAAATAGAGTGGGAATATACTGATGGTGCTGCTTCTCCAGTTTTCTGAGACAAAGCACTAGTGCACAGGAATAAGGCAAGAAGTTGCTGCACTTGACGGTATAGTAATTAGTCAAGCAAAAATGTCTGGCAAGTCTTTTTTTTGTTTTTTTAGAAACTATATGTGTATGGCTGGCTGTGAGGATGCAGCAAAGTTAAATGTTCATGCATTGTTTATTTTCAAAATGTTGTTTGTATGGGCCCAGCTAAATACTGATGTGGCTCTTTTTCCTCTCCACAGCTTGTCTTCAATATACAAACAAAACTTGTGAAGAGTGCCTGAAAAATGTCTCAGTAAGTAGTAGAAAAACATATCTCCTTCTTTTATGTAAGTGAACTTGCTGTTTCAACCTGCCAAAGGTTCAGAGTTTTGTGAAGCATCTGAAAAAAATCTGTCTTGGCATTTTAAAGTGGGGAGCAGCCACTTTAGGAGCTGCAAGGGAGCTGCAAGTGCTAAGCACCTGTGGTGGTGGTTTGGTTTGGTTTTTAAATGTTGAATCCAAATCTTTGGAAAGGTCTTCCCCTCCAGGTTCTGATGATCTCTGCCACATGCCTTGTTTGGATGACCTGCTGCTCCCCTCCAGTATTTTGGGGGACTGTTTGGAGTCCTGCTTTTCCTTTTGCCACTGTGTGGGTGCTGGCTAAACTGCCTCACTTCTCCAGTGGACTGAGTGAATTGTTGTGATCTGGTCTCTCAATCTGAGGATATGCTGGAAATCGAGTATCTCCTCTAGCTCTCCTAGACCCAAGTGAAATTCAGATGGGGGTAGGGGAAGTTATCAAACACCTCCGTTTTGGAGGTTTGGCTCTAAAGGTAGGAAGAATCCAAAGTTTTGGCTCTTTAATTTAAGTATAGAGGTAGTCTTACTGAAGCAAACCTTACAAGATTGTGGAAGGCCTAAAAGTGACAGTGGGCCTTGATGACCTCCGCCTGAAATGACTTCTAATGACATTGTGGGTTTTACTCTTAACTGCCTACTGTCAGGGCTCTGATTTTTTAAATTGGCTTGTTGAGAAACTCAGAGTTAACATGCCTCTGAATTTGTACCTGCTCATCCAATGAAGGTGGATGTTGGTGCAAATAGGTGAAACTTAGTGGCACTAAGGGAAAAGGCTAGGGAAAACCATACATTTATAGGTATGAAGTTGTCCCTTATATCAGTCAGTTCTGAGCTGCAAGTTCAGAGTTGTAACCTTCCCTAACTGGGGGAAAGTGAGAAATTGAGAGAGCCTCCAGTGTTCTATGAAATGAAACAGTAAACATAAAAACAAGTTTATTCCTCCTGTCTAGAAAGGCACATTGCAAGCTTTCCATTTGGGACATTTCTGAGTAGAATACAGTTGAGTCCTTAATCTAACTGGGCCTTCCGCTCTCTTGTATCTTCTCTTGAAACTCTAATGCTTGATTTTCCTCTCCCCCCCACCCCCCCCAGCATCTAGTCTGTTACAAAGTTCCAACCAAGCGAAAACTATGGATTCACAATAAGCTCAATTGATGCTGAGCTGGCTATGCAGGAATTGTAGGTCTTATAAAAAGGATAGCTTTGAATTCAAAGCTATTATGTCTTTCACTACTTACACAATCTTCTCTTTTTTTGATCCAATAAACTGACATAACCTTTTTTACAAACTTTGAATAGGAATAGAAATCTAGATCTGTTAATCCTTTTAGATTGTAATCCTGAACTCCTTATTATATCAGCCCTGTTTCTGTTTCTTCCATAATATAGATTTAGCCTAGAACTTTGTGGCATCAGTGGAGATAATGGAAAAGTACCATGGCTTCTTTGCACTGTCTTGGCTTTGTTTTTGTGTGGCTCTGGTTATTTAGTTAAATCAAGCCAGACTTCTATTTAGACTGCAACAGTAGTGTCCCTAGCCTGTGAAGTCCTTCCAACATCTTCAGTTGCTTTTGAAAGCTTGTCACACCTCTGAAGAGTCCTTGTTGTGTGCAACATGTAGCATGTTTTGCCCAGTATGAATTTTAGTTGACTTAAGGTAACTTGATGGAAACAGAGGGAAAGTCCCCCACCAGAAGAGGAGAACTCTGATAAAGGGGTGACAGAGGAGTGATAGGAAGAAACTCAATTCTATTTCCGGGCTCCAGTCACCTGACCTCCAGGTGACAAAGGTTAATACCCCAGCACATGACTGGGTCAGCATATATAGGTTCCACTCAGCTGTGCTCTGGGAGACAATTATGTTGAATTTCTTTTAAGAAAAACGTCTAGTTGCTTCTGGGGTTTTGCCCCTGGCATTCATGAAAGGCAGACTATTCTAAACCCCACCTCTGGATTAGAGATTTACCAGAAATACTCTGCCATCCTGTGGCTTCCATGTTCTGAAGAATATAATATCATATGATGAATTTAAATCCTTTACCTCTTTCTGGAAGGAGTTGTGCTTCCTTTATGAACAGCTAAGGGTCTGGCTACACTGCAGTCAGGAGATGTGATGAGAGCACCTGTAGGTGTACCCATCCTAGGTTTCATCAGGCTAATTCACTACAGTGGCTTAGACTAGACACAAGCCCACCTGTGACCCTGATTATATATTTGGGTGGTCAGGTGACTAGCCCACACCACCACCTGTTCTGCTGTGACTTCACTGCTATTTTTAGCAAGCTAGCTCGATCGAAGCTAGGGAAGTATGCCTACACGTGCTGCCGTCATGCCTCCCAGTTGCACTGTAGACAGACCCTAAGAGGTCACTGAAACAGTAATGACGAGACGACCCCCCCCCCCAATGTTATGGGTCAGTTGTTCCTCATGCTCTGCCTAATAAACTGCATCTCTGATGTAACCCAGCTTCTCAGCTGAGGATATTGTGGGAAATCAACCTCAAAATACTATATCCCAAGAGGTTTAGGATAATACTGGGTATAACAATGCTGATACTTGCATTGCATAAAAAAACAATAAAAATCAATTCCTCTAGATTACACTGGAAATCAGCTTTAGAGCTTCTTTACAATGCAGTTAACTGCTGGAAAAATTCACTCTGCTGTCACAGTCCAGTCCTGATGCAGCTCTACGATCAATTTTCATTACTAATTATATCTGGTAAAGCAAGAAAGCCTTCATTTTATCTGGTGTATGAGAGGTCAGTAATTCTAACCTGCATCACTGTACCTGAGTATTTCCTGATATTAGTAATCAAATCTTTGATAAGCTTCTCCTTAAACTCCTCATGTGATACACTTCTCATAGCAGCCACAAATCAGATGATAGTCTTGTGAGTGCTCAAGTCTTTAACTGTATTGCCCATTGTTCTAGGATCGTAAGACTGAACATGAACACATGATAGTTAATTATCTTGAACACAGTATTTTTTTTCTCTACAAGGGGGAGTTATGAAAGCATTGTACAACTGGCTAGCTCCTATATGAGGATATACCAGTTGGTGCCCAGAATTTACTAACTGGGTGTTTTGGAATGACATCTGGGTTAGATTTGATAGGTTGATGGCAGGACAGACTTGATTCCCATATCTTCCATTTCCCCCATCAAACAGTATAAATAAGTGTAATCTTGGGTAGAGGTGGTGGAGGTACTGGTGTGAGTGGTACTGAGGAAACTTTTCAAACCTTGGTCTTAATGTCAACAAACTTGTTCAAGTTCCAGTTGTAGGGTTAAATTCTACCTTCAGTTAAAGGTTTAACTGAACTGGTTCTAAAAAAAGTTTGTCAGACAAGGATCTGGCTATGCTACAGCTCCAGATGTCTTTGAAACTGTCATTTTAGGCCTTGTCTACACTGCAGAAAACATGGAACTCCATGATGCCACTTTTAGTCACTCTTCAGAGCTGTTTCCCCCATTGGGGCCAGGGGAAAAGAGGACAGTCATACATCCCCCTTCCCTCCCCAAAGCACCTGTAAAACACTGTCCACTCACATGCTTCCTGTTTCATGAGAGTTCAAACTACCAGCATAACCACATTATCTCAGACCAAGTCCTATAGTTGTTTTTGCTGGTATACTAGTACTACCATAGGCCAGAAGCATAGGTGGCACAGCTGCATTGGCTCATTTGGTCTATCTTGCACTATAAATGTTAAGAACCCAGCACACTAGGACTTCACCTCAACAAACAAAAAAGGCAAGTTCCTTTGCCAAAGTGCTCATCTAAATACAAGACAAGATGCAACAATGGTGGGTAAAGGATGCAGGGGAAGGGAAGATGTATGTTATACTAAGATCACACAGTTACTCTAGGTATGTGCACATCTTACTTAACAGAATCCCCCAAAGCGGTAGATAAATAAGGAGCACTTAGTCATTGAGTTTAAAGCCAGAAAGACTAAATGATCTGATAGTCCTGACTTAATGTATAGCACAAACCACCAGCACCCACATACTAAACCCAACAACCAAAATTAGGCCAGTATTACAGCCCATTACTTAATCTCCAGGTTTCTGAATGCATTGCTGCGTGCTCTTTGTTCACTGTACCATGATTGCTCTGTCCCATAGTCCTGATTCCTTTCTTGTGTGGAGCTGCTGCTGCTGCTGCAGTAATCCTGAGCATATGGCTCCTATTTTATGAGGTAGTGTGAGCAACCCTGAGGCCTCTGTCCTTTTAAAAAACAACTTGTAAATCTTCCACTTTGCTTCAACATCTCCAACAGCAACTCCCACAAACTTCTGCTTCAAAGAGCTCTACAGGTCCTGGCACAGAAAATTCAAGAACTACTTCCCCCTAATCCTCTGATAGTTGAGGGGAAGTACTGTATGTGAAGACACTGAATCTGATCAAAGAAAAATTAGCTAGGATGGACACTAACCTTTCTCATTTCCCTGGTTCTGTACAAGTTTTTGCATGCTTTGCTCATGAAACTATTTAGCCTTGTAGTCCAGAAAGCCTTTGCATTACCTGTCTACTGTTGACTGTGATTATTTGTATTTTAAGGCTTCTAATGATAACATTCACCATAGGCTCCAGGGAAAATGCTTTGTAACACCCTTATGTTTGGTATGAAAATCAGTGGCTCACTTTCACTTGTATTTGCTTTGGGATGAAAAGTACAAATGTTACATATTAAAAGTTGACTTGCCAAACTAAGGGTACGTCTACACTACGGGACTATTCCGAATTTGCATAAACCGGTTTTGTAAAACAGATTTTATAAAATCGAGTGCGTGCGGCCACACTAAGCACATTAATTCGGTGGTGTGCGTCCGCGGTCCGAGGCTAGCGTCGGTTTCTGGAGCGTTGCACTGTGGGTAGCTATTCCCTAGCTATCCCATAGTTCCCGCAGCCTCCCCCGCCCCTTGGAACTTCCGGGTTCTGTCTGGAGAATTTTAAAAAATGATTCTGAATTTCATCTTCTATAACGGAGCGCTGATAGAACGGATTTGCCTGCCCTTACAGCGATCACGTCCGCATGGTCCATGCTGGAGCTCTTTTTTTATTTTGATTTCGGACTGCATCGCCACCCGTGCTGATCGGAGCTCCACGCTAGGCAAACAGGAAATATTCAAAAGTTCGCGGGGCTTTTCCTGTCTACCTGACCACTGCATCCGAGTTCAGATTGCAGTCCAGAGCGGTCAGTGGTGCACTGTGGGATAGCTCCCGGAGGCCAATACCGTCGATCAGCGGCCACACTAACCCTAATCCGATATGTTAATACCGATATTGGCGCTACTCCTCTCGTTAGGGAGGAGTACAGAAACCGGTTTAAAGAGCCCTTTATATCGATATTAAGGGCCTCTTGGTGTGGACGGGTTGGGCGTTAAATCGGTTTTACGCTCCTAAAACCGATTTAAACGCCTAGTGTAGACCAGGCTTTAGAGTGACATTTCCATTTGTTTACAAAGTTTCCTCTGTTGTTTATTCAACAACATTCATATAGGAAGCATATTTTAGCCTTTTATCTTACAAAAATGTACCGTAACTATTATAAACCCATAGCTATTTACAACACTTGTTTCTGGACAGCCTTAGTTGAGGCACACTTTCATACCAACAAACAGCAGCAGCAAAGCATGACATTCACGACTTGCAAACTTCTTCTTTTTCAAAAGTGCAGATATTGAGCTTTCACCATGCCTCAGGAATCTGCTATTCTGTATATCCACAGCACAATGTAACCTAACACTTAACCATAGCAATCACCTTAACTATCTGTAGTCAAATACAGATTACTCTCATCAGCCCTGTGCCTTTGAATATATTGGAATATTGTAAGGCATGTCATCCATTGTAGTTTGTAAACTTGCCTGACTCTTTACAATGCTCTTAGCTTGAATAGCCTTTGCTACCTAATAGTATCATTGCACTCAGATAATCTTGCACTTCCATCTCACTTGCTTTGCTTCTCTTTCAGTGTCTCTGGTGCAGCAGCAACAAGAAATGCATGGATTATCCAGTTAAAAACCTTTTCCCTCCTCGCTCTCTCTGTGAGTTGAGTTCTGCACGCTGGGGAGTCTGCTGGGGTAAGTGGATTTTACTTCAGTGATTTTGTGGAAAATGTACAGTAATTAAAAATGGGTGACACCTTATCAATTCAACAGCCTTTGTTGCTTGTTACACGAGATGTAAGAGAAGGAACTTTCCCCCAGGTTTCTCTAGTGTGATGCCACTATGTTTTAACAGAGATCCTAGCTATATCAAGCGTTCTCAAATACCACATCTTAATGCACTGTCTTCTGGACCACCTCCTTTTCTGCTGTCAATAGAATAACTCTTGTGACTACCTACCTACATAGAAAAGTAGTATTTGGAAAGCCTTTAATGTGATAGTAGCGTCTTCACGTGGTTTAGGGGCTAGAAACGAGACGAACCAGGTCTCTGTAGAACATCAGCCAATGCTTGCTATACTACTGGTGGTCCACAGGCTAGAATCTGGGAACAGGGGCCACATTGTCCTCTTGCATGGTGAAGAGCAGAAAAGTGATATACAGCTAATATTGCAAGATGGATGGTATGTCACCATTCATACTTTTCTGGCTTTAAAAAAAAAAAAAGACATTTACTGGTATCTGGTTTGACCTCCTGTATAGCACTAGTCATAGAACGTCACTTTGTGATTGCCCATTTAGCCCAGTAACTTGTGGCTGAACAAGACTGTATTCTAGAACAAGTTCTCTTTCACCAACAGAAGTTGGTCCAATAAAAGAGATTACTTGAACCACTATACATGTCTGATATGGGATTCACAGGATTTCAGCCTCCCGTTCCTGTGGGTGCAGGCCCTTCTTCCTTCTCTATGCACTGGGCTGGACTGTTTAACCAAGGGAATGATGTGGCACATCTGCAGGTATTTGGAGCTGTACAAGCTTTAAGAGTGGCTTTTCCTCCCTTTTGTCTCATAGTATATGGTAGGGATCTCTTCATTAAAGGTCATAGCAGAATTCATTCTTTAAAATGAGCCTGGATAGCTGTCTAAAAGATGTTCTAGTTCAACTATCTATTGAGTTAGATGAAGGTATTATGGAGTGAAAGTCTCTGGCCTGTGCTATGCTGGGCAGACTAGATGATCATAATAGTCCCTTCTGGCTTTGAGTCTATAAATGAAGTTACACACACGCAGCAGACTAGAGGAGAAAGACAAAGATGCATTGCCCAGTGAACCCAAATGTGGATGATCTAGGTTTGCTCTCTTAGTCTCTTGTCTTATAAGCCTTTGACTTTATTAATGTTTTAGTAGTGGTTACATAACGAGCTATTTGCTGTTGCATTAAATTTCCTTGAAGGAACTGAAGTGCCTTGTTAGATGTTGTTTGCTCCTTTAGAACATAGTGCTCATTTGTTGTGTAATGGTTTCTGTTGTCACAGCCTCGTGGGAGGGGTCTGTCTTGGCCATGACTAAAATGCTAAGCATACGGGGAATCCTAATAAAGAAATGTACACACAATATTCCTAAATTCTAACAGGGTGTTCTCCAAGGACTGTTCCCTACCTTCTAATCACTTGCATTAGGGGACAAAACATTGTGTCCTTTCCTGAGTCTGATTTGTACAGCTCTGATCTTTGGCAGTTTCAGAGTAGGTGTGATACATCCAATTCCATTTACTCCTGATGGGGGATATTTAAACAGTAAAACCTTACAGCATAGAGTGGAAAAATGAAGGCAAATTGACTCTTTTCTGCCTGATACAGATATGGAATCACAACCATAATATCTCGAGCACTGGCTTACAGACTTTGAGGGTATAATAAAAGGGGATGAGGGCAGAGCCTGGCAAACAGTGACTGATACTAACTTTTGAGGAGTTCTGAGCAGGGGTGAATTTCATGCAGGTGTTTCAATTTCAGCTAGGTCCAAAAGCTCTGCCACTGAAATCTACTCCTGTTTTAGGTAATACACTTAAAGGTGAGAGAATGGACCTGGGCTTACATGTTGGAGCTCAATGCCAGCTTGTGGTATGCTGTCTCCTTGGCCCATCTCTGAAATGGCATTGTCCAGAGTTCTTGGGAAGACTATCAGTAAGAAATTAGCCTGAAGAAAAAATAAAAGGATATTTCTGCTAAATTCATCTTGAGGGATATTTAATTGAAACATGAAATCAGTGGTTCTCAACCAGTGGTCTGGGGCCTCCAGGGGGCCCTTGAACAGGTTTCAGGTGGTCTGCCAATCAGGGCCAGTGTTGGACTCACTGGGCCCTAGGGCAGAAAGCTGTAGCCCCACTGCATGGAGCTGAAGCCCGTGGCCCTGAGCCCTGCCACTGGGGGCTGAAGCCAAAGCCTGAGCAACCGCTTCATGGGGGGCCCTGTGGCAATTGCTCTGCTTGCCCTTAATGCCAGCCCTGGCTTTTATAAGCAGAAAACCAGTTGTGGCACAGGTGGCCCATAGAGTTGTTTTTTTTTAGCATGTTTGGGAGAGACTCAGAAAGAGAAAAGTTGAGAACCTCTGCATTAAATGATTTAGTCTGCTGATGAAATTCCAGTTTCTAAAAACCATATCTAAACAATTAGTCTGAGCTTTCCAGCTAGGTATATTTGCCTTGAGCAGCTGACAGGATGATAGAGATCTGGAAAATCTTTCTTGCAACCAGAACCAATTAATTCCTCGAGACCTGCTACTTCCATTTGTGGAAGACCCCACCACCCAAATGCAACTGTTCAAGCAGATCTGGCTAGGCATTATCTCAAAAGGACTCTGTAGGCTGACTAAAGGAGTGCATGCAAATCAGGACTGAAAGGGGGAAAAAAAATCTTTCTTTGCTGCTAGAAAGTTTGGAAACTGGAAAGTTTGCTGCTATGACCATTTATTTAGCCTGAAAGTTAGCTGATGTGAATTGATAAATGCTCCGTGCGGAAGTGAGGAGGGTCTTCCCACTTCCTGGCTGTCATAACTATAAAGGGAAGGGAACAGCCCTCCTGTGTACAATAAAATCCCTCCTGGCCAGAGACACCAAAATCTTTTTACCTGTAAAGGGTTAAGAACCTGTAACCTGGCTGACACCTGACCCAAAGAACTAATAAGGGGACAAGATACTTTCAAATCTTGGTGGGGGGAAGGCTTTTATTTGTGTGCTCTTTGTTTTGGGGTTGTTCGCTCTTGGGACTAAGAGGGACTGGACATCAATCCATGCTCTCCAAATCTTTCTGAACCAGTCTCTCATATTTCAAACTTGTAAGTAACAGCCAGGCAAGGCGTGCTAGTTTTATCTTTGTTTTCTCAACTTGTAAATGTTCCTTTTGCTAAGAGGATTTACCTCTGTTTGCTGTAACTTTGAACCTAAGGCTAGAGGGGGTTCCTCTGGGCTCTATGAATCTGATTACCCTGTAAAGTTATTTTCCATCCTGATTTTACAGAGATGACTTTTACCTTTCTTTCTTTAAAAAGAGGGCTTATAATTAAGAACCTGATTGATTTTTTTCTTGATTTAAGATCCAAGGGGGTTGGAGCTGCACTGACCAGGAACTGGTGGGGGAAAAGGAGGAGGAATGGTTAATTTCTCCTTGTTTTAAGATTCAAGGGTTTGGATCTGTGTTCACCAGGAACTTGGTGGAGAAGTCTCTCAAGGCTACTGGGAGGGAGATTGTCTACCTTCCCCCCAGACTGAGTTTCCCAAATAACTCTTAAAGGATTTGGGTGGTGGCAGTAAAACCAGATCTAAGCTGGTAATTAAGCTTAGAGGTTCTCATGCAGGTCCCTACATCTGTACCCAAGAGTTCAGAGTGGGGAAGAAATCTTGACACTGGCCAACTGCAGGATTAACATTGACTGACAAGTGAAGGGAACACCTGCAGTCTTCCATAGCCAGTTTGCTATTGCTGCTATGTGATGACTGTAGTAGGAGAAAGGTGAGGAAATGGGAGATTAGAGGCCTTGTCGAAAAAACAGGATGTGGGCAGTGACTAGACGGGTGTGGGGAGAAAGGATAGCAGAAATAGGGGTGCAGAGGAGATGAGAAATCCAAACTGGGAGGGGGACAAAGTGACTTCCTTGGTTTTTGAAGGGGTTGGTTAAATTCCTGAGATTTCCAGCCCTGTTAGGTGATGGTGATTGGTGGGCAAAACTTGAAATCTTTGCCTTTCTTTTCTTTTGAATTGCCCCCCTCTCCCTTCCTCCTTGCCTCTCCAAGAATAGCAATCTATATTACCACCTTCAGGAAAATGGAGAGTGGCTCTATTAATTGTAGTTCTGAGAAATTAAATCTGTATGCGGGGGAGGGGGTTCTATCTCAGCTCAAGAGTTGGTAACAGTGCTAGCCACAGAGGGTGGTGGTTTACACCAACAGAGGAATCAACACTTACTCTTGAACTTGTCCGGGAAGTTATTCTGCAAGTGGGTTTCTACCTGCAGTAATTGAACTGCGAGTCAAGGTTCCTCCATTTCTGGTCGTGTTCTTATTGAAGTGGTAATGGTCTATAGTGAGTTATCAGGCCATTTTGGATTTGTAAGAGGTTATGAATAAAACCGTTTCAGTGTTGATGTTTTGTTGTCTGCTTACAGAATGTCTTAAATAAGACACCCTACCAGTAGTATGACTGAAATAAGACTGTTTAAAACTGCTTTTATAATTTAGCTATAAATTCTAACTTTGAAATTTGTGCTATTGCAATTTTTCAAGTAGGTTATAGCAACATCAATTACTTTGATATCAAGTTATATTTAAATTGCCTCACCCTACAAGCATACCAACTAGCTGGTAATTATTTCCACAGGAACCATTGTCTGACATCTCAGAACACATTGGTGTCCTTGCAAGTTCTTGATAGGTGCAGTAATAGCTAGTATCTACAGTGTACAGTTATGCTAGGGTTGCCAGTTTTTGGTTGGCCATATTCCTGGAGGTTTCGTTGGATGATATAATCTTTAACTAAAGATTAATCTTTTAATTCCTGGAGATGCCAGGACAATCCTGGAGGGTTGGCAACCCTAAGTTATGCATCAGTTAATTGTATAACATCCCTGTACTCTGGTAGTCTTCCAGCTTGGGATGATTGTAGTTGACTATAATATCTGTACTGCTTTCTACAAGAAAAAACAAACAAAAAAATTGAAATAATTGGGTCAAGCTAATATTTCTGATTTTTAAACACAACTAAGCTTCCAGAAAACAATGGCTTCTGTGTCATAACTCAAAGGCCTCAAGATTGTAATTCACTTTCTTAACATCTTCCTACGCGTTTGTACTTATAAATGTTTTGTTTGACTCTCAGTGAACTTTGAAGCCTTGATCATCACAATGTCTGTGGTAGGAGGAGTGGTCCTTGTTGCTCTCTGCATCTGCTGCTACTGCTGTTGCAGAAAAAAGAAGAGCAAAAAGCAAGTATCTGAAAGTCTAATCCCTACTGTACAGCACTTTTAGAAAGTTACAAAACTTAATTAGATGCCCAAACCCTGGTGAATGCCAAACAAAGCCTGTTGATGGTTGTTTAAGACAGTCTTTATTATTCCTGTCAGGCCAGACAAAGAGGATGAAAAAGCTGCCAGAGAGAGGGAACAGAGGAGAGTACGGCAAGAAGAGAGGTGAGTACCCAATGTGAGGTAATGGGATGGGGAAGGCAGAAATGGATCATCTTCTGCTTCAAATAACTTTCTGTAAACAGATCAATCACACCTCTGTCTTGATATTGGAGAAATGGGATGCTATAGTTCAGTCTTGCTCAAATTGTAAAATATTAATCTACTGTATATTTACCGGTCTCCTAATAACATGGGGTAGTTGGTAATTTAAATGTACAATCACATATACAGTCCTAGGTATCCCCATCCAGACTCAATCTCAACATCCCCACGGGTATAAGATGAGGGGCTCCTTTGGTGAGAGCAGTGGGAGTACTTAGCCATTGGAGAACCTAAAAATGCTTCCCAGTGCCAGGTCTCAAAGGGACGTATGACTTTACTTCCAACCAGCAATCTGTGCAACTGGATTAGAAAAATTCTATGTATTGTGTGTGTAAATTTCATTAATGAGGCCCTGTTCTTTTGGCTAATGCTTTAATCTTAGTAGTCTCCAGAGATGCTTGATGATATTACATTGTTTCCATAGGTGACTGGTTGAACTCGTTAAATTAAAAGGATGTTGTCAAGATACATAAACTTGGGAAGATTTGAAAACATTGACTTGACATGCTAACTCATTAAAACGTAAAACTGTTAATTCCTTTTAGAGAGACAAGGTAGGTAAGGTAATCTTTTATTGGACCAATTTCTGTTTGTGAGACAGAAGCTTTTGAGCTTACACAGATCTGTCTCTCAAACAGAAATTGATTCTGTAAAAGATACTACCTCACCCACCTTGTCTTCCTAATTCCTGGGACCAGTGGCTGCAACAACACTGCATACTTAGTTCCTTTAACAGTTTTTTATAATCTGTTGTTTGTACTGTAACTATTTCTGATAGGTTTCCTCTTGAGTCCAGGTTGCTGCATTTGATGCTTTTTTTTCCTCATGAAGGCCTTTTGGGGGCAGGGAAACACAATCTGTATGCAGACTGGTAACCGTCTAACCCTATGTATGTTGGCTCCAGAAACGGGTACTTTGGAGGAAAAAGTATAGGAAGAGACAGATAATTTAATTAGCTTAAACTTTTTTTAAAGTCTCTTATTTAATTTTTTTGTAGGAGAGCTGAGATGAAATCTCGACATGATGAAATCCGGAAAAAATATGGTAAAATTCATAAGTTCACAAGTGACTTTCTTTTTCAAGTGATTCTTCAAATCCATGTATTGCACTAAAGTACTTACAATACCTTGCTATAAACAAAACATTGACTGCATGACTAGTGGGGAAGACTAAGACAACCATTGTCTTCCCTACCACCAAATGATCAGTTGCATTTTAGGGAGGAACACAACAATTGCTATAGTGTCTAGTTTGTATTTGGTCTGATACCCAGTACCACCTGTTTGAGTGACCTATGAGTGAGTAGGAAGGGGGCAGAAACTGCATAATAAGTCATGCAGCTTAATAGTCACCTGTTCATTACATTAAACCAAAACATTATTTTTCATGAGATTTCACTTAAACTTAATAAAGGCAGCAGAAAGCCACAAATAGACACTGAAAACAATGCAGTTACAGTGAACACTTCAGACACAGCCCTTCCACAGTGTTAGATGGGAATGCAGGTCAGCTTGTTCTGTATGTTGCTTTTTCTGCTTTCCTGGGGTTTAACTGAAATCTGCCAAAACAAAGGTGAGGCAGAATCTCTGAGATTCTGGGCAGGATGTGTGATTAAAAATAATACAAGCCAAAGGATACAACTTGTCCAGCCAATGGGCCAGATAACTTTTTTCCTTCAAGAAGTGGCACCTTACTCCATAATAATCCTGTAGGGTCAGATTCATCACCTCAGGTGCAGTGAGGTTGGGGGCTGTTGGGGAACTGGCTGCATGTGGGGGAATTTATTCAGTGGTCATCTCTGGCCACTATGTTAGGTGTGCAGTGGGTTTAGCAGAGACTGAGATTTCAGCTGATTGACTCCAGGCAGAATGCTCATGTGAGTAACGGTGTACCCCGTGAGAGAGTGTGGCTCACAGCCTGGCCCAAAGGGAGCAGGTGACATCAAGCTCTCATCTTTCATTCTCTTGTGCTGTGTGTCTGTAAACCCTTATTCCCTCTTTGGAGGGGTTCCTTGGGGCTGAAGTGAGGGAAGAGATTCTGGAGTGGGTGAGAGGAGGGTGAGGGCCATAATCTGAGAGAGTGAGGTTGGGCAGTTGAGGGAGCAGAAGCCAATGGCAGCAGAGTAAACAAATACCTTGAGTCCATGTGTCAGAGTTGCCTTCACAGCCTGATGTTCAAGCTGCTGCCCTTCTGGGGTGTGGTGGGCAGGGAAAGCCACTGGGCCCTGGGTGAGTCCCTCTTAGTGCAGCCACAGAGAGAAGGCTAGAAGGCCTTGACTTGCCCTTACTTGTAGCTGATGTTGGCTGCTGTAGAGGATGAACTCTGTGGATCTGAGGACTTAAACTGTCTTCTACAAAGTCCTCTTGCCCGCTGTCCCCATTTCTCTTTTATGGAATGAGGGACGAGTTGATGGGGATGCTGGGCCTGGTGCTTTTGGGGAAGAAGAGGAACCGGAAGGCTCTGCTTAGCCAGTAGCTGTTGCCATGAGGAAATCTGTGCTGTTTTTCGTGCTCTGGCCTGGTCCAAAGCCCTAGTGCACAGCTTCCAGGATGTGAGCAGCTCTCTCCTGTTACACTCAGTGGTCTGTGCACTCTGTCTTCCTATGAGTAGGGATGGTGGGGGAAGCTGGTGCTGGCTGCTGTGGAGAAAGGAGCCTTGGGGGCACAGCAGCCTGACCTCAGCCTTTGGGAAGGGGCTGCTGAGCTAAGAGGTGAAAACATTATCTAAGAGCTGGTGACAACCTTTCATAGACAGCTGGAAGGAAACAATGCAGAGCTTGTGTGCAGGCTTTTCCTTTTGCATCTTTCAGGAAAGTGGGGTGAGGAGAATTACTGCAGCTTTCATTTAGCCAGACCTCTCATTCAGAACACACTTCTTCCTTTAATTCCAACCTTTACCAAAAAACACTTTGATCGGCCCTATTCTTGGACTTCCAGTTGTTTTCTTAAACATCCTTCAAGGAGGAAAGAGCCTATACATGACTGACCTTTCTCTTTTTTGTTTTGTTTAAGGAGAAACTTGCCACTGCTTTACACAAACATCTTAATATGGAATAGGGTTCTGTTAGACTTGCAGGGCAGAAATTCTTAAATGCAGCGTCCATTGTTTTGGGTGTAAGTGCTACCACTTCAATGTCTACCTGATTTGCGAGCACAATTGTATAACTAAATGATAGCATTTGCAGTGCAAATAATTGGGTCCCTTTTGAAAATCAAGCCCATACAGTCATGCTCAGAGTTATTTACACACCCAATTTCCATTGAAATCAATGGGAGTTAGGCTTCTAAATACCTTTTGGGGGCTCTAAGCCTTTAAAGATGGGAGGGAAACTGTACTGAGTCATAACGCTTGCATAAATGACCAAAAGCAGACTTGGTACTGAGTGAAGAAATGCTTGATTTATTTCTAAGATCAGAGTGCACTCAACTTGTTTGCTCTTTTCCCACCCCCACCTCCCTTCCAATCCTGAAGTGTATTACTCTGACTGGAGCTTTTTTCTTTTCAGGCTTGTTTAAGGAAGAGAACCCTTACGCCAAATTCGAAAACTAACTGGTCTCCCTAGAAGTGCCACGCAACACCAAAGCTCCTCTACCTTTGCTGACTGGAGCTTTACAGTATAGGCTTAGAGACTTTACATTC
The DNA here is from genome assembly GCF_020497125.1 of Mauremys mutica. Taxonomy (NCBI): domain Eukaryota; kingdom Metazoa; phylum Chordata; order Testudines; family Geoemydidae; genus Mauremys; species Mauremys mutica. Next base: position 54,030,959 of record NC_059080.1, on the reverse strand, counting down.
CAAACACCAAAAAAATAAAATTACTGAGATGCTGCGGTAACCTTAAATTGCCAAAGACTGTCATGTGCTTCAGTAGAAAGCTTTGTGCTATCTTGGGACAGAGCCTACTGTAATCCCAATGAGCTATTGCAAGCAGTGAGACTGAACCAGAAAGTTCCTGACTTTACCTCAAGACATTCTAACACAGCTCAACAGACTGTGCAGCATTGTCTGGGAGTCCATTTTAAATCTTTGCTATTTCTGTTGTCTGACTTGCCAGATGCTTTGTAATGCAATGGCTTCAAAGAACAGCTCATTGAACCAGTCTTGCCCTTCTGCCCTACTCCTTTTCACCAAATAAAGTAAAGCTTTAAATCTGAAGGCAGGGCAGGACCGGGGAGGGAGGGGATAGTTTGGTCCTACATAAGGTATAGCAGCAATTCAGAATATCAGGGTAGATGATGATCTAAGAAGTCATCTTTTATTCAAGGCCTTAACTGTGTCACTTGAAGTGCCTGTACAGTTGTGTGTTACTCAGCAATTCTTTCAACTTGTGTAAGTTGTTTTTTTAATTCTTCTGAGGAGGGGGGAAGGGAGTTTAGTCTTATTTGCACTTCTCAATGAGTAGATGCTCATTCTCCTTTCAGAATTCATTTTGTTTAAAAGTCTATCCTACCTCTGCTCTGTGCCTTTCTATAACTTCTCCTATAATAAAGTAATTCAAGACTGATACTTTGTAACAATATAAGACTTAAATGTAATGCTATATAATTTTATCTAATGGATCAAAATACGACTGTAAAGCTTCAGCGATATTGATTTAATTACTCTAAGCCTGATTGACTGACTTTTGCTTCAGTGCAAAGTATAATTTGTTTTCAATAATGTGTTGGCAAACCCATGCTGTAGCTGACGCAGCATATAATCTCTAAAAGAATGTTCTAATAACCAAACGGTCAGAAGTATGAAAAGGCTTTCATACAGCAGAAGCAACTGTGAAGCCTTTTGGTTGAGCTGCATTGTGGCCTATATGCTTTGCATTTAATATAATCTGCTGTCCTTGCACGTGTAAGTGCAGTAGCCAGCTTTTCGGGTAGTTCTGCATTGTCCTAGGCTCAGCAGCCTGGAATGTTGCCTGGTGTCTTAGGGCTTGAGCCAAGGTACTATGAATAATTACTAATCTATGTGTTGAAAGTGCCATAGAGAAGTGGAAAGATGGGATGAAAACAGCTTATAGGAGATGGGTTTGTCTTCTATGAAACACTCAAAATATATCAAATAACTGACAACATTGAGAGCAGAAAACTGGAAGCAGTTGCTGTTTTTTTTCTGTGAGACACTTCTGAACAGGTGAGGCAGCTTGATTTTTGAAATGTTTGTTAGTGTTTTGAGCACATGAAACAAAAACAAATAGTGGTAACTTTCATTGTTACATTCCAGATGATCTCAGAATTTTCTCAAGTTGGGGCCAAGTGTCTGTCAATATACAAACCAGTCATAAACATTTTGAATGTTGAAATATCAATTTTGTATTCCAGGGGAGCCATTTTTGTGTATAATACTGTGTAAAGTTTTTTGAGTAAGACATGTCTGCCCTGAAAATTCTGCCTGTTAGAATGGTAACTTGGGATCCCTTTCCCTGCAGACTTCTAAAGACTAACCTGGAGATGATACTACAGTTCATCTTGGATCTTGTAATATTGCTGGGGACTTCTTAAAACACTTTAACGTAATGTCACACTCTTATAGCTTTCTGGTCTCCTGGAGCAACATAAAAGCCAAACCTTGGAGCTGAACTTCAAACAGACTTTCAAAACTAATCCATCGTGTGTAAAACCTTATGGACGTTGAAGGGCATGGTAGCACTGAGCTGTGTAAAGCTCTTCTACATACTAGTAAGATGTGATTTCATTTCCACTAACACTGGACATAATGGGCACAAGAAACTTGCATATAATCTTTAATCGCTACACTTTTTTTTTTTTTTCTGCCTTCCTTTCAGCAGTGTGCAGACAACTTCAGGCAAGCAACCTATAGCTAATATTTAAATGCTTTACTTGGCTACTGCTAAATAAACAGATTTAGTAAGTATAAATAGTGGGCCATATGTGTTTCCTCTTTATGATAAACTACAGTGCGCCTTTTGGTATTGCCCGCTTTAAAATGGCATATTAAAGAAAAGGTTGATATTCTCCGGCTTATTTAGATATATACATGTTTGTGGAAAAGGAGCATCGCTCCTTGGATAGTCTAAAATATACAACCCTAAATTTCCCTAACCCCCACTCTTGTTAGTGAAAAGTTAGTTGCTGGGTGCAGCAAGGTCAGGTGTGATACCTTAACAAAAGAATCATCTGCTGCTGCCCTCAACAAAGTGACAGTGCTTTGGAAAAGCTCTGTCACTTGCTGCTAGGAAGAATAATTGAAAGCTTCCACTGTCTTGTGCTATAATTCAGTGCAACAAGTCTTTTAATTTGGAGGTGTCAGAAACAGGTTGGGGTTGTGAAACTTCTGAAGGACATTCTAGTGCTTTAATAAAGGAACCTTCCTTCAGTGCCAAGTAAACCTATCTCGTCTGACTTAAAACCTATATGCCATGATGGCAGCTGAAATTGATTGTGAAGGAGCCCCAAGATTTGAATGTATGGAGGCCAGAGGTAAGGGATTATCAGATAAGGATCTCCAGGTCTGGTGTTCACATCCCCTATTAGTCAGACAGAGACAGTCTGACTTGCATGTTCCTGGACACAAACTTGGGAATTTCTTAATATGTGCGTGGAGTTTTTTGTTTTTGTGGGGGAGGGGAGGGTTCGAATCCCAATGGGGGGCTAGGAAGAGCAGGTGGAAACTCTCTTGACTCAAGAGCTGGGATACTCAATGCCTTTCCATTAACTCCTATGGCCCTTACTTCTCTCTTCCTGTGCTGAACAATGTTAGTTGGAGCTAGTTTCATGTAAATACCTGGCTTGCAATGTGCCCCTTGCTGCTGGGAGGTGGTTGAAATGATAAGCATGATTTTCTAGATCCACTAATACCTAGATCCGTAACCACAGTCTGCATGCATATCTTGTAATGACCATCCTATTCAGAACATTACGAGCTTTCATAAAAGACCTTCCTCAAAACACTTTGCATATTGTTGTTGTACTATATCAGTTGGTTCAACTTGCTGTTCTTCCCTTGGGTGGCTAGAGCCTGACGTTCACAGAGGCGTGTGGGAAACAAGTTCTCTTCTGGGAGGTGTCGAGTGGTGTAGGGGGAGGAATAGCTGACCATGGTCCACTGTACCTTCATGCGTTGGTAAACGTAAGCTTTGTCTACAAACAGGGAACTGGCTGGTATAGCTACTCAGTATAATTTAGCAGCTTCGCAGGTACCAGTATGTACCCAGAGCCAGGCCCAGCTGAGCAGGGCTAGCCTATGCTGCCATGGTGTCACTCTATTGTTACTCAAGCTAGCTTTGATCTAGCTAGATTAAAATGTGGTTTGTGAATTGTTTGTCCCTAACACTGTTAGTGGAAAAGCTCTCCTTTGTCCATTGATCACTGGAGGGAAAGGACTAGAGTCTCTTCCATTTTATTTAAAAACAAAAAACACCTTTGTTCCTCTTAATTGGTTTGACAATTGTTTATTGGAGTCATTTCTTCCTTTTTTTTTTTTTTTTTTTTTTTTTTTTTGCTACAATGTAAAGCAAGTAACTTTTCAAATTGGGCTTTTTTTGTGTCAAAATCCAGAAACCTGCTAATTTACTTCAAATTTGATAGACTCCATATCTCCCCTCCATGCTTAATCTAGCAGCATTGGGGCCTGTGTTCCTTTGATGCTAGAGAAGCTGAGAATGGGCAGCATCAAGCTTATAAACTAGCCACTCTTGCCTCCTCACCTATGGCTGGGCATTCTTGTTCATATCCAGCTATCAAATTGTTATGGCACTTTACAGGCAGAATACAAAATGTGTGTCCTAAG